>NC_087071.1:9133407-9237107 GCF_963678635.1 Symsagittifera roscoffensis
CAACAAGCCTGAGTAAACGCCAATCCTTCCGGTATACAAATTCAATTTGCCAACACAGTTTGTGAATTACAACCAGCAGTCAACTCGATCTTTTACGCTCTGAAAATTGACATCAGATTTGAAATTGACAGCAGGGTGAGAAGTAATGCGAGCAACTCCATTGATCGAAGAGAGGAGAATATGATGCATTCGAGGACTGTATTTGAAGAATAAGGTGGAAATATCGTTTACCTGGAAGTCGGAACCGAGAGTCAAGTCAAAGTTTGACGTACCTATTAAGCCAGCAATCAAATGATTATAAGATTTCTTACCGAAAAAATGGATACGTTTTTATAACAACAAAAATCAAACATTATGTTCGAAACACAATGTTCATAGTTTAACACGAGAAAAATAGAAGAAAAACGACTCACGCGGCAGAAAAATTTAAAAAAAGAAATAAGAAAACTAATAGCAGAAAATTTAATTTTATATGCCCAATGTACATGAACTACTGGATGGATACAGACAATTGTTGGTATAGAAAAGATTGCTTTAAACTTCATGGTTTTGGACTTAAGGTAAGTTGATAGTCAATTATGTTATGTTGACTGGAGAAACAGCGAAACAAAGTAACTCTAACATAAAAAGCTGAAACACAACCGCCACGTATAGAACTATGGTTAAAACCCTTAACATGCAGGATTTTCATTCTGTTTTGTAAATGATAATCAAGTAGTAAAAAAAATGAGACAGAGAATAAAAAACTGATGAATTATCGAAATGTTTATATTATGACTTTTTAAAAAAAAGTTTTTAGAAAATCATTACCACTTTTTGAAAAGCATACGGTTTTTGCGATTGAACGAATACCTGCCAAGAACTGATGGCGGGATTGAGAGAAGCTGGAAAAGCTATCCCGGACACACCATCCAATGCTGTGGTGATTAATAGGCTGCCTGACAGCTATAAATATTTTGTGGTGCAGGCGTGTTTTCAAACAGCCAAGACATTTCCAGAGCTGGCAACTAGGTTGAAGAACTAGGATGACTCGAAGAAGGCTCGATGTGAAAAGAAGACGGGTGACATATCCATCTCTATACAAGCTGTGAAAAAAGTGTCAACTAGTGGCTACTATGTGTAGTAAGAATGAAAAATGGCGAGAGACCGCAAATCCAGAAGGTTGTCAAGCGCTCCACGCAGTGGGTCAAACGAGACAAGTGGGTCAGATGCAAATAAAAAAGGGTGCATCAAGTGTGTGCAACCTACACATATTTCAAGAGACTGCAAGGCAAGCTGGGGTCGTCAGAGTTCTTCAGTTGCTGTGCTACATTTTACTAATGAAAGCAGACTCTATCATTGTGGATACGGGATTCATTGATCATCTGGTACAGTGCTGCTTTTTCAAGCTTTGAGAACCACAAAGGAATGCTGTCAATCATTGAGTGCAAGGGATCATTAGATTTAGAAGTCAGAGCCTGCCACAATGTTGAGAGGAGCAACACCTTTCAAAATGTACTGTTCGTGCCGAGCTGCACCGGAAACTTGATTAGTATGAGCCAAGCGATTGCTAGAGGGCCACGCTTCAGTTTTGTCGCTGATGCTTAACATCTGCTTGCACGAGATGACGACGCTGCTTGTTACTTGTTGTGAAGCTGCGTGGCAAGCCCTTCCTTTTGGAGTTCAAACTCCATCAGGTGATAACCGATGACCTTAGAAACAAAGACAAAAAGTATAGCAGTGATGCAACGCTGTGGCATCGTCGGCTGGAGCCCCTCAACCAGCAGGATGTTTCATCACTTGTCATTATGGGCGTTTGTCAAGCAAAGCTACCCAAGATAATCTGGTTGCAACAAATGTCGACAGTTGTGAAGATTCCTATCTTGTACTCCCACATTCAGCGACGAGAAGCACCTGTCACCGACGGAGACGCACTTCCACAAACCATCAAAAATGAGCTATTTTACGTGTGCTCGATTGCCTGGCTCACTTTTTGGACCCTGGATCGAGGCAACAGACGAAATTTGGATCGAAAGGGTAAAGAACTAATTTTTTGGCTATGGCGAGGAGAGTAAAGCCTACTTGCTGATGGATCTAGAGACAGGAGGAGTGGTGCGAGCGAAAAGTGTTACATTCAACGTGGAAATCATTCCAGACGATTTCAGGATTAACAGCTAGCCATTGCAAACCCCGGAACAATCAATCGAGATTCGCATTGATATTCAGCAAGCACTCGTGACAATGACCTGGCAAATTACGAGCTACCAACACAGGATGATACTGTAGATTCCGTGGGGGCTACTGAAGAGCATCAGCTCGAGTAGGAGCAGTATGATTACATTCTACTGAGCAGGCAGCGCAGAAGTCCCATTGGACAAAAAACCCAAGTAATTGATGCGGACTGGTCTACACACATGCTTCAGTGATTGGAATCCAACAATCAAGCGGCTATTCAGAAGCACTGACTGGACATGAAAAGAAGCAGTGGCTTGCAGCCATTGCTTTGGAGGTGAAATATTGTAGCCATGGTAGCGTAGGCATTTGTTGAATGCCCTAAATTTCGCAGGTTTTTTCCTGGACGACGGGTTGTTGTTATGAAGAAAGATGCGTTGAGACAATTGGAGCAGTTCAAATGCCAAAATATAGTGAAAAATCTCCAGCCAGTGGAAGGAATTGACTTCAATGAGACCTTTACTCAGATCTGTAAGCCCAAAACAAAAAGGTTTTTACCGGCTCTGTGGGCTTAACACAAGATGATCAACATCATCTGATGGATGTCAAGTCAGTTTTCCTCAAATCTCTAACAGATACGGTAATCATGGAGCAGCAAGAAGGGTTAAGCAGCTACAGCAACAAAATGTACTTGCTGCCGCGTAGTCCCCATGGACTGCGACAGGCAGGAAAAGACTTCTGTTTGTTCATGATGAGGAGAACAGATCAGGCAATGATATATGTGCTCGTTTTGGTAGTTGTTGGAACATTGGGATTATTAGGTGCAGACGTCCAGATGAAGTTGATAAGCCGAGTGACCGTCTCTCCGAGCAATTTCAGATGCATGACAGAGTTTCATTTTTCTGGTTCCATAGAATGGCTGACTGCAAACCGATGGGCACAGCAGCAGACATCAGCGCGCAACTATAAAAATTTAACTGAACTAAAGGTGGGTCAGCAGAGGTAGTGCCTATGAAGGCTGATGACTAGAGAATAATTACTGGCTCAATATTGTGACTAGCTAAGCGAACAAGGCAGGATTTTCCAACTTTTGTGACGCACCTCTCACGATGTTCTCATGGTTCCCAGAGAACACGGTCAGAGTGCAATGTGTTGCTGCAAAGAAGTTTCTTCGTTGTTTGAAGTGCAGCAGTGCTACAACAAGGTGATGGTGTGAAACGCCCTGGAACACCACACACTGACTGTGTTAGGAGATGTAGATGATAGAATGTCCAGAAATGGCTAAAATTTTCAGTTTTAAAGACAGTGACAGGAATCAGATAGATCACTGAAAAGCGACTAACTGCAGCAACATCTACCACTGAAGCTGATTACCAAGCAAGGACAGCAACAGCAGTTGCTTAAGATCCTCAAATCTGCGATGCTTTCTCGATCATATGGGCCTGGTAAAGGAGGGAACAGTAGTCATTAAGGTGGAGAACCAGATCTGCATCAAGTAGTGAAATCTTCTTCTGATGCAGAATTGAAAGAAGCACATCGATGTGAAAAATAATACTTTGCTCGAGAAAGAATGGAACATGAGATAGTTGAACTCTGTAAGCTGAATTGTTGACTGAAACCCTGAACAAGGCTCATGTGGATCAACATTGTCAATCCTTGATGGGTTGCAGCTTGCCTTGGACAAAGCCATATCAGCCTAAGTGTGGATGTTGATATCAGACCTTTTCAAGGGCAAACAGAATAAACTAAAAAAAATCAATTTGGGGGTCAAAAATTGTTCAACTCAGACAAGCTCAACTAATGATATAAATCTGTTTAATTGGCCCGAAAATACTTAACTAGTTTTATTGTGGTGCTTAGTGTGTCATGTCATTCAAATGCATTTTCTCAATTGATTCTTCAGGAATCACTGCCATGCTCCAATCCTCAGCTCAAACCTCAGAATCAATCTCAGTCCATAATCCTAGTTGCTCTAACTTTGAACCTCAATTCCGTTTATCTGATCAGATAATAAAATATTCTTCTAGCCTAGACAAAAAACGTTCAATATCTCCCCTTAACAAATTTTGCGGCCAATTTCGAAAATATGTGATTAGTGCTGCAGTTCGTTTTTTTTAATTCAGCTTTTTTTGATTCGATCTATGCTGACACAGTGTTCTTGAAAAAGTCGTTTCCTTAATTTGAGAACGCCGGGAGGTTGATTGCTCTACATTACGATCAGAGGTCAAAACGTGAAAGTGTACACTGGATAGGCCCACTATTTTTAGTTTATAAGTTCGGTATCCCAGAGACAACACAATAAACATGTTTCGAACATTAAGTGGATTCCACTTACAAAAGTGCCTTAGGTTTTGCGTACAAAAGCCGGTAACATAAGTACAAATACCTGTATAATTAGTTTTTCTGGATTCTGCAACTGTGTATGGAATGTAAGAAGAACCCGCAAACTTTGAAAGCGGAGTCCGCTAATGTAAGCGGATACCGCAAACTGTAAATGGATTCCAAATTTTGTTTATTTCCGGACTTGAATTTGAACTATTAAAAGCTAGCGCTGGAATTCTTATATTTAACAACGCGAAAATTAAAAGCAAGGAATTAAGCATTCGCAGCGGAATCCACGAACAATTCTTAAAGCATTGGTCAACCAAATAGCTGGATGTCACTCGTTAATATTTGAGATACATATCCCAGCAAGGTGTTTTTCAGATCATAGTTCTGAAATCACTCACCGCTTAAATTCGTTTTTTGGAGTTAATGTGTTGAGAGTCTTTGCAAAAAAAAAACGCACAATATATTGGCAATTTATTACAGTATTTGGAAATCTATCCCGCCCAAATTCTGATCTAGGTGGTGGAGAGTGAATTTAAATCACAAAGGCAATATTTTGGATGAGATTATAAAAAGAATTCAAATCATGAGGGCAGTTTTAAAGATAATTCGAGAGTGAAATCAAATCCTGAGGGCAGTAATTTAGACGAGATGAAAGCACACCAAGTGTACACCATGGGTACTAGTATGATAAAAAGCTGGGTTCCTGGACTCCTCGAAAAAGCAACTATGATAGAGAGTTACCGCGTGCGTATAGAATGTAATAGAAAAATATTTTGTAGAAAACTATTCTTTTCAAAAATTTCGAAAAATATACTGAGTCAGGAAATTGTCAGATTGAGAAACGCGAAAATCATACTGTTTAGATCGAGGAACATGGTCGCTTCTTTACGATATAACCCCCAAAAGTGTTGTTTTATCTAACTTAAAAATTGGTGAGAGGGGAGGTTTTAGTAAAAAACAAACAAGAAAAATTGTTTAAAAAAATGATGCGACATCTTCTTGGCTTGCCCACTCAGAAAGTTTAAACGAACAATTTATAACAACAAAAGTCTTTTTATTTTTGTTAAAGGTGAAAATTTAAGGTTAGAGAAATCAAAAAGTACATTATATTCGATGAAAACGAAATCGATGAAGATGAAATTTGAACCCTCGCACGAATACTTATTCGCACATGATAGATTCGCAGTCCAGAGCTTTAACCACTCGGCCGCCTGGTTTTAAAACAACGTAACGCCAGCAATACTGAGCGAACGATATATACAATAAGAATGATTCAATGACCTTTTAAACTAGCATTTAAACACTAAATTTTATGTTCAAAGAGTAAGCAACCGGCTGCGATGTAAAAGCTTTTTTCTGATTTTCATCTATTGCAATTGGTAATTTCTACCATGGGAAACTAAGAAAAAAAATAGGGTCAGTTAACCGAAAAAAAAAGAAAGTTTCATCATCTGGATCGTCGGGAAAACAAGTTCACTTCTGTGATTTTTTTTTCAAAATTGTGGACGTTTACAAAAAACTGATGTCTTAAAATCGAGAAAAATATTTTTAAAGCAGGTCAGAGTTTAAGTTTTATTGGTTGATAAATTAAGTTTTTTGATACGTAGTTGTTTTGTCAGAGTGACACCAAATTCTTTTTGTTTTGTGCAATGTTCAGAGTCCTGAAAGTAAAGATTGTTGCTAACGAAAATTTTTTCATAAAGGAGTCAGAAACGCTTACAGTTTACTTCAGTTTTATGCAAAATTGGGTCAGTAACAATTATAGTTGAATAGATAGTGACCGGCAAGAATTTAATAAACTCTTGTGAAATTTTCTCAATATTATCATCTTGCTCCTTGAAAAACTTAGACTCAGTGACCAAAAAACTTCATATGTTCTTTAATTGCGAATACTACTGAGTCAAAATAAAACTTATGCTTGAGCTTGACTGTGTTTTTATATGATGGTCGGTCCAGTCGAAACTAACTTTTTTGCGCTCTTATTTTGAAATTTTTGGCTTTTCGCTATACCTGATAGAGATTCATGGTATTTGATCTTTTGAGTCTTTTCTACAGGGTACATGGGGTTGCTAAAGGACTAGTTCAAGAGGCCTTTTTTACTGACAAAAGTGTACATTTTTCTGGTTTGTTGTGTGTCGGAATGTTTCAGGATGGTGGTTAGACATTAGATTAGATTTTTTACCTATTCAGTTTTTAAACTCAAGAAGCTAACTGTTATCTGGATGGGGTCACGGAGCATATGGTCTCTCAGTTCGATAAGGGTAATCTTTAGGCTCTACGGCAATAAAAAGATACGTTTCCTTGATGAGGAAAAAACTGGAATTGAGATCAAAACAAATTGAGATCGTGTTTTTGACATGCATTGAGATCGAAGTTGTGACAGGAAATGAGATGAAACTTTGATATTTCATCTGGCAGCTGATCAAATAGTTATTGATATTAAAGTTGCCGTTGACCCCCTTGTAACTAAATGATACAATATAAAACGCTACTACATTAATTTATTCATGTAATTGGAATCTGCCGGAAGGGGTCGAGCAGAGTAGGTCCAACACGAATATTTTGGCCGAAATGGGCCGAGCAAAATAAGTCCAACACAGTCGAAACATAGGTCGAGCTTATTCGCAACATAGGTTGAGCACAGTCGAAACATAGGTCGAGTACAGTCAAAATATAGGTCAAGCACATTGACCATTAAACAAAGAATGTCTGAAAAAATCTAAAAGTTCTCCGAAACGTTCTGTTTTAAATCTCAACAATTAAAAATAAGGATAATTATGACTAAAACAATTTCAAACTAAATTATACAAAAATAAAAAAAAACAATGAATAGGTAAACAATCAATGAACTTGTGCACTACTACTAATCATTAGACTAAAAATCAGAGTATGAATTTTCTGATAATTTTCAGTCTTAAAACTATTTTAGTCAGACAGACAAAGTACACAAGCTCACCACATTAAACGCTAAAAAAAGAAATTAACTAGTAATCATCAGTGTTTGGTCCGAAATTACAGCAAAATTTCATAATTTCACGATTCAAGATTTCAAAAAAACTTTTCTAACGTAATTTTTTCTCATGTCAAATTGCAATGATTACCAGTTCAATGCTTATTCATGAAAGTCAAAGAAAATATTAAGGGAATCAAATAAAAATATTAAGGGAATCAAATAAACGTATAAAATCAAACATTTTATAGATATTTATTAATTATTTGCTTGGTGGGATTTAAAAATTAGTAATTGGCCGTGATTAAATTTTATTTCTACAAATCCATTCTTTTTAGCAAAAAAGGAAGAAAGATGTGTAAGGATGTGTGTAATCTGCTTACAGCATCACTTGAATGTGTAATGACGCATGCACCATTCAGCTGTCTGCATGCAACCAATGTTCTTCCATCGCAGATATGATTGAATAATACGCAATAAAAAGCTTCGAGCGGCCTTAAAAATGGACGTATTTTCCAATTTTTTTTGCTTATATAAGCCTTATACAGATGCAGCTTGCAAAATACTCCGGTATATATGTATTTTCAATGTGCATGTAGCTAGATCAACATATTTGCTGATTATATACAAGACTGCCACGAGAAGGCCTACACCTGGTCCCAATGTAAATCTTAAGCAAATTTTTAAGGCCAACAACAAATTCATAACCGCAAACATTGAAAGAGGAAAACAATTCAAATCAAAGATAAATCAAAAAAGTTAAACGAATTTTTACAAAAATGGCGGAAGCTAAAAGAAAGCAACTACATAGTGTGAAAATACTAAAAGCTGGTCCAACTTTGCTCAAAGTTGAGCCCATTTAGCTTCTTTGAAAAAATCGATGTCGAACACAATTGACATTTTTTTCGATTGAAACTTCTTTCAGCCGAGAAAACTTCTCGGTAGAACTTATTAGGAAAGAATTTTAGTTTTGGTCGAATGCACTTTGTTTGCGCAGAATCGCAAACATTTTTCCTGGTTAGGGCAAAACAGCGCAATTAATTTGCTCCCGCAAAGTCGCAACATACCCATTTTGAGTAGCAATGGTAGCAAGATTACTTTTTTTGGGTCGCGCAACGCCGCAACATATCTGTTTTGGGTCATGCAACGAAAAATATTTTGGGCGCCTAAAAGTAGCAACATACCCAGTTTGAGTCGCATTGGTCGCAACATACCTTTTTTGGGTCACGCAAAGTCGCAACTTGCCCATTTTGAGTCACAATGGTTGCAACATACCCAATTTGGGTCGCTATGATCGCAACATACCCATTTGGAGTCGCATTGGTAGCAACATAGGTTCACGAAACCGACCCGGCTAATGAAGTTGCGACATTCTTAATTTTCCTGAAGAGCAAACTTAACTCTTTACAAAGAAAGGCAATTTCGTCTTCATTTCAATCAAACACAATTTCAGAGATTTTTGAAGAATGTGAGGGTGTTGACCCAATTTCTTTGCTCCAAGGAGTAAGCGCTTACCGATTTGAGATTTTTTCATTTAATTTGAAGCAATATTTGAGCGGTTTGAGCAGTTTTTAGACAATGGCGCTCAAAATCTTGCTTCAAAAAATGTGAAGCTTTGAAAACACAATTTATTTAAAAAATCCGCCACATCAGGGATTTTTGTTTTCACGTAAGGAAGTAGCAGAAGCAAAAGTATATTTTTCAGCTTTTCCAAGTTGTTTTTATCGAAGTTACCGAGAAAAAAGCTAAAATTTATCAAAAAATAGCTTTATCTCGATAACTACGAAATTCTGGATGTTCATATTTCCCCAGGAAAATCCTGAAACCAAGAGTCTTCCGTTGATTTTTAATCATCAGGTAAAAGAAAATTTTTAAAACAGAAAAAGTTATAGTTAGAAAAATATTTGAACAGTTCGATTTTTTGACTAAAACAATCAATTGAATTTGTGGTAAAAGGCAATATATAAATGAGTTACTTTTTTTCAATGTCGGCTACTAGGTTTTCAATTGGCTAGATAACTTGCAGGTTCTAGATTTTAGTGAATTTTTGGTTTGCAAACTAATTCACAAAGTCAACCAGGACTGGATCTTGTAGGTTTCCCAACAGTTTGAAAGAAGACTATTCGTTTAAAAAAGCTTCCGAATGTATTTTTGCTCATACTTTTTACAAATTTTAAAAATTTGTATTAACAGTTTTCATAAACAGTGGGGAGTTTAGGTTTTTTCAAAATTGATTTGACACTTTTTCGGCCTTTTTCTGAATTATATGAAACTTAAAAGTTTCTTTTGTAATATGAAAAAAGAGTTTAATGGAATGTAAAGACTGCATTCCATACAGCATAATAGCACACTATAGCTGCAGTAGCAGTCTTATACTTGGCGCCTAGAAACATAGTGTGTTAGTTTCGTTAGAATACCACATTGTTTTCCAAGTCACATTTTGACAAACTCTACATGACTACCAAATAAAAACTTACAATTAACAAAAATATTCAATACTTGCATACAGGCTTTACATTTAAGTTACAGGCGTTTAATTTAAAATTACTATTAGAAGCACTAGACTTTAACTTTTAAATGTACTGTTTTAGATAAATTTAGAAACAAATTGTTCGCTTATAACAGTTTATTAAAAATATCAAGGTCAGATATTAATTTCTCGAACGTGCAATCTAAAGCTGTTAATTTTGTGTCATCAGTAAAGATGACTATATATGACAAATTGCATGACAAAGGAAGGTTGTTAATTTAGTTAACAAATTGATCCGGGTGAAACACCAAATGTTATCTCCTTCGATTGATCATTGTGGAACACCACATGTTATCTCCTTTCAACAAAAATTAACACCATGAATTTCTATCTACTGTAAGCGGTTGCATAGATAAGTGTCTAACCTATACTTCTTCAACTTGTTTTTAAATACAACGTGGTCAATTTTATCGGAAGTTTTTTTAAATCCAAGAGAATGCTGTAAATTTCATCAGATGACAATGATATTTTCATTCAATCAATTAGCTCTGCAGCATCGACTCAAGTGTGTTTGTTGTGGTAGATGTATTGTTTTGTACATAAAAACGAGAATTTCTCAAGATAGGAGAACATGCGATTGTACATTACTCGTTTAAATCCAAACAATAAAAAAATTAAAATTCAGTAATTATTTTCATTTATCTTTGAACCTTCCTTCTGATGAGGGAAGAATTTTACTTCATAAACGTTCTAAGGAAAGACGTCTCCGGAAAGAAAAACTGGATGAAGAAAAAATAGATAAGGGTCAATAATTGCTTAAGAAATCTTTATAAATATTTTACTAATGTGTTTGTTACCTGCAGAGTGTTTTTAAAGTAAATTGTATTTATGTCATTTATATTCCTTGTATCATTTTTTTAGATTTGAGATGAAAAAGGGAACGTTTTCAAAATCTGGTTAATTGGTCTAGCAACATTGAAGTTTTTTCTTAATTTTCAACCAGTTGTGAAAAAAGTATTGAACTTATTCGCAGTATCCGTATCATTGAGATTCTCAAACTCATTGACACAAGCAAATAAAGTTGGAATTTTGTTGGTTTCAATGTTTCGACACTGATGTTATTGATTAGTTCATAAGTTTGTTTTGAGTCACAGATGCAAACTTATTTTTTACTTAGTTTTACTGCTTTTAGCTTGTTAAACTTCCTTCTCATCCTGTTCTCTTAGCCTTGTGGTTTTTTTCAAAAACCATTACAGCTAATCTGAGTAAGTTTGCAGCGTTTATGCGCCTCATTTCGTTTTTTTCGAGATGAGTATGTTTTTAAGAGTCTGTTGATGAAAAAACTGGTCGCGTTTTTTTGGGTTATTGCGCGTTCAAGCGATGCAATTTTATTAAGAACATTTTCAAATAATCTCTTGAAAAAGAAAATACTTCATCTGGGCTTTGCCTTCATCTGACTTAAACCATTCATTTCTACAAGATTCAAAGTGTCATCGGCGTATTCAAGCAACTGACTTATTTTATTGGGATTTGCAAGGAGAGATATATCTCGAAACAGAATTTTATCGTTTGATCTATCGCTTACTGTTTTCCATTCTAAAGTTATAGGATATTGATTAGATAGATTTTCATAATTCAGGTTTTTTCCTGGCAATGGTATATTCTGCTATATGAAGTGATTCAAACAAGCTTGCGTACTTTCTGTAACACGAGTTGGTTTATTACTAGAAATCTTTTGATGATATACTGTTACAGTGAATATGAACAAGTAGATTGTCCTGCATAGTATCTATGTTGAAACGCTTTGTAAAAAAATGGCCTAGTTTTAGGTTTTCGTTCTCTGCCGACTATCATTTATGTAGCCTTTTGTTTTTTGTATGAAACAGAAAACGGGATCTTGTTTAAAATTTTTTGAATTTCAAAAAGTATAACTACATCAAATGGCGTTTCGATATGTTTAGGTATTCAACAGGTTCTAAATTTTTGAATCCTTGCTTTTCCACCATGAGTATTTCTATTTTAGACGTGGAATTGGTTATAACCATTCGTTAACCAACTCTCAGATTTGTCATTTTGTAAAAACTTGTTTCAGTCAGACATAATAATTCGGGTGGACACTCAAGACTTAGTATAGACAATTGTTCGTAGTGAGGTTCGAGTGATGGAATATTCATATGAAAATAATTGCTTTACATGTTTTAGATGAAGCTAAACCCAAACGGGTAGTACCACTTAAGCAACTAAAACTAGGCATCGATGTTTTCGATAAGCTCGGAAGGAAACGTTCGATGTCTTTTTTAATTGCTTCTTACTGTGGTTATTATTTGTCTTGTCCTGTCTACTCACTTTATGTCCTTATTAATTTGTTCTTTTTTCTTTTTGTTTAAAACTCTTTCACAACTACTGGTAGGAGCGCCATTAGCTCTGCAATGTTTTCAGTTAACTTATTATAAGGATTGACTTCTTGGACTGGCAATAAATTCAGCTACTGTTTTTTCACACTAGGCAATATAATTGTATCTGGTTTGCGAGTTCATAGAGGAGGTCCAAAAGGAGTTTCCAGAGTAATACGTCCCAAGGAGGCAATTTAAGCTGATTTTTTAGGGTGAAATCTGTAGTAACCCAGTCTTCAAATTCATCAATTGAAGTTACAATAATAGCCTCTAGCTCAGGTAGGTTCTGCTTGTAGCAATGCACCTCTTGCTTTTGTGTAAAATCTAAGAGCCAAAATCGTCTCGCTTCCGCTTCTAGGACTCTGTCAATCCTCTGTCATATTTGGATGACCAATATGATTAACCACACTTTTTAGCCAACTGCGTCCCTGCCAGATGATGTCACGATGTGTTTGATCAACAAAATTTACTAATATCGGGCATACCTTCGTGGTCCTACGGATGGCAAGCTGCAGCATTTAATGGATTGACATTTGTAATAGTCGCTGGACTGTTCAGATCTGCATTGTAAAAGTTTAAACTTGGCCTTTACGAAATTGTCTCGAGTTCGATAACTCTTTCGACCATCTCAAAAAATCCATTTGTGTTGGCAATGATTCGTCTTTGTATCTGAATTTGACTTTCCGGTAAACCATTGATTTCTTTTCCTTCTAGTATAATGCATAATTGTATTGATCATGAATTAACATAAGCTTCTTCATTGTTCAAGGATCTTCACCTTCAATTTGATCTATTTTTGAATCTTCAAGTTAATTGAACTGGATTCAGTTTAAAGTCTAGACTTTAACTGCCCATTTATTGGTAAAAATTCAGAAACCTCCCGGCTTAGAAAAAAAATAGTTCGACATGCGAATTTTTTAAACCTCGAATCGCCTGCACAGAAAAACTCAAACTTCCGGCTGAGTGATTTGGTCAATAAAATAATTAAAACCTTTCAACGGGCTTACTACTTCTAATAAACGGAAAAAAAACTGTCAACGTCGTTTCTCGCTTATTCAATAATCTCGGACAAAATCACAAAGAAGACCATTTTTGAGTTGATTTTACCTTTTTGAAGTTCAATTTTTTAAATCAAAAACTGCGAAATCTCAATCAAATATTGATTAGCCGCGAAAAATGGTGTGAGCAAAAAGAATATCAACTTACTGATCCTAAATAATCGGAATTCCGCAAGTTTTTGCTGCTTGCTGTAAAAATAATGGCCTCAATTACCAAAATAATCGTGAAATAAGAAACGGTTGATAAAAAAATGTTTGCCACAAATTCCACCCTATAAACTAAAATTTATAAACCAATTTCAGTATGCTTTTGTTGAAGATGAAAAAACAATTCTACAAAATTAATTTCTGAGATTATTACTTGGATATTTGATGACTTTTTGTTCGACGGTTTTTATCAAACTTGAAAGTTTTTTTGCAGGCCATGGTCTAGGATAGTTAATACATTGAAATCAATTTTTTTTCAACTCGAATATGCTGGTGAACTTTACAAATTGATGCTTTTGCTTCGTTTAGCACACAAATCATATGCAGCCGTGGCAAGTCATGTGATCGGAGTATTCTGTGCTTTTGGATCGTGCCTCGTTTTTGCAATAGGGATATGTGCCAAATCAGTTCGGCGAAACAAAGCAATAATGATTTCGGGCATTATTAGCGGACTTACAGCAGGTAAAGAAAACTACTGGATTCGCAAAAATGTTTAAGTTATATTTGTCACTATATATTATAAATTTTATAAGCATTGATGTCTAACATTTTTTTAAGAGCTAGTGGCTATCGTTTTTGATGAACTGTATTGCTACTAGCTAAAAGTATGTTTTTGAATTTTCTTTGCCTTGCTTCAGTTCTTGTTCTTAAATAATAAGTAATAGAGACACTTTACTTCACTTATACGATTTAAATTTGCCAATATGTCTATTTTAAAAATCTGAATTAGGCTAGTTTTTTTGCGCATGATTTGATTACGTCAGATTGGTTAAAGATTTGTTGTTTGTTTTTGTTGTTGTTTCAGCGCTTGTCTGCCATTTTATATATTCCAGTGTTGAGAGTAATGCTTATCGTACAATTTCATACTATTTCATTAAAGAAACAAAACTTTATAATCACAGCAAATTAAGCATTTTTCTTGTGCATCAAACATTTTTCTTGTGCATCGACAATCAGGAAATAAAATTTAAAAAAAAAGTTTTTTTTTGCCATAATCTCTATCACGAAAAATGTAGGAAACTGGACGATGAATGTTTTACATTGTATGATAAGCACTATTCTATAAAAGACAAACGTATGACAGGCATTTTGTTCATAATAAAAATTGTATAATCAGCATTCTATTCATTTAAAAATAAAAAAAAAATTCTGAATTTGTTCTGAACTTTTGCATTTTGTCAAACCAATAGCGGGTTTGGTATTTTGTTAAACAAAACTGTTTTTATATCTGTTAAACTTATATGATTAGAAAACTTCAGTGAATCGAATATTCGCCTATTTTTTGTCAGATATAAGTTCAACTAGCTAATAAAACAATAAAAAATAATTGTCTAGTAGTATTGTATCGTGTCCCGGATCCTAAGGGGGGGTCCTTCCTAAGGGGGGGGGGGGGGGGGGTCCTCACGTAAAGCGAAATCCTAGGAAAAGGGTCCTTAATTTTTTGGAGGACCCCTATCCTAGGATTTTGTAAATGATCGCAAGTTCCCACCCGTAAAGTAAAAGACCCCCTCCTTAGGATCTTGTTAAGCTGAGCTCAACAACCGGGACGCGATACAATAATTCCTTCTAATTCCTTTTAAAGCGGTCCCTTTTCCCGCGATAATTAAAATTAATCGTCCTAATTCCTGAACTTTTCTTTTTTCGTCCTAGTTTCATGTGGATATCATTTCCTGGCTCTCTTTCTTTTCGTCAAAGATTTGTCATGCTATTAAACTTTGTTATTGAAAACAAGCCTAAGGATTTCACACATTTGTTTGAATTAACACTTGGTTTGCGTCTACTAGTTTATTTGCCTGAAGCTATTTATGTTAAAACAGTGATTGAGCTCAATACGAGTATTTTATTAGTTGTCAATTGGTAAAAACCAAAACATATACAAGTCGAAGTATAAAAAGGACGAACAGTAAAAATCATCTGAAAATATATGATTCAGACTTTAATGTTTATTGTTTTGGTTTTTTTTGCGCTGTTTTTTAGATGGTCGTTCTTCTGAAGCTTCAGATAAATAAATGGGTTTTTTATAGGGGGACGTTCACGGACTCGGCTACTAGAAGCTTCTTCTTCTTCTTGCAGCTCTGCTTCTGAGTAGGGCCGCTGTAAAAATCCCCAATCCGGAAGTGTAAAATCGGGAGAACTGTTATCAGTTTCATTGTATGAGTTGGCCCTCTCGGTGTCCGTGTAAATGTCTTCTAGAAAAGCATTTTCTTCAGCGGCTTTATGGCCAAAGGGCACTGTCGAAATTCCGTCGAAAAGTAGAAAACGTTTTGAGTCGAATGGTGACAATGCAAGTTTGTTTTGTTTCACTGTCATATTGGTGTGACCTTTCGAAACTATATTATAGTTGTAAACTCTCATTGTTTTTCCAGTGAATAATGTGTCCCTGAAGGTTTGGTGGACCAGTTCTCTCTGTGCACTTCGTTTAATTCCTTTGGCACTCAATTTTTGAGTGCCTTCTAAACAGAAGCAAAATTATGATTCTTTTCTACAACGTTGGGGATAGCTTCATTTCACTTCAGCAACTCAATTTATACCGAACAAAATTTGATTCATTTTACCAAAAACGAGCAGAAGACTCTAAATTATGATTAAAAAAGAGGAAAAAGAGGGAATATGTTGTCAGATAAATCAACGTTTAGGCAACATTGTATAATGTTGCCTAAATCAGCTAAATGCCCATAGTTTAATGCAACAAATTAAGGGGTGTAGGTAGGTTGGTGGTGGTATTTTTGTTCTGTAAAAGGTAGGAATGGGGGGTGGAAGGGTGGCTTAAATTTTATTTACCATTAAGGACGACCGAATATAGTTTCGGTTTTAGGGCGATGAATTCTCTGATCGGCTTCCCACCAGTCTCGTCTTTGAACTTCAGCACAACTTTCTTGTTGGTATCCTCGAACAAGAAATGGTCCTTATCGTAATTTGAAAAGTCGAAATCAGCTTTTATTTTCTCCAAGACTCGGTAAACGTCATCAGTTTTTATAGCGTAAATAAAACTATCCGTGTCGGAGTAAAGGAGTTCCAAGTTTAGATTTGGTTTCATTTTTTGATAATGAAACTGAAACATGAAACGCTTGGCGGGGTCTAGGATGGTCGCACCAACTATCATAGGTTTATCCCACAATATTTTTGTTACTGAAAAGCTAATTGTGGCTAATTGATCGTCAATGATTTGAAAGCTTTTCATTGTGCTCAGAGCTGTTTTTTGTAAAAGTTCTCTCTCATTCCTCACAATCTCCAGCTTCTTTCTACCTAACTTAGACTCCATTGTCTTACCGAAAGCTGAATTAACAATTAGCTTGTAGAAGTTCTCCTGGAAATTATTTACCGCGGCTTTTCGTAGGCGGGTGTTGAGGTCGACAAAGGGTGCCATCCAGTGACTTTGGCGGAACTGAAGAACTTTTCCCAGGTGAGTTATTTTCATTCCCAGCTCATGGTACAATTTTAGGGTAAGGTAGTGCAAAACATAACCTTCTTTAGGATGCAAGGTCTGTAGAAGCTTTGGCACTTTTGGCAGTGTGGTGATTCCCACTTTTCCCAACATGTCGACTTGCTCGTTGCTCATTGCACCGATGTCCACTACTTCACGAGAGGGGGCAAGGGGGTAATCAGCAAAGAAGTCGTGAAGCTCTTCGGGTATGGTTAAATTGACTTCAACTATATAACCCCACTCTGAGGTTTCGCTGGTGAGCAGTATGTCTGCCAGACTTTTTTCAACTATTGAAAAATCAATTAAGGGCAAAGGGCAGTGTTTCATTATCCCCCCGTACAAATTGTTTGCATCAATATTGAGGACGTAGCTTGATGGTTCTGAGGGCGAAAAATCGTCGAGGTAGTTATTGTTTGCTTTGTAAAATCGGCGCGCGTAAACCGACGACATGCCTCCTCGTATCATTCGCTGCACAAGGTCTAGATGTTCACGGTCCGTTAAGAGTTTCAGTTCGGGCTTACAAACTTTTAGAAAGGCGTCCCCGGAAAGGTTACTTGCCGTGAAGTAACAGGCGCAATCCAGCCCGTATGTTTGATAGCAAACTTCACGAAAAGCTTTGAAAACGGAAGCAAGCAATAGCACATCTGTAGTCAAGTACAAGTCGTGGTAATCACCAAGTGAGCCACACTTCAGTTCGGTGAAAACTTTAAGGGCATGATTGTACTCGCTTCTTGAAACACTCACATCCCCTCCTGTTAGACTATTTTTCCACATTGCTCGTGGGGGGAGGCGAGTTTCTCGGAATTTTTCGAATGAGTTGAAGTATGAGTAGGGGTAATGCCCTTTCTGTTTCAACAGACTGACTTTTTCACGTGAGTGGCCGAGTTTTTCAAAATAGTTCTCCAGCAGAAAAAATTTTTCGTTGGGCAAATTATCGACAAGTTTTGCCAACGATGCTAGCATGAACCTATACGAATCGATGAATCTCAGATTTTCGTAGAGTTTTTTGATTTTTCCGTTTTTGTCCGTGTACGTTTTTATGTAGACTGAGATTGTCAAGGATATATATTTTTCTTCAGATGCGGGTATTACGGAAAAAGTGTTTTCCGAATCGCTTTTTGCGAGCGCTTTGATTATAAAGTGTAAATCATAATTTGACAATTTATGAGCTACTACTGGAATGTAATTTGTTGTTTTTCTATTAACGTTACACTCATTGTGTGCCCAACCCAGAAACTTGTTGGTGTAATGGCAATGATCAAGTACCACTTGATCATTGTCGGAAAAATCATTCTCGCATATCCAACAAATTGTAGCATCTTCCCGTTCCTGGTCTGTTATACCAGTGAAAGTGTAATATTTTCTTTTTTCGACGTAAATTTGTCTCGCTAACGATTCAAGGGAGCTAATTAGCTCTTCCATCACATTCGGTCCTCTTTTAAGCTCAAACTTTAACAGGTCTTTTTTCCCAAATTCGATTACTGCTAACGCGTAGCCGCACGGTTGATGGATTTCAATAGTTTGCGTGCTAGATTTTCGCGGATCAGGTTGCGGTCCGTATACTGGTAAGAGCAGTGACTCCAAATCAAAGTAGATTACTCTGGGTACGTACCAACGAGCTGTTAAGTTTTTGAACTTGTGGTCATCTTTTCCCGGCTTGGGCATTGTTATGACGACATCTTCGTCTTGGTAGCACAGTTCTTGATGTCTTCTCAGAGTTTCGAATGAAGCGCATGAGTGGAAACATTTGCGACAAATCTCAGATTGAAATCGGTGCACTTTGTGCCGCACGTACTCGACCAGTTTCTGGAGATCCCTTATCAACACATAGTGATATTTTGATCCATCTGTCAGCAGCAACAAGTCCACAATCAGGCTAGTAGTGAATCTGCTCGATACTCTTATGGGCAACAATTCACCATCGTTGTACCTGAACAGAAAAATAATTTTTATACCTAGGTTTGGAATAAAATAAAAAGGGTGTTTGAATAGGTTAAGAACATTATTGAAGGAATTTTAAAATTTTTAGAAGGCAATTAGAATTTGCTTACCGGAAGACGTTGATTTGACAATTGTTCAACTTTTCAAATCTGTCCATATCCATCAGACCCATTGGCATTTCGTATTCCCCATTGATTTTCACAATTCCTTCTTTGTCGAGATTGTAGGTTGAGACTTTGTTTTTCTCCAGCCACCGTCTAGATGTGGTGTAGAGGGCCAACTCATTCACATTGTGATATGCCGCAGTAGAGAAAGCAGTAGAGAAAGCAAAGGTCATCATCTTTAGTGTTGATATTTGTGAGCAGAGTAGATGCTGCGCTGAGTGCATCAGGTAGCTCGAGGTAGGATCCTGCTCTTATTGGTGAGAAAGCCGCGAAACTGATTTGCAATTTTTCAATTCTGTCAATAATCCATCCGCTACCATGAGAAGAGAACGAATTGACTTGGTTGACCATATGTTCAATCAGTTCCAAGAATTGAACCCCAGCTATTCCCTCGAAGTACACTGTCAATGTCTTAGTGTTCAGAAACAGCATGGTCCTTTAGAAGTTTCCACTGTCCCCGTCTTGCACAGTGGGAATTTTGATCATTCCCACTTCCACGTGGAATTGCACCTTGTTCGGACCCTCTTTGACCCTTTCCAGTATAAGAGCATCTATTTCCTCCTTGTTTTGCATCATGACTTGAAGCAAATCCATTTCTTTTTCACCAACTTTGAGATCGTATCGACGCAATTTGCCTCTGAACGCGCTTTCCGTTGGGGCAGCGGAAGACGTCGTCTCAATGCCGTCCCAAACTGGCAATGCGTGCTTCTTCAGCAAGTGTTGTCCATAGCTTTCCGCGGTGAGAAATATTGTATGGCAATAGATACAATGACTATTCGAAGTCATGTCATGTACCAGCTCGACGTGCTCTCGGGCTTCCGACAAACTCTCGAATGACTCGAGACACTCATCGCAAACAGTTTGAGGAGGAGGGGGAGGAAGGATCTTGTGAACTTTTTGCTCATGTCTTCTCAAGTTCCTTTTAGAGTTCAGTATTTTTCCGCACTGCTGGCAAGGAACAAGTGTCGCGATAGAAGTAGAGTTCGGCATTGTTTGTTGAAGTTACTGAAGTAATTCAGGAAAATTTCAAGAAGTAGAACCGGTTATGAAAAAGCAAAAGCGAGAAGTGACTAGCACCAAAAAACTTTGCGGGTAAGGGCAAGTAGAAGCCATTAACGAGAGTTATACTTCGCCGTCTTGGCAATAAGTACTTTCCTTTCCAAAAACAGGGTTTTGTATACTAAAAACTGATTCATTTACAGCCTCAAACTTTTGCTGTTAATTTTAAGGGTTAGCGATAAAGTTATGGCTTTTTTAGGGGACTGGTTTAGACTTTCAATTAACATTTCAGCACTAAATTACAAAATTCAAAGCTTAGAATGATTCAGATAGAGCCTTAAACTTTTTCTGACTAATTTTAACCGTGAAACAGTAATTTCCTAATGTTTTCAAGCCCAGTTCTTGGTTTGCGTAAATAGGTATAATAAAAAGTAGAAACAAGAGATAAAAGTATTCAGAAAGTAAAGCCCCCAACTAACTAATTAAGTTGAAATAAAATAGTAAACTTAAAAAATGAAAATTTTGCAAATTTGACACCTTGATAGTTACCGATGCATGATAAGCATAGATTGTCATTTGAATGTGTAAAAGATATCGGAATCAAAGTTTCCTTCATGTCATTCAGTGTCCCGTGAAACATTTCATATCATGTCCTTCGAAATATTAAGGCATGGCCGTTTGGTTTAAGGGGCAATAGCTAACCCGGCGTTGCTCGTCGCTACGCTCCTCGGGAACGCCTCCCGTTCTGTAATTTCAAGTGAAACTTTTTTTTTCAAAATAAAGGAAAACCTCAAACTTTTTATGTTGTGAAAAAAGGAAAAATAATGTTTAAAAAAGTGTCTTTTAAATCTATCAACAAAAAAAACCAGTAAGTTTTGTGGGACCTCGAGCACAGTTCTACTGGTCAAGTTCGAAATTTAAAAAACGTAATTTTTTAACTTCTTTATTTCCTTCATTTTTAGCTTGAATTATTCGTTCACGTTTTAAATTCAAGTGAATGTGGTTTGAAATTTTTAGGCGCTATCTGATACGTAATTAGGACAAGCGTAGAAATTTAAAAAAATTATAGCCCAATCAATGAGAGTAGACGCTTAAAAAGTTGTGATTTTTTGAGAAAATCTGATTTTTGTGAAAATATTGAAAAAAAAATTGGGAAAAAATTTTTTTCTCTCCAAATCCATTGAAACTACCCTCAATCAATTTGCCATGAATTTCTGAGCAGGGTTAAGGGTCATGTTCATTTTTACACCCAAAACATGTATATGAATGTAATATAATGCAGATTTATGGCTTAAAACACTCTCTGTTACTTTGCGTAAGACCTGGCTAAGCCCACTGGGCATAAAGTATGATGAGAGAGAGGACAGAGAATGTTTGATAAAAAAGCCAAATAAATATGGTTGGACTACCAACAAGAAAATGTTGGACCCTTCCATATTTATCTTTCTTTTGAAAAGAAAGCAATATCCCGAAAAGGATATTCCAAATGGGGTTCACTACTGAGCAAGTGTATTTATCTCTCTCTCTCTCTCTCTCATTCTTTCTCAAACAACAATTTTAGCGTAAAATTATTCTCGATTTGTGATTTTTTTCTAGTTTTCTCTAAGATTTTGCTGAAAACTTTACGGGGCAAACTTTAATTGATCTATTAAGCAAAATAAAAACTGAGACAAAAAATATACACACAGTAATGTTAAAACAGCTTAGAAGTCAAATCAAACAAAAATGAAAATATAAAACCTTGGAATAATATTTGAAACAAAGGAAAGTTTTTTGTTTAAGTTATTAGAAACCTCGAAACTGTAGTTTTCTCTTTTTTGGCGCATAGCAAGCTGCATTTGGAGGAGTGCCTTGAATGAGATCTGGGGTGACTAGATCAATTGTCTCCGCACTAGATGAAACCCGAGCATCCGAAAAGGAAGTTGATTGTTCTGGAGTTGAAACTGCTCCCCTAACAAACGACTCGGGAGACATTGCTGTCGGAATATCCCAGTACGCTTCGCGCTCTGCATAATCACGAATACATCCCTCCTGATTTTCATACAACGGCATTGACTCGCAGTCATACGCGAAGAGAATTTTTCTTGGAGACTGCTCGAGCGAGGTTGTGTCGTTTATCTCCGTCTTTTCTAATGCCGGATAGCTCTCGTGAATAGTGCAACTCTCGTACATTCGTTTTCGATTCTGTCTAAGTAGATCGATGTGATCAAGGAGGTAGTTCGGTAGCATGATATGACTTTTTGTAGTCCATTCCTCGTTTTGATTCTCGTCGTTTTTTCGGGGAGCCAAGTCATTGAACGGACTTGCTGTAGACCGAGAGACTCTCTCTTTCTGTTGATGGATGACTGCAATCGACTCTCTCGTGTATGTTTGGTAGATAATTGTTCTTTCTCGATCAGACACTGAGATTATTTGTAAAGGACTAGTCATGACTTGAAGAGGTTTAAAGTTTTGTTAAAATGAAAGGACTGAACTACCGAAATGAAATTGAGAGAATGAAAAGTATGAAAAGTTTATTAATGAGAATGAGATCAGGAAAGGGGTGGCATAGTTCAATTAGGTCAAAGCTAATAACTTTTTAGGCGAGGCTATCAAATTTTATTCTTTCTTTTAAGCATGACGCCTGAGGTCATGTTAGGAATGAATGTGAAAACCCGATTTTTTAGATTTATGTGACAGCTTTATTATAGTGGCTACGGGCGAAAGCACTCAAAATCAAATTTTCATGATAGTTTGCCAGACATTCATTGTTATGCTGTTAGAAATTCATCACCATGATTCATAACAGTCATTAAAATAACCGTCACAATAAATAACACTAGAAGATTTTTAGAGTATAGCCGGGGGAAAAAGTAACTAAATACCCATATAAAAAGAGGTTTATCGTTAAAGAAATTATATCCTTGGTGATTAAGTCTTATCAATATGGCTTAGGGCGCTCGTAAATTTTATCACCTAAATTTTTACTTTGGGAGCGCATGATCTGTCTCGTATACTGTGATCAGTCATTCTTCAACGTTCCACACTAAAAACCAGTTGGTTGTTATTCATTTATAAAGTACGCTTCTCTT
This sequence comes from Symsagittifera roscoffensis, assembly GCF_963678635.1. Classification (NCBI taxonomy): domain Eukaryota; kingdom Metazoa; phylum Xenacoelomorpha; order Acoela; family Convolutidae; genus Symsagittifera; species Symsagittifera roscoffensis. The sequence continues at coordinate 9,156,567 of NC_087071.1, forward strand.
GACACGGATGTAGACTATTTCGATGATTTTAGGGATATATCTTCGATTGATAAACGTTTAGTTAGAGTCGGTGCAAAAACATTAGCACAGACCGGTACTTACATAACTATCAAATTGTACAAAAAAGACGAAGAGGGAACTTTCAAGTATCGACAAGGAATAACTTTGTCAACTGGTGAATTCGAGTCCTTGGCGGACAATTATACAAAAATCAAAAGGTTGACGAAAGCAAAAAACTGCGACGTGACTGAAAAACTTAGAAAAAAGCAAAGCAAATCTAAAAAATCTTCATGCTCTGAAAAGGAATGCGAAAGTGAAAACGATGATAACTGTCGGGTTGCGTAACATTATCAACTCGTTATTCTATTGAAACTTCAAATTAATGGTTGAAGCAATGTATGAGCAATCCCCTGTTCCAGTTCGCAGACGATTGCCTCAAGTTTGCTTCGGCTCGCAGACTAAATCTGTTCAAACTCAAACTGACCTGATTACTAACGTAACAATTGAACGCTTTACTAATACTTTGAATGGTGAAAACGCTGCTGAGTTTTCTAAAATAATTGACATAATTTTAAGTGGGTATGGTTGTATGGAAATTGATTCAAACACTTTGTTTGTGAAATTTATCATGGAGAAGAAATTCAAGTTTTAAATATTGGTTTTCTTTCGCTCTTGTATATCAAAAAAAATGTTACTACACAAGCGCGAGGCGTTCCCGAGGAGCGTAGCGACGAGCAACGCCGGGTTAGCTATTGCCCCTTAAACCAAACGGCCATGCCTTAATATTTCGAAGGACTTGATATGAAACTTTTCGCGGTTCACATAAACTTGCAGAAAAAAAACTTTGTTGTTAATAAGAATGAATTGAAAAAAAAAAAACGAATTTATAAATTTTACAAAAACATCAATAAATTAATTTAGAATAACATATGTTTGGCAAATCTTATCAAATCATGATCATTAAGTTTGAAACCTATTGGAAATTTGTTTGTAATTATAACATGAGCAACATAAATACAATAAAGTCCGCATAACACTGAATCAGCTGATTGTATTGGTTTTTTCAACAGTAGCTGATTTCCCTCGTGAATTGTACGTCGCATATTCTTGTACACGAGGGGATAATCACATAATCGTTTACCTAGAGGATCTGCGAAGAATATCTGTCCTCCAGCTTGAGCAAAAAGCAACCAGTGGGTTCCAGGTTGATCCGATGGTGAGGCATTCATAATCATGAACGTATTATCGTTTTTCAGTACTGAAGAGCATGGCAAATCTGCCGGAAAAACACCTCTAAAGCGATTTTTCAAATGTTTACAACGGTTAATAATTTCTACTAGTTGAAGACTATCCATGTCTATCTTAGGTCATAAGAGTGTTTTTGGTAATTTTTCTATCTGAACGCACATAAACTGTTGATGCACGCTCTCCCATAAACAATAACTCGACGTTATTACCGAGACCTGCGTCAACAAAATTGAGTTCGAGCGAAATAGTGCAATTGGTCAATTCAGGATGAATAAAATCGTGTGAAGCCTCCTGAGTAGACGTGAGATCAAAAGCCATAATATAATGATTATCATAATTAGCGAGACTGATTCCATGACTAGTGTTTAAAACAAAATCAAGAGCCTCAAGCGTATTGTAATAAATTCTTTTTTTGTCTGATGTTGAGATGGGAGTTCTGGCAATGGGTAGACCGTTTCTGTACACAATGATCTCATTCAACCCAAATTTCTGGTAATGAAAAGGGTTGGTTCTATTAGTACCCAAATATGCTTCGTTTATGCTCATTGCTACTATCATTCTTCGAACAGGTTCTTTTGCAAAAACATCCTCTTGTCGCCAGCTTTGTACTCCTGCAGTTGCGAGAAACGTTTTTGGTACTACTTCGATGTAATTGTAGATTGCCGGGTTCTTCAACAAAGTTTTTTCTATTGATGAGAGAACATAGTCAGTCACAGTCATCTTTCTGACATAGAGGTTAGCTTCGATTATTTGGACCTTGTAGTGTTTAGCTGCATCTTCAGATATGACAACAAAATCATTAGGAGAACGTCTAAGAGACAATCTTTTTGTCACACCGCTAAGTAGATGCTTGTCACACGACAAAAAGTCGAAGCAATTTTACCAAATAGCTTCAGCTCGTTCGAGGCCGCAACGAGACCTTTACGCTCCGTAACATCCTCAGCTCTCCTTCCAGCACCGTCAATGGCTGATGGATTTTCTTCATAATAATAACCTTGACAAGCCAACCATGTTTTCTTGGCATCATTACCGTATGAAAACTCGGTCTCAATAACGCTTTTATGGGCAAAATTAGCATTGGTAGTTGATATTTTTTCACCATTCAGAGACAGTGTACACTCAGAAAATAATGAAGATAAAGGATTGTTAACAAAATACGGCGTATCTCTGTTTGCCGCCTCTGTAGCATGCGTTCGAAGCACGTTTCCATTGCTTCGAACAATTCGTGCAACTATTTCCAAACGAGTACGTTGAAGATCGATGAAATTATTTCTGTCGCCGAGTACTTCAAACTCGAGCATAGGACCATCAGGAGAGTAGGAAGGTCCAATTTTTTGGGTGAATGCATTTTCAAAAGTGACAAGTAAAGGCGGTTTCTCAAATAAGTCCAAGGAGCTGTGAGTTGCTTCACTCGGGATTAAATTAGAAATCATTTTTAACCCTGGTAAAGAAATCGGAGCGACTTCTCTGTGCAGTTCGTTTTCTGGGAATGACGCGTCTCGTTTTTCGTTTAAACGCGGTCGTTCTTTTCGGATGACTTTTCCGAGATCTACTTCCTCCTCCTACTTGCTTTTTGATTGTTTTTCTAACGGTGCTTTTGAGTGCCTGCTTAGGACTTTTTCTTTTTGTTGCAACTTCTATCAGTTCTGGAGCTGCCTGAAGAAGTAGTTCTTTTCCGATTTTTTTAGCCGCGGGTATCACAAATTTTCGAGCCAGTGGAAGTGCGACTCTTCCTATTCCCAAGGCTAATGCACCGAAGCCACTGCCTCGTTGTCTATAATGCCCCGAGAAATGTGGTAGGTTTGCTTGGTTGTGGTAATATGAATCCATTTTGATCAATTGCTAAACTTTTGAAATTTCAAAGTCAGAACATTTTCCCCCCTCCAGCGAAAGGAACAAGTCCTCCAGTTTCTGTGCGCAAGTTCACAGAAATATTGGAAATATTATTGACCAAAAGTTTTTTAAAATCTAAATTACTAAACACTTTACGATGATTCGGTTCAATCAACCGTTTTTCACTCGACGATTTGTATCAATGACTCGTAAAAGGGGTGCTTTTGTGTCTCCGACTATTTGATGATGAATTATGTCCAGATAAATAAACATAAGCTGAGTACCAGCGCATACATCAACGGGATAGTCAGCAATAAGATCTTGGGTAGAGAATGTGCTATGTTTCGTGCTTCCTTGTTTGTAACCTATATGATAATCAGTTCCATCTCTGACGTTTTTGAATCCAAGTAGACTAGGAATTTGCGGGCTTGAAAAAGTTATACCTTCCCAATAATGCAGCCATAAGGAAAGATGTTTGGTTATTGGATCTATTACGTAATCCAATTTCTCTAATTCTGTCTTTCGACGAATCTCGTCCAGTATTTGATCAATGCTCGTATATTCTCCTTTTGTTATTTTTGCTGTTTCTCCAAGGTAAGGTCTGGAGATCTTGTCTTTCTCAATTTTCATGCTTGCTATAACCCGATCTTTTTTGTAGTACACAATGTTGTTGTCAGTTACGTTGTTTATCTGAGTAGGGAAGGTAATTTCTGTAACTGCTACTCTCCATTCACCTTGCAAATTTATTTCTTCACTCAGGAGATTTTTGAAGTTGGCCAGAGTGTTATCTTTAAAAACGTTCATTGATGCAGATGAAACTAGGGTAATTGTGAAGGAAGGGGGAACATTATGGGTGAAAAGGCTGTCGGAAGTGCCCTCAGTCATGATTGTCCTTCTCCAGAACGCGAATTAGTTCAGACTCGTAAAATTTTCCCTCAATCGGTTCTCTGTTAGAATCAATCAAATTGTATGTTGGGGGATTTTGTGTTGGTATGTCAAAAACTTCAAACACTTCATCGGTGAACGATTGTTTGTAACCCTTGCGAAAGCGTATGTCTACTTTGGAAAGTCTAACATAATCACCAACATAAAGCTTTGGACGTCGAACTAACTTCAAAGACTGTTCTGCTCTTAATGAAATCAGGCGAGGAACATCTTTTTTAGTTACTTTATTTGGTGCAAGATTTGTGACACGATTTGTTATCGAATTAATTGCATTGACAAAATCTTGCAATTTGTCAATGTATGAGTAAGTCCATTTATCATCCAAGTACTTATAAATAAGATTTTTCAAGGAACGGATATTTCTCTCAGCGAATGCGGACTTTTTCTCGCTCTCTGTGCTATATGTGTTTATGCCTTTCTTTTTACATAATGCTTCGAAGGACCCTTTAAACTCTGTGCCCTTGTCCACCCATACTTTTTCCGGTTGTTTTGTCGTTATCATTAGTTTGAACGCTTCTGCTGTTGTAGTAGCATACTTTGATTTCAAGGGTTGCACTCTGAGATAGCGGGACATGCAGTCAACTGCAACAAGCAGATACTTAACATCATGGTTGTACTGGGCAAATTTATCAACAAAGGCCAGATCTAATGACCAGATTTCGTCGATATCGTAAACTATGACCTTGAGTCGCGGCGTTTTTCGGGTCACAGTTCGATATTTCGTGTAAGCAGGTTCAGTATGAAGGAAATGTTCAACTTTCTTTCTCGACAAATTGCTTGCTTTTATCAAGTTGTTCACACTACCAAATAACGCGGGACCTTTGTCACTAAATTTAGTTTTCAACAATTTTTCTTCAATCTTGGTAATTTTCCCATTGTTTTGTTTTCGCCTTCGTCTTTTCTGACGTTGGAGAATCTGAATCGTTATGGGGCGTTCTGTATGAGTCAGAGCCTTCTTCTGACTCTTTTTCACGTTTTTGGTTTTGGGTTTTTCTATTACCGCTGAGACTTTTTCGTTTGTGTTTTTTACTTCTCTTAAGGTTTGCACTACTTTTTTCCTGCCAAGTGGGCGACGTTGAGAGGGTTCTTGAGAGTCCGGGATCTCGTTTCTCTTGAGCGTTAATAGGCGCTGACTGAACCGCGTGTTTGGCATTTCGATTTATTACCAGGTTTTCATTCAAGTTGAGAGCAGTTAAAATGTTAATGAACGCCTGATTGTGTAATTTTTTCGTTGGTTGTTGTATGTCGTATAAAAATATTGTAGCTTTAAGTCCTGTTGGTACTTTATCTACATATATCACCTCATTGTCACGGTTTATGGTTACTCTTTCTGAATTTTCTATGATTTCAAGTACGGTTTTTGCTCTAACAAATTTTTTGTCTTCTAAAACTTGTAACTGTCCTAAAATGCTTTCGGTCTGTCTATTGTGTTTCTCTACTAGTATTTCGTCTTTAACACGTTCGACCGGTACTTCTTCATCTTCCGTTAACAGTTTAAGCTGTTCTTGTTGGGGCTCAACATTATCCGTAAATGTTTCCTTCGTTGCAGTAGTCTTACTAGTTTGTGGAGGTAATTGGGGTCTAAGCCGGTTAAGATCGGACAGTTGAGCATTTTTATGTTTAATATTATTATCATGAAGAACACGTGCAGCATGTGGCTGCTCTTTAACATATAAGTGTTTCGGAATTAGAATGAATTCTTCAGCAGTCATCATTAAGTTGTGAGGTACTTGTAACAAAAATAAAGTATTTGTCGAACTAAATGGAAGCCTTCTTTACTCAAAATAATCGCACGTTTTTTGACAACACTGGTTTTTGGGGTTATTAAGTATTTGTATGCTGTCTCGAATTGTTCGATGTTTGCGATTTTAACGGGTACGTTTCCATTGACTACATTGAGCAAACATTCACAAATAAGTGTTATGATCTCACGATTTGAAGTTTTTCTAATTAATCTTCTTAGCTGGTCAGGTTTCAGTTGTACCATATGCCGCAGAATAGATAAGTTTTTCTTTTTCATTTGTGATTGGAGTAGTTTCTGCTTCAGATAAGGGTAAATAAAAAACTGTTGGCCCAGGTGGTGTGATATTTGAACAATATCTCAAACAATCTGATGTACGGGGGTCCAAAACGATTAGAAGATGTCCAAAAGAGTCTCTGGTAGCTAATTCGTAACAGTTTCTCAAAAACTTTGATACATTCAATTGTCTTCCCAAAAGATCTAGTTGCTGAACGTCGCGAGGCGATTTGAACAGAATGATGTGTGAAGTGTTCAAATCAATCGTACGCGACCATCGACTTTGTTGAAACAAGTTATGCTTAACATATATTACATCTATCCCTCTATGTCTACCCGCTGTCGCTAACCTAACAAATTCCTTGTCATTATAGATGTCTTCACATGAATCATCGAAAACTAGAAGGTCATTTTCTTATTTTCTCACAGATTCGAATCCGTCGAATTTCATGAACTCCACATTCACTTCGCGAGAAGACACTTTTTCTGAGAATGCAGGTTGCATTTCTTTGTAAAGATATAGAACGGTTCCAAATTTAGGGTAAAAAGTATTTCCCATCAGAAGTTTCAAAATTAACTCAGTTTTCCCGGATCCTGAAGGTCCCACTATCGCCATAAAAATTCTTGTCGAAGTATCAATCACTTTATTCATATTCTTGGGTTTGGTAGTACGTAACCAACCAAGCCTGATAAAATCGAGAACCAAACTGACGTTTCTTCGCAACTTAATTTAGTGAAAGAAAGTTTGAGAATGCAGAAAGTTAGTAAAATTAGAATTACTACCATTTGCGCAACAAAAACTACTTCAGACCTTGGCAAAGTTACATTGTTACAAAACTTCCATGATTTTTTTTCACTGTTTGTCTCGTTATAAACAAATTCTGTTACTAATGTTGCGTCAGGTTCATCTACTGCTGTTGTTGCTTCTGACATTTGAGAAACTATTTATTCGACAGACTGTGTTAGACTTTTTCTCTCTGTGAATGAAGCTTGTAAAAAATTAAATTACTTTTGAGAACAGTAAAAAATTTCATAACGTGTGAAATCTCTATCATTTATGTCATGCATTTCTAAAACAAAGTTTGCTGGGATATTTGCAGTTTTTTTGTAGTACATTATTTTCTTCACAGTATCCTCTTTCACAATCGTCTTAATCTCATCTGGCAATTCACTGCTGTTTAGATCCATCTGAACTCCTGGCTGACGTTTGGGTACTAAGACTAGTTCGGGAAGATATACTCCTCGCTTGCTGGCTAACATTTCTGATAAACTTGAATCTCTGGAAGTATACAAATTGATCAATAACTGGAAAAAAACCTCTTCAACGTAGACAACTCTTCTTCGGAAATTATTATTTGCTCCTTCCTCTGAACAATTTGGCCACTGCAATCAATACGCTCTATTCTCGTTAATGAAATTTTAATATCACCCTCTGGAGTCATCCACGCACAAAGCATTGAATTTGGTGATAGGTATGTCTCCACTTTCGCTGATCTCTCGCTGTTGTTCATTTTTCAACCAATCATAAAAAACCTTGGTTTTCTTCAGGGCACAATAATTCCTGGAGTTGTAATGTGGAATATGTTTATTGCAACTAGGATAATTTTTAAAATATAAGTTTTCAACCCGAGGACAGCCCAAATCATCTAGGTTTTCAATCTTTCGGTCCAAGTACTTGGCCAAAAATTCTGTTTTTTCTTTTCCTTTAGCGTAAAAAACGGCACCGGGATTTCTCAGCACAAAACTCTGAAGTATTTGATTCAAGTTTATATAAAGATAATCACCGTTTTCCCAATGGAGACCGTGTAAATAATTTGTTAACCAGTTGTAAGCTTTTTGTTCAAGCTTTGGTAGTAGGAAAACGAGTCGATCGCTGTAGTCTGAAGTTGTTTTTGCTAATTCTTTAACCACAAAGGCGTTTTTCTTGTAACAAAAGCCTTCCACGTCAAGCACAACTGATCTCTCGCCTAGCATTCTAGTAAAAGATAAACTTCTGGTTTTTTCAACTTAATGAAAAGGCAGAACGCTATTCCACTCAAATGTCCCAATAAGCTGTTGTTACAGTTCCAGGGCAACATGTAACAGTACGTGGGACCCTGTTGATAAAATTCGTGTATAAATCCGGCCGCATCGTGCAAAATAGCGTGCAATCGTAAAATTTTGGAATTTTTCAAGTATTTGTCCAAGGAAGAGTTATCAATACCAATCAAGCCACCATAAGGTCTCAACTTAATTAAAATGTCGTAGTTAAGGTTATCAGAACTAACAAAAAACAGAGAACATGCAGCTAGAAAATAGTTGCGTCAGTTAGAATTATCAGGATAAGTTTGTTTCAAAGACGTATAAATTTCGTGAATTATTTTCAAATCAATAGGAGTTACTCTGCTTTTTTGCAATTTCATTATTTATTTTTTCCAACACCTCTCCAACCTAATGAATTTCAAGCCAGTGGAAATAAAAGTGACCTTGCAAATACCATTTAGTCTCATTAAGATAACGGTGGTAAATAATTAAATAAACCACCGGAAGTTTTTTGTATTTTGATAGCTTGTTGAAACATAGACCGATTTTTCTCTCCAAGTCTTTATCAACCCTTTTTGAGGTAAAATCAAACGAATAGTCGAATACGTTTTCATAATCAGCAAGATTCAAATCGCTCACAGTACCATACTTTTGTTTTGTAGAAATGCACCAAGAGATTTGTTGAAGCTCACTCAAATAAAATTGTTCTTTGAAAATTAACTCGTATTCTTTCTTTGAAATTTCCTTTGCCCTTTCGAGGAAGACGACGTAGCGTTCATTACTAAATTTGAAAAATGAGTTTTTTTCTGCGGTTGAAAACACTCCTAATTGTAAATGTTCATTATCAATATCTTCAGTACACCAAGGTCCCTCTAATTTCATTTTTCTTATTTCAAAATTTGTCAAATTTATCATTTGGTATATTTTGCCCAGAAACGGCCGCCGCCTTTTGAGAGTAATTTCAATCTACTGCCTTTTCACCATAAAATTTAGGTCAAGTTAAGGAATTAGTTTACTGCTGCCAACAGTTAAGCTACGCTGCAAAATTGGCCGGCGCATTTTTATTATATACCATAAAAGTCAATTCCCCGTTCACTAACAAATTTCAACTAGGTCGAAAGTTCATTTGCCCGAAACAAATATAACAATTAACATGATTCATATAATTAACCAGGATCAATAATTAGGACCCCAAAAATTGGAATTAGAAAGAATTTTGTATTGTGTCCCTTGTTGTTAAGCTAAACTTAGCAAGATCCTAAGTAGGGGGTCTTCTGCTTTTTGGGTGGAAAATTTCTTTCGTTTACAAAATCCTAGGATAGGGGTCCTCCAAAAAATTAAGGACCCCTTTCCTAGGATTTTGCTTTACGTGAGGACCCCCCCCCCCCCCCCTTAGGAAGGACCCCCCCCCTTAGGATCCGGGACACGATACAATACTACTTTGTCTTACTGCAAAGAAAACACTTGATGAAAATTTTTAGCCTGAACCAAGTTATATCAGGAAAAATCAATTTTTGCATAAAAGTTTTTTCCCGTTCAATGTTTTTTTTTGAAAACAAAAGCGAGTTTGCAATCAAAAATAAAAAAACCGTTTTTTGAAAATTCGTTTTTTTTACAATTTCAATGAAACTTTTTAATGATGCAAAAAGGTTTTCATGAAACAAAAACAGTCGCATTTTTGGTTTATTAGAATTTTTAAACAAGTAAAGTTATATCTATAATGAAGAGTTTTGATTGAAAAGAAGCTTATCGTAAAAGTTTCTTTCTACGGTAGTTAGTTGATATGCTTTTTTTCATAGACTCTATATAAAAATTGTATCATAGATAAATTTCAACCGTGACTTCAACCGTGTTTATAATTCGGTTGTCCTAGGCCCATTGTTACAATTTTTGTGTATGCTTTATTTCACTATGAATATAGCAACAAAGTACATGTGCAACAAAGGACATGGAAACATGGAAAATTTCGAAGCCAGCACTCTTAACTTTATATCATTTTTTTTAGCTGTGATTAAAGTTTTAACTTGATCTTAGTACTTTTTTCTAATCACTCGGTCTAAATTGATCAAAATGTCAGCAAATTGAAACGACGGCATTCGTTACAGTTCAGGCAGAAAGTTTTTTTGCCCGACCCTTTAACCCAAAAGCTCAATCCTTGAACTGAAACTATTCGACCGCAACATGATCGATAGATACATATCAGAAAAAAAATTGTAAACGCAAAAAAATAGCTTGAAAAAGCAGCAGCTCAGTTTTCTGATTTAATCAACGTTCAATTTGGGACGAAGTTTAATATTTCTTTGATGAAGTCTTTTTTTCTATAAGTTTTTTAGTTCATCAAAAATGCAAATTAAGATGGCTGGTTTTTATGTTTACGTTGATAAAACTGTGGCTAAAATAAATGATGCATTAAAAAAAACATACAAGCAGTTTTAGAAAAGTCACAACAGCCGAAAAAACGCGCAGAAAAGCAGTGGCAATGAACGCCATGTAATAAAATCAGCTCTTCAGCAAAGCGTTAACAAATATGAATCATCCTTTCTTCAAACTTAGCCAAAAAGTCTGGTTTTTTATCCAAAAGGAAACCTTTTGATAGGTAAATGAACGTTTTTCTAAAAATTAGGCAGAAGAAAAAGTTTTTTAATTGTTTGTAATATCAGATTTTCAGCCTATTGCCTAATATAAATACTTCTTCTCTTTAAGTTTACCAATGAGTTTTTCAAAAATTTCTATGAAAGAAACGATTCAGCTGCTTTTTGAAAATGATTGCCTTTTTTTGATTAATCAGTTTTTATTTAAAATCGATTTCGTCTTGCTCATTTGATAAATTGCTTCAAATCTTCAAAAAAACTGCACTCATGATATCATATTCAACCCGTACCCAGCAAACTTTCTATGCGAGATCTGATATTTTTTTTATTTCTTACATAAGTTGGATCTCAGTTCTGAAAATCGTTATTTCAGATCTGAATAAAAATTTGAAAATTTCAGATCTGAAATTTGGATTAAAAGAGTTTTCCAGATCTGAAATTATTTTGAAAAACTAAATATCAGATTTGAAACTATATCTGTGAAACCCTTTGGTAAACCGTATTTCATAAACTTCGAGCGAACAATTGAGTTTTTATTTTTGCAGTAAGCAACTATGTTTACATTAATTAGCGGTGAAAAAACATCCAAATAATTACACAAAGCTTTTTAAAAACTATTTTTTTTTCAGCTGCTGTTTTAAAAAGTTTTCAAAAATTATTAGAACACCTATCGTACTTTTGATTTTCATGCAGTATTTTATGCGTTTCCGATGCTTACCTCATGCTCTGAGAAATATAAGTGTCCGAATGAAGACTTTGCTGTGTACCTGCTAGCAGCTAGCAGAAGCTATAAAAAACAGAGGAATAGCAAAAAAAATCAAAAAAATTGTCTGAAAGAACCATATATCCAGAAATAGATCTGAAATAGAGTTTTTCAGATCTGAAATAACCAAAAAAAAACTAAATTTAAGAACTCACATCAGATCTTAAATAAACAATTCCTAAAGTGACCAGGCGTCCTAACATTTCACAGCCTATTCTAGATATTAAACCTAGATCTGAGAAAAATTATTTCAGATGCGACTTTGAATTTTACTGAGTACGGGTCAAAATGAGCGTGAAAATACTTCAATGAAAGCTTGAATTAGTTTTTGATTTCAAATTTCAGCTTTGTTCGTTCTGTGTGCAGCATCGATTCTGACGAATGACTACTCGTATTGTATTAACGTGAGTATTCTTTTCGATCACTTCTAGGTCTATAAGATGACGATAACTAGTCGGCAAACTTGTAGACAATTTTAGGAACTAAGGTTACGACTAAAACAGTTTAAGCGAGCCCGAAGAAGTACAATCGAAGCGATTCCTTCGGAGTTTCGTCTGCAGTTTCGCGTTATCCAACTTTCCTATAAAATACGATTGTAAAAGTTTATCTTTCACATTAGTTTTCCCAAAAAACTAATGTGAAAGAAATTTTTCTGCCGTAATTTACTTTCTGCTCCCTGCATATTCATCATAGCGTTACATTCTCCCGGAAAGTAAAAAATGCCAGATAGTAAGTCTTGTACATATTGGCTAACGTCAGGTTGAGTGTTACGCGCTTTCAACTGTTTCTAGCAAAGCCAATTTAAACTGTCTTTCTTAAAATTGGGTCAACAAACGTTTTACGGTTTTAAGACTATCGGCCGACTTTCTGCAAACTAAACTATACGCAAAGTTACATGCAAAATTGGTGAACTTATGGCTGGGTCTCAAAATTCCCAGATCACGAGGTCACTGATTGAAAAAAGGCGATCAAAAGTTCTATTGTTTTTGTTAACCATTCAAAAATAGTTTTGCATACATTATCAAAAAATTTATTGTTGTTGTTCAGTAGAGAAAAAAAAACCTATCCATCGGATATGGATCGATTTTTTCGTAGCCACTTGCCCCTCATATCCTGAAAAACCAATTAGTTGTTGGTCATATCCGGAGAGCTAAAGTTACATAAAATGGATTCCTGCTTTCCAACGACAGACTCTCCATCATTCTCGGTTTTTCTTCACCACCAGGACAGGTTGCTCTTCTCCTTCTCAGCCTTCTTGATCTGTAAAAAAAGGAAAGTAACGATCGTAACTATCGTAACTCGATCGTAACTCCTTTCGCAAATCAATCAATTGATATTCCTTACTTCTACCGTTTTTTGTCTGGTTTCTTTCAGCAAAAAATTTTGTTCTAGTTTTCGTGGTTTTCAGTTGTCGCAAAAAATAAAATATTTGATGGTTACACGTCACGCAAGTCAATTCATTGTCAATAAACAAAAATATTTCCTTAACTTCTTTTTTTACCTTTCACTTCTCTGTTCTTTTTGCTAATATCACTATTTGCTATTTACGACGTATCGCACATTTCTTTTTTAGGTAGAGTCAGGAATAAATTCTGGTCGTACTCCAAGGACAGTTCACTCCCTGCACTCATCGAGTTTTTATCCAGCTAGTACCTCATCAAACTGATACAGTGCCATAAGACACAATTTGAAAAACACAGTCAAAAGGATTTCATTTCTATCACATCAATTTACTACGTGCCATACGGACCATGACGATCTGATGTAAAATAGAGTCTCTTTTCCGATTTTAAACGTCAGTTTTCAATTTAAAATTTAGTTACTATGTTTAAAAAACTTGGGACGCAGGACTCTCCTGTCAGCCAACAAGCTTAATTGATCCTTGATTCTCTCATCCTCTCCGGAATTATCTTTATTAGTCCTGATTAAAAAAACTAAGAAACTCTGTGTTCTGAAGGAACGATGAGATAGTCGCCCGCTCTGACAAAACTACTCAAATTTTTCTTCACATCACAAATTGACCAGTTCTCCTAACTGATTGGAATAATCATGCAGGCTGGGTTACATTGAACTTTTTATTCCACTAACTCCTCTCTAACTTAAAAGTAAATGTTTCTAAAAACAGAAACAAATTTGCATCGCATATTCCTAATTGCATCAATTGACGTTTTCTCTATCTTGCCAGAAGTCAACAGCGATTCGAACGTTGTTGATTGCATTCCTCCAACACTTTCGCTCTGCAACCCTCTGTTTACAAAAGGGCAGAGTCTCTGTTTCAACGGAGCCATTGTGAAGTCACAATGTCACGTTTGTTTCAAAAACTTCCTTTAGTACTTCTTCTTTCTTCCCCGGCCACTGTCGATTGTCTTTGCTGTCCTTTTCAGTGCAATTTGACTGCAATCCGGTGAGATACAAAAGACGAAGGACTTCAACTCCGGTGAAATGAGCTGTATGCCCTTTTGCAATTCTAGAACTGCTTCTCAGCATAATCAAATATTCCAACAGTCAAATTGGCGCCGAACCACGTCTTCCTGGCCTATAATCTCCAATTTTATCAAGTTATTCAGTATATTTTCTTTTCTTTCAGCATAAATGCGTTTTTCTCACTTTTTTCTCCCATATGCCTCCTGCCATCTAATCGCAACTATCATTTCAAGTAGGATGATCGTTAATGGTTGCGTTGAGTCTGATAAACCCATAAAGAAGAGCTCTCCTGCATCCCAGATCAACACTAGATCGTTTCGCACCGTATTCCACCATAGCTGCAACAGAAAATTACAAGGTAATCATCTTGTGTTAACACGATGCCACTCCAGTTGCGATTTCTTGACGTTTCCAGCAGCGGTTCTATAGCAGTCTTCATAAAGTGGATCTCGTCACTTTCATCTACTGTGTTGTAACTCGTGGCTACTGCTGTTTTCAGCTCTGTCTTTCGAATTCACTGAACCTTCCACCAGCATATCGCTTGAACTTCATTCCAAATACCGACTCCAGCTCACTCTTAGTTTTCCCACGAACTGCGGCGAATAACTTATAGAGCAGCTCCTAAGATCATTGTGACGTTCTCGCCAGTCTCCTACACTTTGGTGAGGAGAAAAAATGATCAATTAGGATACACTGGACTTTCGCGTCCACTGCTAAGTGCACTGGTTAGCCACTGTTGCATAGGCCACTCACGCTCAAACCCAGCAAATATTATACGCATGCTTGTATCTGATATTCATCACTCTGCCTGATTTTCATTTTCAACTCAATCGCTCTCTTCAATTTGCAGTATAATTCTCTTCGGTTTGCAAGGTACCTGAAAAGACTTCTAAATTGATGGCCATTTTTTTTTCAGGCTGTATAATTCTAGTGGCGTCCTTAAAATCTTTTCTGTTTCTCCATGGCTATCAGATTCGAGTTCCGTTTCCGTTTTGAATTTCAATGAAAGATTTTCGAACAGTATCATCAGTTGCTTATGTTGCTTCGTCAATGCATTCACGCAATCAAGAAACACAGGTTTTCGCCAGGCAGCTTCCAGGTTCCACTCAGTCTTCCGATCCACAACTAGGCAAATAACGAGAGTGTTCTCTCGACTGCTACTTGCTACTAAGGATAATCTCTTTAGGTTGTGCATGGTGTTTAAGTCAGGCAGATTACAGTCAGCTTTTGGCTCTTTCTCAACATTCTTGTAAATCGCAAAGTTTTGTGCGCATTAGGACCTGTGTACCCTGATATTTTCAACAATTCCAGGCTTTGTCACGCAAAGGAGAGTCACTCTTTTTTGATAGGAAGCATATTTCAGTCGTGATAAACCGCTCAAAAACCGCTCAAATCTTGCGCGGTTTTTGAGCGGTTTTTTTGAATAAAACGCTCAAAACCGTTCAAATCTTGCGCGGTTTATGAGCGGTTTTTTTTAGATAAACCGTTCAAAAACCGCTCAAACTGCTCATTTTGAAGCAAAATTTTGAGGGTAATTTTCTAAAAAAACCGCTCAAACCGCTCAAATCTTGCTTCGAATTAGGTGAAAAATCTCGACTCGGGGAGAATAGGCGATACCACCATTATCTCAGTCATCTGCGAGGTACCTTGAGATCTTCCGCATCTTTTACTCTGTTCTAGCTCTATTCGCATCTTTAAATTGTTGTTATTTTCGCTAGATTAGCACCTTTGATGGGAAAAATAATTTTCCGGTTTTTCTTCCCATGACTTCAATGCCTAGCATCATGTTCATATCATTGGTTCGTTCGATTACTAGTTCGTTGGCATTGTCCCTTTCTTTTCCTTTTTTTTTGTTTTCAATACTGACTGGGTCCCGTATTTTTGCACCAAAGACCAGACCTCTTCCATGAATGCCACTCTATTCATTTCGCTGCTATTTCTGTTCGCATGGTCACAATGGTGCACTTCCTCTTCTTCCCCAGGTAAAGTTCCCAAAAAGGTGCTTTAGCTGCTTTTTCTGTTTTTGGCTTGCGAGATGATTCCGTAAACAATTTCGTTGATCCAAACTTGGTTTATGCATTGTTGACAGGAGAACTGCTCTCCGTCACTGTTTCGATTGGATTCATAAAAGCTGAGGGACGTTTTAGCGTAGAAAAAATGTCTCACACATCCTTAATCAATATCGCCGCTGCTTCTATCTCGTCTTCTTAGTCAATGGCAAGTCTATATCTACACTTGACGCCCTGGTGTCTCTATCATCCCTTTGATCTTCACAATGCCGAGGGTCATTGCTGTTCGTCGTTGACTTCATCTATTGGGAGACTCGGTACAGTTTTGTTCACGTTTGGGACAATCTTAGTCTCCTCTTTCAAATCTTAAGTCCTTTTTGGCCATTTTCTCCTCAAACCTTCCCGGCTTCGTAGTGGCTGCCTCGCTCAATCGTTTTCTTGTTGATTTTTTGGAGAAAACAGTCTGCGCTACTTCAGCAGAGCCGTCTTTTCTAATTTGTCTCAAAAGCTCCTAGTTCAGATGAATATACTGCTAGGTCTGTTCCGAGTATTGTCCTCATAACCAGAGGCTATTCTGGCATTTCTTCAGGAAGTTCATTGAAATCATTCCAATCTGAAAAGACTGTTGATATCTATTGCTTTAAGTTCTGGTTCGGCAATCTTTCCAAATAGCAACTATTCGCTCATGGATTCTCTGAGAACATTCTGAGCTCACCAGTTGAGAGTTGACGAACCAATCATTGAGATGAGGTTCAAGTGCCACAACGGCCGCCTGCAAAATCCTCCTTTGAGCATGGGAATGCAAAACTTGCAGCTCGGCCGTCAACTACAGTCAGAAACTCACTGATTTCTCTCCTTGGTAACAGAGGGTCACTTCTCATGGCTAGAAAAAAGTCAATTAGTAGCGGCAGGCTGCTGAAATTGCGTCTCATATCCTCATCTTTCTTGACTGTATCATCTTCTCCAGATCCGAAGCGGTTCTCGTGCAGCCGATAATGAAACAACACGTGTCTCAGATCTCGCATTCTTATTCACGACGCCATCGGTTTTATCAATCCAACTTACCTGGTGGGCTCGTGAAATTGCTCCGGGCGGCGATTCAGAGTATTGAGTTCACCCCATTTGCATTAGGTCAAGACTATCAACGTCACTAGGCCGTCGAGCTTAAGGTTTTGTACTTCCTCTTTTAGTATGATATCAGATCCCTTCTGAAAGCTCTCTGTTTCAAATGCGACGAACAATGACAACGTTACTACTACTATTGACAATCCCGTGACTGCTTTGATGTATTCCTTGAGTTTTCCTTGGCTAGGAAGGATGTGCTTCAACCCACTTCTACTCCTTCTAACATGCTGTCCGTTTGGGTACTACTGTCTTCCTCATGCACATTTTCTCGTCGGATTTTCTCCGAAGTCGTTTGACTCGTTTTGTCCACACAAGTCCGTTGCTATAATTCATTTTCTATCTGCGCGTTCCAGTACCAAGAGCATGTACGCGTGGATCCTTCTTATCATCGCTCTCTCGGCGTCAATTGAAACTCGTGGATACAAGTGCAACGACATGTTTGGCTCTGGTTTTCTTCCTAAAACCGAAGCATCAGAGTGCGCCTCCATCTCTCCCATTTTGGCGTCCAGTAGCTCATCCGCGCTATGTGCGTTCCTTTCTTGCAATACCAATGCTCGTTCTAAATTAAAATGATGATCCGATGGTTATCACCCATTTATTGTTTCTTTTTGAGATGCCGGCTGAAATTGAACAGCTTCAGTCACAGTATTTCAACCAGAACCAGCACAGCAATTGTAGCGCTTTTGCTTTCAGTCTTCTCATGGCTTTACCGCCGGTAGATCTGTCCTTAATGATCTCAGGTTCTTTAGGTCTGACTTTCGATTTGGTGGTTGAAATATCACGCCGGATTTCCTATTTATAAGCAATACAAGCATGGCTCAGACTACTTTCGACCATTTTGTGAGCTGTGTTTATCCAGATGACAAAACAGATAAATCAAATGATATTTTGAATATACGCATCTTTCAGCGATTCCACTGTCTCACCGATTGTTGCTATCAATTTGTTCACGGCTTACAACACATCATTTTCAGCGATGAACGACTAGTAGACCTGTGCTTTGACAGTTGATCTTTATTTCCTGCGTAGACGATGCCGATAGGGTTCACTTCTCTTGTCGTTGCAGGCCTTCTTTGGGCTACCAATTTTGGTTATAATTTTTCTTCCCTGACGTGTGCTGGTGGAGTCTTCTTCTGCTTAAATATCTTCCCCTGTCGTACATTTGGAGATCGTATCATCTGAAATTGTCCAGGTCTTTCAGCTCTCCTTCTTTCTTGATGATTTATTTGCACTAACGCTGTTGCTGAGCTGAAGTGGATTTCAGCCGTTATAATCCAGTCTACTCAAGTCAGCCATTAGCCATTGTCTGACAATCTGACATCATTCAGCATCCGTTGGGCAACCAGAGTTGTTCTGCTCTAGGTATGGTCACATGGCTTCTGGAAGGAACTGAAGCGTCAGCGTGGTTGACTGGACCCATCATTCGTCTGGGGTCGGTCGTTCTTCTGGCAGGACTTTCACTGAATCTGTTCATTATGTCAGGTTTCAGTTCTAAATCACGTGAACAACTCACCTTTTGTGGCACTGCAAACACGTCCAGTTGGAGCTTGCCGTTCCAACGTATCAAAGTGGGTGCCACCTGTCCTCATCGGAAATTGGTCCACAGGTCTTAACTAGTGTTCTAGGTTCATCTAAGCTATTCTGCTGTGCTCCGTTGAGCCAGGTTCCTGATGCAAAACCCAGAGACAGAGACTTCAGGCGCACCAATGTCGAGGAATTACATGTCTTTCTCCGTAATATGGCTAGAACTGATGCTTCGCAGGATTCTTTTTCTATGTTTCTAATGTAGGTGTGAACCTTCTTGTTCCATTCAAACTTCCTCGTTTTGTTGCCAATAAGCAGCATCGGGTACGCTTTGTCTGCTTAACCTTACACAAGTTCCCCGTTATAAAATGCAAACCCCAAAAAGCTCATCAACTGTATGCCAGCACGGCTTTCACAGCAACATCATCTGGATTTGGTGTTATACCATTGTCCACCATTCTGACCAGGTATTTTATGGAGCCTCTTCCTTAGGAAACTCGCATCTCGCTTTTCAAGAATCCCGCTTTTCAAAGATTTTTATTTCAAGTCTGCTCTCTGCAAGTTTTTGTAGACTTCAACTAGTCTGCGAAGCTGATCTCCCAAAGTGAGCGTCGCTATCAACACCTCGTTCGCCTAACACAATAATAAAATATCGTACTGCTTCGTCATGCTGTCATCACCTTGAACCATCAGTCGTTGAAAAGTTGCTGTCCTACTGCTCCAGCCAAAGTATATCATAACATTTGCTGGAACAAGCCCATATCACACGCAAAACTTGTTATCTCCTGTGTTGTCTTCATGATTGCACCTACTCAAAGGCAGATCCGATATCCATGGCCATTAAAACTTGGAGTCTCAAGTTTCGAAAGGCTGAAATTCATACGTTGTATAGGATCTTTAATTGTCACAGCATTGATGTATGAAAATCGCATGTAACCCGTTATGTTTTTCTTTTTTTTCTGGACCATGTCGACTGCACGGGCCCAAGGCCTTTTCTAGGGCTCAATGATGTTATACTCAAGCAACATTTCTATCCCAGCTCTGCTTGCTTCTGAGGTGTCAATTTCCTAGCTCTTTTCCTGTGGTGAACTGCTTCCTCATACTAAATTGATTCATGCTCGTTAAAACTGAAGCAACTTATGTATGCTTTTTGTCAAAAAAAATTATCTGCATTACGACTTTAAAACTACCTTAGCTTTTCATATTCTACATCTCATATCTTATCTTTTAATTTCCGTTAACACAGGCTTGTTAAATTTTAACCTTTTTGGAGAGGGGTTTCCGAAAAAGTTGAACAATTTGACAAGTAATTGTCGGTCTCCAGTGTTGAAATTTTTTAATTTTTTCATTTCAAAATTGCTCTTGCAGCATGACTTGCACTTTTTTAAAATTTTTTCGTGAGCGTCTCTTTATAATCTGCCCTTATCTTTAGGGCGTAGCCAAGTTCTTTTCCACCTTGGGTTGAAACCGTTAAAACACATTCACACAAACTCTGCTTCGTGTAACGGAAAAGCTCTCGCGCAAAATTATTGAACTTTGGATTTTAGGACTGGATACGAATTATACTTGTTACCCATCACTCAGCGCGCTTACATTTCTCCTCCTAATAGTCGCTATGACTTCTAGCTGCTTCTTCACTTTTACCTTCCTATGCAAAAAATGAGTTATATACTTCTTAACCGATAGGTATCAATTCACTATACAAGTCATTGGTTACGACAGAGTTTCTGAAAATGTCACAGCCTATAACTAATTGATCTGAAATATCGAGTTTCTCCACCTTCGAAAAACTCAGTTGAAAGACTCTTTTCGGAGTTCTCCCTGCCACATAGATGGCGCCACATTTCGCAGCCGCCTGTCTCCCGTTCGAGATTATCAGATCACTCCCTCTGAAGCGCAACCGCTCCCATGTCTTATTCGACAGGGCTCTATATCCCTATCTTCTTTCCATCTACATCTAGCACAAATGCAGATGTGATGGATCTGAGTCACCCGTCCACTACCTGAGTCGAGATTTTTCACCTAACTTCGAAACAAGATTTGAGCGGTTTGAGCGGTTTATTTAGAGAGTTACGCTCAAAATCTTACTTCAAAATGAGCGGTTTGAGGGGTTTTTGAACGGTTTATCTAAAAAAACCGCTCAAAAACCGCTCAAAAACCGCGCAAGATTTGAACGGTTTTGAGCGGTTTATCTGAATAAACCGCTCAAAAAACCGCGCAAGACTTGAGCAGTTTAACTAGAAAAATCGCTCAAAAACCGCTCAAATCTTGCGCGGTTTTTGAGCGGTTTTTTTAGATAAACCGCTCAAAAGCCGTTCAAATCTTGCGCGGTTTTTGAGCGGTTTTTTTAGACAACCATTTTTTTCCAAAAAAAAATAAACGTAGTTATTTTTCATTACCAGACTGTTTTATTTGGTTCAAATAGCCGGAGAAACTGTATTGAGTCTTTTTTCAATGTTTTTTTGAAATTGTATGAAAATTGTATGATTAGCATTTTTCCATACATTTGATGTGGAAATTTTAAGATAAGCATTTTCGGTGTGGGGAAATGTAAGATAAGCATTTTCGGTTTATGGAGGTCAACCTGGGTAGTATTTCAACTGCATCTTAGCGTCACATTGTCTTTCCAGGCTTTTTTGTTGGTTTTAATCGGTTTTCTTCATAAGACCGCTCAAAAACTGCTTAAATCTTGCTTAAAAAACCGTTCAAAAATCACCGCAAGAATTGAGCGGTTCTTGAGCGGTTTTTTAGGCAAGATTTGAGCGGTTTGAGCGGTTTTTCCAAAAAAAACGCCCAAACCGCTCAAATATTGCTGGAAAACCGCTCAAACCGCCCATATCTTGAGCGGTTTTTGAGCGGGATCTCGACCCGTGTATCCGTGGTGACGTAGTATTCGTATAAATGTAGATTCCATGCACATTGAGAGTTACTTGATATGGTCCATAGACGTCCACATAACGCTCGTTGAGTTTCAAAGTCTGGTACCACTAGTAAAATTTGCTCAGTTCGTGGTTCTGTTTGGTGCAGATAGTCTGCATAATTGTCCAGATGTATCATGGTGAGCTCCGCTGACTTGCGTAGATTCCTAATCAGCTGATTTCATGCAACGAAGATTATTGACTTTATTTGCTGCTTTGAGGCACCATGCAAGATGTTTGAGAAGAGATCATGGTTAGTTTCAAACTTGAACTGCAATTTCTTCGCTTCCGTCTCCTCTATCATTGAGTTGAATCCGTTCGATTATTGTCCAAACCCAATTTGACGTTCTGCTCTACCTTTCCCGTTTGCAATTCCCGTTGAACTCTACATAACTGAAGCGATTCAAAAATATCTCGAAGCTTTATTTAGACAAAATCTTTCTGGTATCATTTCTTCGGCATAACACAATTCAAGGCAGTTTGTTCTATGTTGCTGGTGGGTGTAATTTTTCCCCTCTATGAAAACCCACCTCTCGCCAACAGTTTGGCATTCAGCAGTGGGCGGGAAGATGCATTAGGCGCGTTAGTAGTTGAGTCTCTCTTGGGAGCGCTAGTGGAATTTCTTGGCTCATGACTCTCGCTGGGGTTGTTTGCTGAACTAACCCTACATGTTGACAATCCACTCATCTTTCTTTTTCCCTAAAGGCTCTTTGAATTTCCATCTCAGCTTTCTGTACACATCCTTTGACCTTGTTCTACCATTTCGATGTCCATTAGCATAGCTCATTAGGTCATCAGTTGCTTTCAAACTTTTTTCTGTAATTTATCCATATTGGCATTCAGCCAGCCGCGGAAAACCCCAAGTGTTTTTCTTGTTGAATTCTTATTGAAGAAAAGTTTTAATTGATATAATTCACGAATCATGCCCAATAGGCTTTCGGCCAGGCAATCAGGCGTCCTCTCAATCAATCGTTTTTCATTTCAACTCTCGGCCTGGCCCAAATCATTTCTTTTTTTAGCTTCTCTCGTTTCACAGGGACAACTTTTTGGATTGACACCTGTTGCTCTTGTTTACCACTTTGTCCACAATTAACATGAAGGCTTCATCCGTTAAGATTCCATTAACAACTAATGGCGTTAACCGTGGTTGTGTTATATCATGGGTGCAGCGTAGCTTGGCACTCGTAGACATTCGAACTCGTCATTAATTATTGACGAATTATGGTATTGTACTCCCGCCTCCTGTACAGCCGTTCCCAGTCTGTTTGCTGAAATCATTGTCGTTCCAGCATTAGCGCTGGACGACTTTGTGGTCCTGTGTAACTCGTCGGAAGCTGTACTGATCATCTGACTGTTCCAAAGTAACTATGGGCACCAGTTGTCCTCTTCAGCGGTACTTCCCCTTCATGACAAATCTGGAGATTTAAAATATATGAAACCTGTTTCTGCAGTCCACCGATAGACCCTCTCTTTTTCTAAGTCCTCATTAAAGCAGCGCCTTTATCGCAACCTGGAAAATGTGATCTTCTTATTCTCAGCCTTCTTGATCGGTGAAATGAGAAAAGTTACGATTACATTTTGGAAGACTTTTTTTATTTTTAGCAATCCAATTTTCTGCCTGTTTTTTAATTGTTTGATTTATGTTGGCGAAAGTTGTCGTTCTGATTTTCGCGGTTTCCAGTTGTCGCAAAAAAAAAATTTAAACCTGTTATGCGTGTCAACTCCAAAATCAAGAACAAATCCGTGTCTTTTTTCGCAATTCTGTTCTCGGTTCTTTTGCAGCTAACTCCCTTCTTTGATTTTTGAGTATCATATGCTTTTTTTGTAAAAAAAAAACCTGACCTCATTCTCGTCGAATGGCATATGAAAAGTTTAAAGACAGTCATTTCATTTTTTGTGGTGTGAGAAAATCTCTTTCCGCTTCCAAGTACCAACTGTGTATCAAAATTGTTTGGACGAGGTTTTCGAAACCCCGATATGGAAACGCTACATACGCAAAATCCGTCCATGATTCGGCACACCCCAGTTTTTTTTTATCAACGCAGTTTTTTATCAACTCCCTCTGGTCAGTGTTTGTAATTTTGTTTTCTAAGGATAATGAAGCCGCACTGTCAATATTACAACAAAAATCAATTATCTGGCAATTAGATCAAAAATGTTCTTCTAAGTTACAAAAAGAGCACATGGGCTTGAACTTGGAGATTAAGTATCTTGTAAAACCATCACAATCATTCTCTGAAACATCTTCGTCATCGAAGCAAAAAACAAATGCCTTCACACCTTGCTTGTAGGTTGGACCGTCCGATCTAAGATGATCCGTCTCTTGCTCATGTAATCCCTGGTCTTGCACCAGCTATTGCCCTGAGATACAGCACCAATGTTCAAAATATCATAATTGTTCTACTTATAACCTGATCTCGTAAGTGGTTTTTGAAGCAGGTCTTCCTTGGACCTTAAAGTCAACTTCTCCGATGCCGGTGCGTTAGTTGAGAGAAGATTGTAATATGTTGCTAGCATAGTCATTAATATATTGCTTTTTATAATTTCAATGAACTTAGAGGCTATCGCTGAGTTGGTCCGACAGTTCGTTCAACCAACTGGCTGGCATCGGCGCCTCAAAATTTCTCAATCATTCTGTCTAGCGTCTCGTCTTTTTGCTTTGGTCATTTTTGGACGTGCATCATAACCTGATGCACCTACACTCCTGAACCGAAGCGATTTAATAGTATCTCAAAGCTTTATTTAGGCAAAATCTCGCTGGTATCATTTCTTCGGCATAACACAATTCAAGGCAGTTTTTTCCAAGTTGCTGGTGGGTGTAATTTAATCTTGTCTCTGCATTAAGTCCTCCTCCTCGAAGTGCAGCTTCATCGCCTCCATCCAGGTGTCTTTACAACTGTCTGACTCGTCCTTATAAAATATTGGTTTCTTCAATACTCTTTTACTTTTCTCGCTCCGCTCATTGGTATTTGATAGTCTTGCACGTCAAGCGTGTATCCAGGGATCAGTTCAAAGGTTCGGCGGTGTTGCCAATGCTGTTAAGTCATGAGTGCAACCTGTGTGGTTGGGGATTTCAAGCCGATCAGCCATCGGTTTATCTGGAGCATCGCTATAACTGGAGATGCCCAGATGAGCACCTCCCCAAATCGATAACTCCTCTCTGAAAACCTACCTCTCCCCGACAGTTTGGCCTTCAGCGTTGGACGAGGAGATGCACTAGGCGCGTTGCTAGTTGAGTTTTCTTTTGGGAGTGACGACGGAGTTTTCTGGATCATGACTTTTGGTGGGGTTGTTCGCTGAAGTACCCCTACATGTTGAGGATCCACTCATCTTTCCTTTTCCCTGAAGATTATTCTGATCCCCTCTCAGGTGTCTGTGCGCATCCCTGGATCTTCTTTTGCCACTTCGAATTCCTTAAGCATAACTAATTGGGTCATCATTTTTTTTCAATTTTTTTTGTGTCTTTTCTCAATATTGGTATCCTTGTTGAATTCTTTTTGACTCAATTGAGTTTCATTGAGAAAATTCATTTGATATATTTCACAAATCATTCTTGATAGGCTCTTGGCCAGGCAATCAGCCGTCCTCTCAATCATTCAATTTTCATTTCAACTCGTCTCCTGTCTGGTCCAACGCATTTATTCTTTTAGCATTTATTCATTTCACAGGGGCAGCTTTTTGAAGTCACTATCTTGAATGTTAGCTGATGCTCCTCTTTACCTTTTTTCCACAAGTGCCACCAAGGCTTTGTCCGTTGAGATTTCATTAACAACTAATGACGTCATCCGAGGTTGTATTAATTCATGGGTGCCGGGCAGCTTGCCACTCGTAGACACTCGTGTTCGTCTTTGAATTTTGACTAATTATGGTATTCTGCCTCCACCTCCTGTACAGTCATTCCCGGTCTGGTTGCTGAAATCATTGTCATGTCAGCATTATCTCTCGACCACGTTGTGGTCCTTCGCATCTCTTCGGAAGCTTTAGATGCTAAATGAGCGGTTTGAGCGGTTTTTGAACGTTTTATCTAAAAAAACCGCTCAAAAACCGCGCAAGATTTGAACAGTTTTTGAGCGGTTTTTTTTAGATAAACCGTTCAAAAACCGCTCAAACCGCTCATTTTGAAGCAAAATTTTGAGCGTAATTGTCTAAAAAAAAACAGCTCAAACCGCTCAAAACTTGCTTCAAATTAGGTGAAAAGTCTCGACTCGGGTAGTGATCACTCTGAATGTTCTATAATAACTAACTAAGAGTACATGTTTGCCTCTTCGCCGTTACTTCATCTTCATGAGTCGAACTATCAAATCGTAAATCCTCCTCAATGAGACCGGCTTCTGGTTACTGGTCTGCTTCATCATCAGCCGCAGCTACTTTTTTTTGGTAAGATGGTTCTCAGAGTGTTTCTTGCGCTCTCGCCAAACGCGGAAGGTGTCGGCGCTCCATGAATTAACCAAGAATTTGTGGGTGAAATCACAATTTCCGCTTCTTCAATTTAGATATTGGACAGCTCTGATATCTTTTTTCGTTCCTGTGTTGCAGTTGAAAAAACATATTTTTCAGTTGCAGTTGAAAGCATATTTTTCAGCTGCAGTTGCAGTTGAAAAAACATATTTTTCAGTTGCAGTTGAAAACATATTTTTCAGTTGCAGTTGCAGTTGAAAAACATATTTTTCTTGCTCTGGAATCAATTCGATCATTAATTGACTCGTCCAGGATTTATCGGTTCGATTAACTGTAGGATCTTCCACGCTGACTGTACTCCGATGTATCCCTACATCCATTTGTTCTGCTCTCTCATTGTCTTCAGAAAGCTTCTGACTTCTTGTTTCGACCAAATTTTCTGAAAGTTTATTCTCATTTTTTTTCAGAGATTTTTGGCTGATTGTCCCAAAAGGGATCACCAAATAAGATTCTTTTCAGTTTCGATGTGAGTTTTTAGAGAGCAATCAATCACTTTAATTAAGAACTTTTCCCCAAAATTTGCGTATCAGTGGGCCCAAATATGATTTAATTTTTTCTCATACGCAATTTTTTCTACCCACAAATTACAGTTAAGTCAGCAGTTTCTTGTCATAGACGATTTTCTGATGTATCGAAACTTCTTAAAAGCTCCTAATAGTTCAATTTTTAGGTTTTTCCTCAGCAGCTATACGTTCCGAAAATTTTCTTGTCCGATAAAAGTAGTTTCTGACCTATCCGATTCAGCGATTACTTTTTTGAACAATGAAGTGTGTTTTTCTGACGTTTCCAGATCGACGTTCCTCCCTTCAACGTGCGGTGAACGTTCTGTTTTCCAACCCTTCCCGATAGATGTTCCCTTTTACATATGGTATTCGGTATGGTATTTAGGGCCCTTCGGTATTGACCTTTCTTGATTGAAGAATTTGAGACCCCTGCGCACCGAAATAGGGACCTTTCAGGATTGGCGTTTTGGAAACCATCCCAGATTGGCGAAATCTGAATCTTTCCGGTTTGGACAAACCGGAATTCTTCTGGATTGGCGAAACAGGGGTCCCTCAAGATTTGATTTTTCGAGAACCTTCCAGATTGGCTATATAAGCCCCCTATTGGTGGCTTTTTCGAGACCCTGCCGGGCTGATTTTTTTAGGACCCGATAAAAATACATATAGGACGTTCATCCAGAAAATGGCTAACGACTGAAAGTTTATCTTAAATCTTAAATCTCTAACAATTGGCTAGCATCAAGATTGATTCTGAAGTGATTTTTGCAGTATCCACCGAAGCCGGTCCATTTGGTTTTTGCGAAATTGGGTCAATGAACGTGTTATGATATAAAAGCTATCAGCCGAGCCAATCAAATTAAAAAGCTACATGCAAAATCAATAAATTTATGGCTTGGTCTCAGTATTCCCAGACCAAGAGGTCCCTCTTAAAAACAGGGTTGTACAGCATTATTATTATCTTATTATTTATTTTCATTTGAGAAAAAAAAGAAAAAAAAAGACCCCATCAGTCGTTTATGGATCAATCCTTTCCTAACTGCTAGCTCTTCTCTGCCTGAATATAAAATTAGGTGTTGATTAAGTTAATTTTAGGACATTTCTGAAGAGTTAAAATATATATAAAACACAATTCTGCGGTCCAACGACAGACTTCTCCTTCTTCTCGGTCCTCGTTAAAGCACTGTCTTCATCGCCATCAGGAAGATTTCACCTTCTTATTCTCAGTCTTTATGACCGGTGAAAAGAAGAAAAGTAACGGTTTGTTTGGAAGGCTTCTTTTCCTTTTGCAATCCAAATTTCTGCCGTTCTTTTTTCAATCGTTTGATTTCTCGTATCGAAAATTGACGTTCTGATTTTCGCGGTTTCCAGTTGTCGCAAAAAATAACTGAAACTTGTCATGCACGTCATTTCAAAAAATCAAAAAGTTCCGTTATTTTTAAATATTTTTGTTCTCGTTTTTTTTTGCAGATAACACTCTTATTTCACTTTTCGGCGTATCCTACGCTTTTTAAAAAAAAATCTGGCCAGATTCTGGTCGAATGGCTTGTGAAGAGCTTAAAGACGTTCAGGTCATTTCAATTTTTTGATGTGCGAGAGCAAAACTGTTTGCGCTTTCAAGTATCAACTTTAAATTAGATTTGTTTGGACATGCTTGTCAAATCTCCGAGATAGAAGCGCTACATACCCGAATTCTGTCCATGATTCGACACTCTGTTGTTTTTTAAGGATGTTGAAGCCGCACTGTCAACATTTTGACCGATAAAATTATTCAAGGTCGTATATATTGCCAAAAAATTTGACTTAGCTAAAAAAGCAAAACACATCTCGATTTGGAGCTAGTGCCAAATTTTTGACATTATCTTTAGCCTTGAACAATTTAACCTGTCAAAAACTACACCATTTAGGTTACTAGTTTTTTTCGGAAAAGGTTTTTACGTAGAAAAATTAGCCGAAAAAAAATCAGACACAAAGTGAGCAGTTTTAGATCATTTGATTTTGTTCAAATTCGCTAATATAACAGCAAATTTGTTTTCTTTTTCAGTTTTTTTGTCGTATTGAAACGAAAATTCAATAAAAGATATAACAAACTGTCTTCAAATATTTCAGTAATCTTGAGATTTCTTGCGGTTTGGCCCATTGGGAGTTCTTACGGATTGGCGAAATCGGGACCCTTCCGAATGGACCCAACTTTAGATCAATTTCTCACTATCGCGATAAAACAAAAAATTGGAAAATGTTTTTTTTTCTGAGTGGTGCTCTGCGTATCAAATTTGTAAAAAGTGAAAAATCAAATCACGAGATTTATTCTCAGTCTTCATGATCGTTGAAATAAGGAAAGTAAAGGTTATGTTTTGGAAAGCTTCTTTTCCTTTTGCAATCTAATTTTCCCTCGTTATCTTTTTTGTTTATTTGATTTCTGTTTGTAAAAACTGCCGTTATGATTTATGCGGTTTTCAATTGTCGCGAAAGTAATTGAAACCTGTCATCAATTCAAAAATTTAAAAAAATTTTGTTACTTCTTTTTTACCCTTCTTTTTGCAGATAACACTTTTATTTGTTGTTTTGCGATATATCCTACGCATTTTTTAAAACAATCAGGTCTCCTTTTTGTCGAATGGCATATAACGAGTTGAAAGACGAGCATATAAAGAGCATAAAACGAGCTGGGAAAAACGGTTTGCGCTTTCAAGTCCAAATCCGCACGCTGTCACAATTAAAATAAATAAATATGTGCGCCGATGGCTGGTCAGAAATTTACGATCGGTTGTACAAAAAATGGTTTTATGAAACAGAATCAATTTTGTATCATATTTAATTGGACGAGGTTGTCGAATCCCCGAGATGGAAATGCTTCATCCCCAAAATTCTTTCCTGATTCGGCATTCCTCAGCATTCTCTCAACTCATTTGATTCATTGGCTTGTTCAATTATTTTCAATTTATTGATATATCAATTTTAGTACAAAGAACGGGCAAAAGTTTATTTGCATAAACCATCAGAAGAAGAAGAAGACAAATTCTTCACTCTTTATTCATTAGCCATTATAATATACCCTCCAATTGTGCTTCTCTGGATGGCGTGGGCGTGCTTGATAGGCGGCATGACAGCTGGAATTGGGGCGTGTGTTACAGCGTGAACCACAGTCGGCTTTCAGATTAAATTGGACGGAGCTAAATTTCAGGAGGATTTTCATGCTTTTAACAATTGACTTTCTATGATCGCTGATAGTAGCATGTGCAGGAAATTTTTAAGACAGGAGCGAGATGAGGGTGCTTCAAAATAATGGTTGTGATTTTTGCCGATGTTGTTTGAGTGGAACCAAGGGCGGTTTTAGGGGCGATGATTCATGAGTATCCCCTTTGTACTATTTTAAGATATCCATATTTGGCTGATGGAACCTGTATTTAATCATTTTGAGCGGAAAGTGCGCGGCGAAAAAGCGCAATTTTTTGGTCAAATTTTTCAAAAGGTGCCCGTATTTTTAGCCTGAAAATTTGGCCGAAACAGGGCCTATTTAGTGTTTGAGGAGAGCTCGGAAAATCAATTTGATCGACTTTAAATAAAAGTCAACAAAATTTTCAATCAATTTTTTGAAAATCCGTCCCTTCTAGAAAATCCTAGATCCACCACTGAGCGGAACAAAAAAAAACCTATAAAGATCCGATGTTGGCCAAAATTGCTTAGAAAACATGCTAAAAAATCATATTATTTTCCATAAAAATTTCATCAAAAACAGGATTTTTTCGGTGTGCACTCTCTGCATGTTTAGTTTATATGGACAGCGCCTGTAGAAACATTTTTGAATGGGTCAATCAAACCTGGATGTCATAAGAATGAACCCAATGTTGCATGGAAATTTTGTCAGTCACAATTTAAAAAACATCCCCCCTCGCTCATCCCCCCACCATATGGTTTATAAATTAAATATATTTATTTCTATACATTTATTTATTTTTATGTACATTTAAAATCTGATTGAGTGTAGAAAAAGAAAAAAAAATAGGCAACACGGCTTACAATATCAAATTTTTGATTACTAACTATTGATGGATGGATTTTAAAAAAATTTGCGTGTCTCATAGATTGGGACGTGCTGCATTGACCAAAAATTTTTAGTTATAACTTATTATGATGATGACTTGAGTAATAAATGCCAATTTTGTAATGAATTGATGTGGTTTAGAAAAAAATGAGCAGATATTGCTTAAATAAAAAAAAATTGAATGAGTTTGTTTTAATTAAAATGGCTGCCCAATCTAATATTTCTAATATAATGAAGCGTTGACTACTCGTTGCTGCAGTAAGAATACCTTTATTTGTTTTGAATAAATTAACGCCTTATCCGTGCAAATAAATTTATTGCTAGTTCATCAGTAATTTCAGAGTTTATATTAACAGATTTTTTAAAGGTGGAAAATGAAAATTGACACAATATTGTTTTATCTAAACATGAAGAAAAGTTGGCCACCTGGGTTGACCAAAACTGCTTATCATCCTATTTTGCATATGAAAAAGTTTTTACCACAAAAATCTATACAATTCCATTCGTAGAGAAAATTTTCTGAAATTTTTTGATTTTTAAATTATCAGACATTGATCAAGGCATACATAAACATGTCATACAAAACAAATAAGACTTTTCAGCTTTTTTGAAAAACGTTATTAAACGAAAAGGAAAAATCCAACTTTAGTTTATCCAAGACGACGTTATGCACACAAAAAAATAAGTTGTATGTTTCAGTACAAAATTGGATTTGCGGTTGAAAAAAAATTGATGCAATTTCAAAATTAATTCTGAATAAAAAAGTCTAGTCATACAATTTCCATGTATGGGAATTGTGTGATAAGCATTTTTTTAAAAAATCAAAAAATCTCGTTTTGTTATCCCCGGACTATTTAATAAGAATCAAACAGCCGCAGAAACTATTCTATATCTTTTTTCAACCATTTTCGAAATTGTACGAAAAATGTGTGACATGCATTTTTCTAAACAATTGATGTGTGGAATTGTATGATAAGCGTTTCGATGTATGAAGTTCATCCCGAAAGAAAAGAATAATTGAATAAACATTTCAATTAAATATAATTGAAATATTAAAATTTTAAATCTCAATATCGACATTTTTAGTTTTCATGATTTTTAAATTACAGTGAAAAGTTTTATGTATTATGAAACCATGATATTAAATTATTATTATGAAAAAATCACAAGTCTGCCTGATTGTAATTTTTACACGGTTTGTTATTTTCTATGAACGTAAATTTGTCAAAAAAGAAGTTTTAATAGGAAATTAAATTTATAAAAAAAATCCGAAACAAATTACAGACACAAGAAGTATTGCTGTTTGCAGGTTTCAAACAATGCGATATGACTCATGATTTAGACAAATATGGCTGAATGGAAGTTTCTTTGGCGTTCATGTTTCAGTAAGCTCCTTTAGATTGATTCCAAGGTAGTTCGAACCGTTTAAAACGAATTCGGATCTTCAAAATTTTACCTTATGAATGATTTTCTTCTCGTAAAAACTTTAATTAAACTGTTTCTTTTATGTAATGATTTATGTAATTGATCTTCACGCCGAGCAATATTTTTTCAAAAATGATCAAAATGGTAAGAAAACGATTATTGCAATCGCGCAGTACCACAAAATATTTTCCTAGATAATAATTTGTGTACACCCATAAAATTTTGTCCTGGATAGTGAATACTATCGTAACTTTTTTATACTTGTTAAACAACCATTGTTTAGCAATAGCCATAATGTTTTTTGTTTCATCAAAATCAACTAAAAAAGATTTTTCTTTGGCTGAAAAGCTGATTACACATAAAAAACAGTTTTGTTGAGGTATTTGAGAAAAAATTACTTATCTATTTGAGATTTTTTGCTTGAGACATTTTGCTAGCAATCAGAAAACAGTAATAGGACACGATTTGTTGCCCCATGATTGATTTTTTTCTCAAATATTTCAACAAAAATGTTTCTTTTGTGTAATCAGCTTTTCAGACAAAGAAAAAAAAAATTTGTTCATTTTGATGAAACAAAAAACGCAACGAAAACAAATTTGTCTACAAGAATTTGCGTAATTGTCGTAGTCGTAATACTACATAAAAATCTTACAAAGACATGCTAATGCATGGTAAAAAGAGGTCAAAATTACAGGCTAATCTTTTTTTAGGAACGAAAAGTGCAAATCACTTAGTTTCAATGTATGTAAAATCACGCGACATACAAATTTCAAAAGTCATGCGAATGTCAGCAAATATGATGCTCAATAAATTTTTTCAAATACCTATTAAATACTTATCTCATCCTATTTATGTCCCCTTATATTATCTGGGAAAACTAGCAATGGAATTATCTTTAAAGGGTTAAATAATCCGCTCCACGGGATAACTGAGAATATTTTACAAGCTAATCTTATCCCTGACAAATCGCGTAGGAATAAATTTATCTGCAATGAAAAAGAAAATTAAATTCCTTGAGAATTTTTGATATTCGTGGAACTAACTGCAAAGAGGAAAAAAATCATCTAATCAAGTCTTTTTGCTAAAGAATATTTATATCACAAAAACCTCAATTCTTCTGTGTATTAAGATATTAAAATCAACTTCATTCGTTTTTTCCTTTCTTCAATTGAAATTAATTCATCAAAATGACAGAAAAAAGTTGTTTATTTGGGTTCTTGCTTAATGAACCATTAATATCTTCAATTCTTGAAACAATTCATTCTGGTCACGATGAAAAACTGTTAAATTGTGTATCTGCAAACCTAGTTGGGAAAAAAGTAATTTTTCACGGAGTAAACCTATGAAAATTGTTTTTGCAAAAATTCTTATTCAAATTCAGAGTAAAACAAATTTCCATTTGAATGTATTATTTTTCTTAAAAAAATTTTCGGAGCGATTTTTGTTTACTTCCCTTTGCCAGAGATATTTTTTTTGTTCCCTTTGCCAGAGATATTTTTTTTGTTTAACGATTAATTTCTTCTTCCCACTTCTCAAATGTTTTTGAACTGTTTCCGTTCCAACATAAATTGCACGTGCTTTTAGTTTTGTGATGCGCTAAAACTTCTCTAATATTTGAAGCGGAAACTTCAAACAAATCGGCTTCATTTCTTTTGCAGCTGCGACGAAATTGTTTTTAACAAAGAAGATTGCAGTTCTCTCAAAATTTGGGCATAGTTGTGCCGCAACCTTACTAAATAAGGGAACAACTCGTGTAGTTTCGATGAATACAAAGAAAAAATTCTTCAAAAGTAGTTCATCTGTTTTGTTTCGGTATTAAGGAAAGAAATTTTCAGAAATAGTTTTAAATTTAAGATTGGTGAAGGATTGAGACTCATAATAAAAAAGTATCTCCGTCTTCCACGCTAGAAAAAAAGGAGTGAAACACAAAGGAGGAGTTTTTTTTGTATCAAAAGACTGTATTATAATCTATGTATGCCTATATATCATTAATAAATGTGTTCTAATTACGTCGCAGGAAACCGAGAGACCGAGAGAAATTTGAGTTTCCCATTCATTAAAAACCCAGTCTGTCTAGTTCTGCTATTTATCTTAACCCTGAAACTTCTACTCATTTTAGCGCTCTGAATGATTAACAATAATTTAGCCAAAGAAAAAAATAACAAATACTTTCTAAGTAAACATATAAACTGATACATAAACTCCATAACATTAAGTTACTTGTGCACCTAGATATTCTCGATTTTTGTTGTGCTTGGCTGCATGCATATCAACGGTACTTGGTCACAAGCCCGGTCCAATATACTTTTGCTCAATTTTATTTTTGTCTGCTGAACACTCTCTTGAAACTATGGAAATTTATTTTCCTACTGTAGTTTGTTGTATTTTCCTACTCAGTTTTGTTGATGTATTTGAGAAAAAATTACTGATCTATTTGAGATTTTTTTTGCTTGAGACATTTTGCTAGCAATCAGAAAACAGTAATAGGACACGATTCGTTGCCCCATGATTGATTTTTTTCTCAAATACTTCAACAAAACTGTTTCTTTTGAGTAATCAGCTTTACTTATTACTAAGAAAAAGAGTTGGATCCAAATCTACCAGCAATGTTTAACTCGGATATCATAAGCAAAACTCCGAAAAAAATTTTTTTGGAAGCATGGAAGAAATTGCGTCTTATTATTATTAATTGATGCTATATTTAACTTCAATTAAATTTAATTGATGCTATGTTTTTTTTTGTTTTGAAAACCTACTAGTTAACGATTTCCAATCAAGTGAAAAGTCTAGTTACATGAAACTTAAGCAGTTCAATAAAAACCAAAAACTGCTTCAAAATTCTGAGTTTAGTAGTTTTGAAATATTGAAATTTTATCACAAGTGTTTTTCCGTTAACCAAAAAACTTTTAATTGACTTCTTTTAATTTCTCATAGTTCCTCATGCTATTTTATATTTTTTGATAAAATCTTTTTTTAGCAACGAAAAGTGCAAATCACTTAGTTTCAATGTATGTAAAATCACGCGACATACAAATTTCAAAAGTCATGCGAATGTCAGCAAATATGATGCTGAATAAATTTTTTCAAATACCTATTAAATACTTATCTCAACCTATTGATGTCCCTTTATACTATCTGGGAAAACTAGCAATGGAATTATCTTTAAAAGGTTAAATAATCCGCTCCACGGGATAACTGGGAATATTTTACAAGCTAATCTTATCCCTGACAAATCGCGTAGGAATAAATTTATCTGCAATGAAAAAGAAAATTAAATTCCTTGAGAATTTTTGATATTCGTGGAACTAACTGCAAAGAGGAAAAAAATCATCTAATCAAGTCTTTTTGCTAAAGAATATTTATATCACAAAAACCTCAATTCTTCTGTGTATTAAGATATTAAAATCAACTTCATTCGTTTTTTCCTTTCTTCAATTGAAATTAATTCATCAAAATGACAGAAAAAAGTTGTTTATTTGGGTTCTTGCTTAATGAACCATTAATATCTTCAATTCTTGAAACAATTCATTCTGGTCACGATGAAAAACTGTTAAATTGTGTATCTGCAAACCTAGTTGGGAAAAAAGTAATTTTTCACGGAGTAAACCTATGAAAATTGTTTTTGCAAAAATTCTTATTCAAATTCAGAGTAAAACAAATTTCCATTTGAATGTATTATTTTTCTTAAAAAAATTTTCGGAGCGATTTTTGTTTACTTCCCTTTGCCAGAGATATTTTTTTTGTTCCTTTTGCCAGAGATATTTTTTTTGTTTAACGATTAATTTCTTCTTCCCACTTCTCAAAAGTTTTTGAACTGTTTCCGTTCCAACATAAATTGCACGTGCTTTTAGTTTTGTGATGCGCTAAAACTTCTCTAATATTTGAAGCGGAAACTTCAAACAAATCGGCTTCATTTCTTTTGCAGCTGCGACGAAATTGTTTTTAACAAAGAAGATTGCAGTTCTCTCAAAATTTGGGCATAGTTGTGCCGCAACCTTACTAAATAAGGGAACAACTCGTGTAGTTTCGATGAATACAAAGAAAAAATTCTTCAAAAGTAGTTTATCTGTTTTGTTTCGGTATTAAGGAAAGAAATTTTCAGAAATAGTTTTAAATTTAAGATTGGTGAAGGATTGAGACTCATCATAAAAAAGTATCTCCGTCTTCCACGCTAGAAAAAAGGAGTGAAACACAAAGGAGGAGTTTTTTTTGTATCAAAAGACTGTATTATAATCTATGTATGCCTATATATCATTAATAAATGTATTCTTATTACGTCGCAGGAAACCGAGAGACCGAGAGAAATTTGAGTTTCCCATTCATTAAAAACCCAGTCTGTCTAGTTCTGCTATTTATCTTAACCCTGAAACTTCTACTCATTTTAGCGCTCTGAATGATTAACAATAATTTAGCCAAAGAAAAAAATAACAAATACTTTCTAAGTAAACATATAAACTGATACATAAACTCCATAACATTAAGTTACTTGTGCACCTAGATATTCTCGATTTTTGTTGTGCTTGGCTGCATGCATATCAACGGTACTTGGTCACAAGCCCGGTCCAATATACTTTTGCTCAATTTTATTTTTGTCTGCTGAACACTCTCTTGAAACTATGGAAATTTATTTTCCTACTGTAGTTTGTTGTATTTTCCTACTCAGTTTTGTTGATGTATTTGAGAAAAAATTACTGATCTATTTGAGATTTTTTTTGCTTGAGACATTTTGCTAGCAATCAGAAAACAGTAATAGGACACGATTCGTTGCCCCATGATTGATTTT
This sequence comes from Symsagittifera roscoffensis, assembly GCF_963678635.1. NCBI lineage: Eukaryota > Metazoa > Xenacoelomorpha > Acoela > Convolutidae > Symsagittifera > Symsagittifera roscoffensis. The sequence continues at coordinate 9,193,197 of NC_087071.1, forward strand.
TTTCTCAAATACTTCAACAAAACTGTTTCTTTTGAGTAATCAGCTTTACTTATTACTAAGAAAAAGAGTTGGATCCAAATCTACCAGCAATGTTTAACTCGGAAATCATAAACAAAACTCCGAAAATAAAAAATTTTGGAAGCATGGAAGAAATTGCGTCTTATTATTATTAATTGATGCTATATTTAACTTCAATTAAATTTAATTGATGCTATGTTTTTTTTTGTTTTGAAAACCTACTAGTTAACGATTTCCAATCAAGTGAAAAGTCTAGTTACATGAAACTTAAGCAGTTCAATAAAAACCAAAAACTGCTTCAAAATTCTGAGTTTAGTAGTTTTGAAATATTGAAATTTTATCACAAGTGTTTTTCCGTTAACCAAAAAATTTTTAATTGACTTCTTTTAATTTCTCATAGTTCCTCATGCTATTTTATATTTTTTGATAAAATCTTTTTTTAGCAACGAAAAGTGCAAATCACTTAGTTTCAATGTATGTAAAATCACGCGACATACAAATTTCAAAAGTCATGCGAATGTCAGCAAATATGATGCTGAATAAATTTTTTCAAATACCTATTAAATACTTATCTCAACCTATTGATGTCCCTTTATACTATCTGGGAAAACTAGCAATGGAATTATCTTTAAAAGGTTAAATAATCCGCTCCACGGGATAACTGGGAATATTTTACAAGCTAATCTTATCCCTGACAAATAGCGTAGGAATAAATTTATCTGCAATGAAAAAGAAAATTAAATTCCTTGAGAATTTTTGATATTCGTGGAACTAACTGCAAAGAGGAAAAAAATCATCTAATCAAGTCTTTTTGCTAAAGAATATTTATATCACAAAAACCTCAATTCTTCTGTGTATTAAGATATTAAAATCAACTTCATTCGTTTTTTCCTTTCTTCAATTGAAATTAATTCATCAAAATGACAGAAAAAAGTTGTTTATTTGGGTTCTTGCTTAATGAACCATTAATATCTTCAATTCTTGAAACAATTCATTCTGGTCACGATGAAAAACTGTTAAATTGTGTATCTGCAAACCTAGTTGGGAAAAAAGTAATTTTTCACGGAGTAAACCTATGAAAATTGTTTTTGCAAAAATTCTTATTCAAATTCAGAGTAAAACAAATTTCCATTTGAATGTATTATTTTTCTTTAAAAAATTTTCGGAGCGATTTTTGTTTACTTCCCTTTGCCAGAGATATTTTTTTTGTTCCCTTTGCCAGAGATATTTTTTTGTTTAACGATTAATTTCTTCTTCCCACTTCTCAAAAGTTTTTGAACTGTTTCCGTTCCAACATAAATTGCACGTGCTTTTAGTTTTGTGATGCGCTAAAACTTCTCTAATATTTGAAGCGGAAACTTCCAACAAATCGGCTTCATTTCTTTTGCAGCTGCGACGAAATTGTTTTTAACAAAGAAGATTGCAGTTCTCTCAAAATTTGGGCATAGTTGTGCCGCAACCTTACTAAATAAGGGAACAACTCGTGTAGTTTCGATGAACACAAAGAAAAAATTCTTCAAAAGTAGTTCATCTGTTTTGTTTCGGTATTAAGGAAAGAAATTTTCAGAAATAGTTTTAAATTTAAGATTGGTGAAGGATTGAGACTCATCACAAAAAAAGTATCTCCGTATTCCACGCTAGAAAAAAAGGAGTGAAACACAAAAGAGGAGTTTTTGTATCAAAAGACTGTATTATAATCTTTGTATGCCTATATATCATTAATAAATTTATTCTTATTACGTCGCAGGAAACCGAGAGACCAATAGAAATTTGCGTTTCCCATTCATTAAAAACCCAGTCTGTCTATTTTTGCTATTTTTCTTAACCCTGAAACTTCTACTCATTTTAGCGCTCTGAATGATTAACAACAATTTAGCCAAAGAAAAAAGTAACAAATACTTTCTAAGTAACCATATAAACTGATACATAAACTCCATAACATTAAGTTACTTGTGCACCTAGATATTCTCGATTTTTGTTGTGCTTGGCTGAATGTATATCAACGGTACTTGGTCACAAGCCCGGTCCAATATACTTCTGCTAAATTTTATTTTTGTCCGCTGAACAATCTTTTGAAACTATGAAAATTTATTTTTCTACTGTAACAATTTGGTTCGGTGAAAGGCAAAATGTTTCTGAAATAGCAACCTCCCGTTCAACTATGAGATGTAATTGTTCCGTTAAAATTTTTGTAGAAGAAATAAAAATTTGTTGGATTAAAATAAAGACAAACATTAGGACAAGATAAATGGTAAATGAAACCATGACTACCTATCAAAAGATTATCAGGAAAAAAATAATTTATATTTAAACTGATAAGTAACAGTTTTATTTAGAATTTTTTCTGAATATCTTCTTGTTCGAGATCTTTGATGTTATATGTTTTTGGTTTCTTTGTTAATATTCTCACCTCTTTTCCGGACAAATTACCATTTTTTGAAGTTTTATCTCCGATTTAGAATTTGACTTAATGTGTTTTACAAACAGTTCGTTATACTGATTTTTGCGATAATTTTTTAATGTTTTTTTTCACATCTCTGTCAGTAATTTCAGTAGATTGATATTTGCGATAATTTTTTAATGACACAAATTTTCGCTCTTCTTGGTGATAAAAGTAAAAAAAATTTCAAGGCTGCAAGACTTGAACAAGACTGTTTGTATTTTGTAATTTTACATCTTTTCTCAATTTGCTTTGACGAAATTGAATTAAATCAATCAAGTCTGCTCCTTCAAATCAAAGTCTGTAATCAAGCCAAAATTTCCTCTTGTAAAAATTTCAAATTTTAGTTTTTTTTTGCACTAGACTATAGCAAGGCTGGTTATGCAGAAAAACTAAGTAAAAGCTGGTTGAAAGAAACAATGTACAAAAAATAATAAAGATTTTGTGCTGATAAATAAATTTATGTTAGAACTCGGTGACTGGAACGTATGTCTTTGGTAACTCTAAGTCTCTTTCCAATTAGTGGTGAAACTGAATTGAGTTTGATATGTATTACATTTAAACGCCTGTGTTTTTCTATAGTAGCAGTTTTCACAAACAGTTTAGAGTTTGAAAATTTTTCACAAGAACCATTTATTTTACGCAGATGCTGACTGCAATTAGTTTCCTGTTTAAGTTTGAGAATTTATTGGTTTGACTTCAAAGAGGTTGATAAGGAAGAAAATTTAGAAAGAAGTTAAATGCCGCATGAAAAGTACCAAATTTTAAACAATAGAGAATAAGACGAACTTTTTTTGATTTTTTGGACCAACTATGGAGCTAAAAAATGTTTTAAAAATAACTGTCTGTTCTTGATCAGATAGCCACCAAATTGGTTCTTCACTTGCAGTGGATAAAAATAATCAAATCAAACGATTGCACATACTTGTATCACAACCATTACAAAAACTTGGCACATAAAGTTAAAAAAGATCTATCACATGTACGTTCAAAAATCTTCCATGATGTTTGATTATAATTATCTTCAGTGAAAACAAATTTTCACAATCTGGGAGACAGTGGGCTCATTGAATAATAAATGAAACTTTAAAAATTGAGTAGAGAAAGACAAATAGGGTTTACACTTTATTGAAAAAAAATCTAATCTGTTTCGTATACAAAAATTTTTCTTTCTGCACAGTGAAAGGTTTTTTGCAAGACAAAATATGCAAGCGCTATAACTGCAATCAGACTTTTAATTTTTAAATATTTTCATCCAAATTGCTAGCTTTAATTCAGTTGTTTATAACGGAAATTTAAAAGTCAGTATCTTTTAACAATCGCTAATATAATTGATTTCAAAAAAATGCTTGTAACCCAATCAGACTGATAAATTGGTTTTTTGGGATAAGGAAGGACGACATTGAGGCAACCATTATAGCTTGCAAAGAGATAAGTAAACCAACCAAGTGACCAAGGAAACTTGAACAGAGAAGACTATGTGCAACATAACAAGTTCAGTTCCTTTGATTGTAATATATTTGACAGATGCAGCAGAATTATGTTGGACTGCTTGAAATCTGAAGGTTTAGATGTTTGCAAAATATAATTCTTACAAAAATTGTCCAATGCAGTTAGAACACCAAAATGATTTCTTTGGTCCATTTTCTTCATATTTATATCGTGGTTCAACATATACAGGTAAAAACAAACAAATTTGCTTTTTCATTGGACGAAATATAGTGCTTAATACGCTCGAAAAAAAAAGATAGTCACACACAATTTCTGAAAGTTATTTTTTACAGTACATTTCTCAATAACGATTTAATTTTTTTAAATGTTTCGACCGAAACTAGTGATGAGGGAGTTAAATCGGCCAAATTATCAAATTTTTCCGTAGGCAGTTGTGAAGACTGATTGTATTTCTATTGAATTCCTCATCGGTGATACTCTATAGGTTCTTGTTTTTGCCATTCATTCGATGGTGATTGCATTTTTTTCAAAAAAAATGGTAAAATACCATCTTGATTTGAAAATTCAAATAAAAACTTCTTGAAGAACCAATATTCCATTTCATACTGCTCAACTCAAAAACGAATTGAATATTGATTTCAGATAATTGGTTTTTTGGATTAAAAAAAGAAACATCAATAATCACTGTTTCTAACAATACTATTTTTTATAAAATCTACAAAACTTGGGACAATTATCTGATTTTAGTCAAAGTAAGGTTGACATCGGCAAGTTGCTCCATTGCTTCATTCTCCTTTGCAGTCATGAAACGAGTCTGAGTGCATGGATGCTTTTTGGCAGTGTACTTTTGGGTTGTGACACAAACTTGTCTTCTTCTCAAAAATGAGTTCCAGTTAATGAACGAAAACAAAATTTATACTATACCATCGAGATCAATTTTAATTTTCACTGCCGACATTGCGTCTTTTCTTTTTCGCCAAGATAGACATGGGAGACGCAATCTCTTTCTTTTTTCACCAAGATTTTGACTGCCGAGTTTGCGTCTCCTTCTTTTCCACCAAGATAGATTATGGTTCCGTACGAAAAATATGTAGTCAAGCAAGATTATTGCGTCTCGCTCCACAACTGTTACTTTCCTTTGAACAGTTGTAAGATCAACATATTTCTGATTGATGCATCTCTGAATCAATTTTTACAACCTTAGAGTAAATATCAATTTACATACCAAGTTTTTGGTTGTCATCTGACTGTTATTTCATCAAGTGGCGAAGTTCTCAGTCACCTTAACTCCGCTATTCATCACAATAGGAAATGAATAGGAACAAAAAATGACAAGTATTGCAAGGAAAATATGCTGCGCAGAAAGAAATAAACGACCTTATATAGGTTCATAACAGAAATTGATTGCGTGGAAATTGTTGGCTCAGTTCTTCTAGAACTATTTGACTATAGTTATCATGTGATTATCAAACAAAAATTCGATTGTCTGACTCGATTTTTCAATTGATTCTAAAAATCTTCTATTTATTCCAATCAGAATTTTAAAAAAAGTAGTTCATAATCTCTACCTAAAAGCTAACTAGTTGCAATTTTCTTGAGAAGATGCAAATTTTGTTTTAGTTTTAAACAAGATGCAAAAAACAGTTCAATATTTTTGGATTTGATGCTAAATTTTTTCCATTTTTTCATTAAGTTGTAAAAATTATTCAAAAAATTCAACAATTTGTTTATTTTTTTTTAAATTCAAACGCCAAAAAAAATTTATTCATAAGTAAATTAATTTAATGTTCAGATCAATTTACCCCAATCCCAGTCTTCTTATATTGTTCTTTTTGTTTTCTTAGTCAACAGAAATGCAGAAAAAGATTTTGTTCAATAATAAAGTACAAAAAAAGCAATGCGGTTTTTCAAAATGAAAAACAAACTACATTTTTTTGATGATTCAACAATTATTTCGACATGTGGATTAAATCCGTGCTTTGAATTTTAAAATTTGCACTTTGATTGTTTTATGAAAGAATATCAAATTTTAAAAAAATGTTTGAAAGATATCATTACATTAAAAGAGAACAGAGTATTAACAAATTGATGAGCAATTTGAAATGGAGCGCAAAGCTGGTCTCCTTTTTTGCTGGTGATTTTTTTGGTGGTTGGCTCAGTGCAATCCTTGATTTACAGAACCGCTCATCATAAGTCGTTTCCAATCAGGAAAGAAATTAGCTTTTGAGGACTCACATCTTCCAGAAAAGAATTTAGTATGCAAAAAAGTGATTCCAAAATTAAATGACTAAAGGTTGTTTGCTAAAAAAAAATAAGGAAAACTGCTAACTAGAAAAAGAAAAGAATAAAAATAATATTAATATCAATTCTGCAAAGTTACTGATCCAGTCAATTGGTTTTTTTGTATAAAAGTGATTAAAAAATGTTAATATTGTAGAAAATTGTCTAGACTTTTAACTTTGACAGCTTTTTGATTTTGTAATGAAAACTCGTCATTGAGAAATCTTGCCGAGCAAATCTCCAGAAACCATAGACCGAACCTAATCATACAATATTTCAAGCAATGAAAATTTTTTTAAACTGAGTAAAAAATCATTTGTGGAGGAATTTGAAAATTTAGGCTTCGAATATGAATAAAAAAAAGTATTTTATTTTTATCAAACATTTTTCGGAAAAGTTAGCTTCTTCTAGAACAAAAAAGACTTGACACTCATTGTCCAATGAAGATATTGAACGAGGGAACAAGAAGAGAGAGATGGTTGACATCAGATGAGAAAATAACAAAGAGAAAGGATATCAAGTTGAAAGACAATATCAAAAATCAATTGTCAAATCTCACTTTCCGTAGAGAAGAAATTTTTTAACATATACACTGTTGGCAGAAATAATCGATAGATTTTAAAGTTTTTTTGTGTTAAAAATTTTGCTATTATGCTCAAAAAATCCAAACGGGATGTTTGAATTCTGGCCTCCCACAAACTATATTGAGAAATAATTCTAAAACTTGTCACCTGTCCAACGTAGATAAGAAACCATACACAATTTACTTCTGTTTTTCCGGGCATTAGCATGAACATGAATGTACACAAGGGTATCAACTCTCTCAGCTAATACAAAATTTAAAGATGTCGAAGTAGCTATCAATTAAAAAATAAGGAAAAGGTTTGATGAATTGAATGAGTGATGCAAGACGGAAGAAGAAGATATATCAACTCAAAACATCAGAATTCAGAACATGTAAGTTATGAAGTTGAAATAAAGTTTAAGGCTACATGAGAATTTTTTACCTGTTTTTGGTTTCAACAGCGGTAGATAACTTGAATTATGAAACAGAAAAAACACCCGTTGTCAAAAAAGCAAATTACTATATATCTTTCCAGTTTGGATTTGTGAAATTTCTCGAAATCATAGAAAGTTGAACTTTTTGACGCAGAAAAATGTTCTGAAAGCCTATAAAGCTAGACAAACTATAAGATTTTTTTCCGTTTGGGTTGTTTGATAACCCAGACAAGCTAGATTTATACAAATTGTCGCCCTATAAAGCGTTTTTCAGTAATCTTAGTATTAACAATCCGTTAGTTAAAGACTTGTACTGACTAGGAGAAACTGACGCTTGATAGGCAAAAATTGCTGAAAAAGCTAATAATCAAAACAGTACCTCCATTTGCTTGCATTAATTAAAATAACTTAAAGACTTGATGGAAAAACGAAGTGTCTGCAATCAAACACATTTGTTGTAGTACAACCCCATGAAGGATGTTGTTTCAAATTTCAAACAATGCAAAACAAAACGCTCAATTTTTAACATTTTAAAATCTAATAAGGTTTTTCGACACGAATCTACAGTACAAGTTTTATTCATTTTGCGGAAATGACAAAGAATTGTGTCAAAAACTACGGGAAGACATGGATGGGCTGTAGTTGATGAGTCTTTCATTAAAGTTTTTGTCAAATATCAGCAAATTAATCTTCGGAAAAGAGCCAAGTCAAAACTTCCCATACACGAGGTGTCAAGAAAGTTTTTCAGGTTACTACTTGAGATGGAGTTGGATGCAAATAATCTGCAACTCAAAGCGAGATATAGCTGATGGCACAATTGAAAACCTGCTGAAATTTTTTTTATCAAGTAAGAAGACCAAAACGAAACTGAGAGTTTCTTTACAACAGGAGGACAGAAAAAATCGACTGTTCCATCGCGGATTGTAATTTTTATCCCTCTAAACAGGATCTTTTGTGCTCTCGCAAGCAGCTCGATCCTCATTGAACGATGAAGTCAGTGAACGAGGGAACAAGAAGAGATGGTTGACAGGAGACGAGAAAATATCTAAAAGAAAGAATACAAAATTGAAGGACAAAATCAAAAATCAAATCCACATTTCACTTTCAGAAGAAAATTTTTGTTCTACAGTTTCCCTGTTGGCCAAAATAAAAGATAGATACATTTTTGAGTATCTTCAAAGCGATTGTGCAATTTGAAAACTGTGCAATTGGGAATACAACAATAGATTTTCCTCGAGGAATGATTTTTAAGCTTAAAACATCCTCAAACTAGTAGAAAAAGGATCAACTATTACTCCATTTTAAATTTTGACAAGAAATTTTGCTTGCAAAGTACCAAACTTTACCTTCTGTACGATATCTTCTCGAGGAATCTTTAACAGTTTTGTCAAGTCAGTGGTTGATGCTAGAAGAAAAGTAGATGACTATCCTCTATGTCATGGTTTGTAGCAAAAACAATAAAATTATTAGAATTTTCCGCCTAGAAATAACAAATTATGGATAGATCTAGACATACAATGATAGATTATCTGAACAATGAAAATAATCGCAGAACGATCAATGAACCACTGTTCAATTACAGTTTAAGTTGAAACACTTCAGAAAATTTTGTATTGAGATGAGCTGCTAAATTCTCATTAACTCTTTTTTTCTGTTTACTCAGCTCTTTTTGAAGAAAAATTAACTCACTGTTTTCAGCCAGACAAGAAAAAGATTTGGAAAAACTGAAAAAGAATGATTGCAGGAAATCTTTCAAAACTGATCCAAAATTCAACAATTTTTATTTATCGAACGTGTTGCAATGCTCAAAAAAGTTTGGATTTTTCAAAGTAGATTTTAGGGGCACAGTAATGATCTGTATAAGTAGTAGGACATACTACAGCTGTCAAAACAAATTAGATAAAATCAAATGTAGCAGCATGGGATAAAAAACGAGTTCTTGAAGATTCTGGAGATGGACTGATGGCAAATGGTACGAAGTTATTCTGTAAAGCAATCAACTCAACATCAACAAACAGTTTATAACAGTAAAAATATGAACAAATCAATAATTATCATGGTGATTGTGATGTTTTAAAGTAAAATTTTTGTTCGTTACAGTGAACTATTAACTTTTTTAATTTTTTCTCAAACAGTTTGATCTACTTCATGAAGTGTCATCAGGTAAAAGAAATGTGAATTTTTTTCTGAAATTTACCATTCAAATGTTTTAAGACTGCATGCAATACCATATTTTAGTAAAGTTTTAATAGATAAGATTGTCTACATTGGTGCAGAGGATCTTAAACATTGCTGTAATGAACGCTTCAGGCGTCAACAAATGTTTGAAATAGACCCCCTTGCTATCTCAAACAAACCTTGTAATCCTCTCAAAATTATCCTCTCAAAACTATTTCATTAATTTGTATCGTTTTTGCCAGAAAATTTTAATTTAATTTATGAAGGTACACTGACTTTTTCTCTGATACTGAAACGAGAAAAAAATATCAAATATTTTTTGCAGAATGGCGTGATCAGCATCTTCGGACAATGGACGTCAAACCGGGAGTATTGCAGAACCTAACTGATCTTATAACTATATTATAACATGCCAGTCTAACTTTTTATCAGAAGCTTTTGGAAGTGTTTATATAGTGTCAAATTTTTACGAAGATTTTTTGTACATTTTTTACAAAAATGCCCAAATAAATTTTCGTTTTTTTTTCTTTGTAACTTTTCATAAAAACAGTTAGCAATTTTGTTTTGATGCTGGTTATGGAGTTACAAGTAATTTTCTGCTTCAAATACTTGTTTAGATGAACAAATGAAGGACAGAAAATTGCAAAAAAAAAATCAGTTAAACACATTGAGAGCAATTTTTTTGAAACTCGCTTTGTAGAAAAGTCTAAAATTAACGATTTTTCAAACTTTCAAATGAGTTTTTTCGACAAAACACAAATGACCAAAATCTTGAAGCCTCTATCTGTTTTTGGAAATCGGTCAATTTATTTTTATTTTTTTAAATGTCTTTTCCCAACTGGGGTTTTCAGTAATTTTTTGTTCCATTTATCATAGCTTAATTACCAATCGACTTCAAAAATGTACTTTACTCTACTTGGATCTACTTAAAAATCGCCCTCCCTTTGGTATCTACTATTAATAAATAGAATTAATAGAATTGTCATCACTATTAATGAAAGCAGTAAATAGCATTGGAAAAGGTGCCAACTTTTCACTAATTGTGATGTTCGCGCAAAAAAAAAACTGAACACTTTTCTGCATTATAATTTCATGAAATATGATTAAAGACAAACAAAGCACTTTTATCAGAATATGTCAACAAACAATTGCTACGTGACTGTACTAAAACTCTACCTACGAGCTCTAGACAAATTACTACCAAGAATCGTTGTTTTAATCTTCAGAATTTTCATGCCTTGTAACTTTGATTTCGAATTTTGATAGAAAAACGTATTTTGATATCTAACTTTTTCTTGAAAATCATCAGTGTAATGAAGTTTGTGTACCTGGAGCCCTTTAAACTTCTAGCAGTGCTTAGTTTCAAATTCTTAACAAAAATGATCCGACCGAGCACAAAAATGTGTTCCAAAGGTTAGTTGAAGTGCTAAACAATCTAATACATTGAAAAACTTTTTGGTGTGCTCGAATATTTCAAGTATAGGTACTGCTGGGTGATTTCTAGGTTCCACCCAATAGTTAAAGTAATCATTGAATTCAACTTTGCTCAAATTTCCAAATAAATTTTCCAGGAAAGTTTTGCAAATTTCGCTTCCCTCGTCGTCTGCTTGAAAATTACAAATCCTACGTTTTATGATAATTTTTGTGCTTTCAGTAGCTTTTTTGCATTTAATTCTAACGCTAGCCAGCTTGACAAACAGAATTTTGCAAAATTGTCGATTACTCTGCGAAAATCATTTTGCTATCTGAAACAAATTTTACTTATTTCCTTATAAAGAAGTATATTGTATCTCCCGCTGATGAACATGAAACAATTTGTTGATACCAATTTTGGCCAAACTTTGAATTGAATAAAACCCCGTTTTTTAAGCTACCGTATTCCATTTGAACAAAAAAATGACCATATTCATTGAGAACCTTATTTTCAGATTGAAAAAAAAATTAAAAGTAATTTGGCTCCAGGATAATATGAAATTCTAGCGGTAAATTTGCCCGAAGGGTTGCTGGCTGAAACAATTTTAGGGTAAAATATATCGATGGCCCATCCGAACGACCAACTCGTTGAGTCTACCAGATAATTGATCTCAGCTCGTCGGCTGTAAAGTCTTCCAAAAAGTTCAATTGAATTGACGGAAGGACGTGTGTTTAGGTTTAAATATTTTATATCAACTTTTCCGGAACACTTTTCAAAATTAATTGAAGAGTTTCAACTGCTCATCATTTGAATACTTTCAGCATCGGTTGATATCAGACTGTAAAGAGAATTTTTGTTTGGCTACGAAACCGTCATAATGTCAACCGAGCTAAAAAGGAGCAAAGTTTCATATTTAACTTGAACGGAAGCTTACATCACAGAAGATCAAATAGCGTGGGATTTCCAAATTGCTTCTTTGTAGCTATCTCATTCACTGTTTTAGCTGATTGATCTAGAGTTAGTATCGCAAAGTTCATTGATTGGTTGACATTTAACTTACAAAAACCGTCTGAAAAAAACTTAATTTCTTTTTTTGTTTCAAGTATAAAACTAGGGAACCAAATCCATTAAGAGGCCAAACTGCACACTGTATTGGTGCACTTTTTTGTGTCTGTGTGTTCATGAATTCCAGAGAAAAATCTTTAAAACAAGTTAAATCTTTGTCAGAACTATCATAGATACCAAAAGAACAAAGAGGGCGTCCTTGTTGCAGAACCCGCTTACATTCTTCAAAATTCAAATTCATTGTTTAGCCTCGTATTGTTTTACGCAAATTAATTTTTTTTCTACCCAAAGTACCTAGTTTTCGACATTAACTTTGTTTTCCATTAAAAAATTATATATCGACCGTGATCAAATGATTTTATTTACCCTGAAAAAGTATCATTTATCGGTTTCAAGCGCTCAGAGATCGTGAAAAATAAGATTTTCAAACATGGAAAAAATGTTAATAAACTGAAACCAATGATTGATTACCACAATTGAGCTCTTCAAGATTATTATTTTAGTAAAAATTCCGTCAAAACTGTGTCCGAATCTTGTTTACTTTTTTCGAGAAACTGTGAAGCGTGAAGCGTCGAGGAGACAATCATTAAATGTAATGCAGGAAACAGATTGTACCGAATCAAAAAAATTTCCGAAATCAGGAAACATCCATTAGAGCCAGTGATAACATACATACTCCTGAAATTTAGTCAGGCTAATTTCATGGTTTTATTTGAAAATATCGCTCTTGAAATAACTTCAATCAGATAGAAAAAATTTAACTTTTTTGAATTTAGCATTTTAAAACACAGACAATGTTGTCGATATTTGTCAATGATGAACATAGCCGACAATACTTGATTCCCTCAAATCCATCGGCCACTGCAAATGATATGAGGATAATTTTCGGTAGGACAATCAAGCCGATACAGCAGGGAACAAACAAATCTTTGAAATCGGCTGATTTGAACTGAAAAAAGTAGAAGAACATAATGATAAGAGGTTCATTTAGACTTCGCAAGGCTGCTACTGGACGATCTCAACAAGGACGCCTTAGTTTCTAACAGAAAAAATAGTAATTAACACCAGAATAAACAGCGGTACCAAAATTATGCGAGAAATTTTTAAGAATAATAGAGTGCCTCTGAGATTAAGCTAGTGAGTTAGGACCGATGGGTATAACTCATAGAGTAATTTCGGATAGGGTACACCGTCTGCTCGTCACGCTATCTTATTTTCGGCCGGATAGATTCGTGCAACTTCTTAGTCTAATACCGATCCTAATCTTACTCTTATACTATCTAGTCTCAGGTTGTTTAACTAGTCTCTGCTAGGCTCAATAGATCTAGGGTATACTGGTTTATTGCGGCTGCTGAAGTACTCGGGAGAGTTCAACTAGTTTCTAAGTTAAATTCAAATCTCTCTGGTGCTGAAATTACAAGTAATTTCAGCACTTACAAATAAGTGGATTGTTAGTTAGATGGATCATGATTGGTTAATATTAAATACTTTACATTGGTAAAATATCTATTTTATCCAATCATAAAATGTAGTTTAGATCAGGTTCCACCCATCCGGGTTTTACAGAGTTTTTTAGAATAGTTTTTCTGCAATTCGAAGATGGATGATGGACGTTGGTATTTGGCGAACATCTTATTTCTTCTGGGTTTTCTTATTAGAGAAGTCCCAGATTCAATCATTGTGTCTTCTCAAGACAACGACTGGGTTTTCGCAACAAACTCAAATCTGATTTCAGAATGGTTGGCTATGTCAGGTTTTTTTTGTTTCATTGGTGAGAACTTCTTTGTATTTGACCTTGTCTGGGAATGGCGTGGAGATTGTGCGTGGTGGGGATGCCTGGTTACTCGGATCTGTACGTATACTTGAACATCGAGGTGGTCATTGGTCTAGTTCAATGAAGTCCTTTTCTGCGAAGTCAAGTTGTACTCTAAGTCCTTTGAGTTGTGATTGTGGGCGGCATATTGATTGTAGTTGGCCATTCTTTCTCGAGTGTAGTAGGGTCGTTTTGTGTTTTGTCTTTGGATGTTCGTCCTTGGTGTTGTATTCTGATCTATGTATTGCATAATGTAATTTACATTTTATAAAACTTTTATTAGTTTAATATTTTTTAATTATGATTTTAGTTAGTTGTTTTCACAAAAGCTTTTTGTTTTAGTTCAGTTATTTTGAAGAGTTACTCACCCTTGAGTAGCTCTTATTAAAAATAGGAGTGTGGTCACAAAGCGTGGATGTAGCACGGTGGGTTAGGCCGGCTATAGAGCATGCTCAGGACGTCCTTCCTGGTGGGTTAGGCCAGGAGTGGGAGTATGATTGCATGCGGTTTTTGTGAGAAGTCCTGTTATGTGACAACGTTTTATGTTGGGTTTGTTGTGGTTTTTCTTATGCTTTGTTGGTTGTGTCCTTTTTTCAAAAGTCAAATTGTTTGTGGTATGGGTTTGTCTTTCGACTTTTTTGTGTTTTATTATTTCTTTCTTAGACTTTATAATAGTCTTCAAAAGAATAAATTATCCAGTTTTAAACTGGGTTAATCCGGTTTGGGTACCGTTGGTTTCCTTTTCTTAGTCATGCTGTTATGCTATGTGTTGTGGTGTTTAGTAAGCTGCATTGGTTAGTTTTGTTTAGTATATAATTCCTTTCCAACCGGGTTAAAGGAAAGTTTGAAACGTGTTATCTTGTGTTAGAGTTATCGAGGTGTGAAAGCTTGAAACTGAAATTCATTATTTTAAACAATTCTTCGTGGGCGAGCTGTGCGAGTTTGGATAGAATTCTTGTGCGAGTGAAAGAAAATATCAAAAGGTTAGTACTGCTTTTGCTTCATATGAATTTACTACATAAAATTTTAATTTTACTGCTAGTTGTTGGGGGAAATTAAATTACAAATTTTCATCATTATTAGATTTACTGCTGGTGGGGGAAAAATTTATAAATTAATTTACTGCATTGGTATTATATTTATTTAATTGTTGGTGCAAAAATTTAATAGTGTTTTAAACAGTTTTGAAGAAGTTTGCTATTTTTTATTTTTCCTTTGTGAATTTTTCAGATGATCTAGGATGAAGGCTAAAATTCTAAAGAAAACATGGATAAAGAATGGTGAGTTTCTAATATTTGAATTAATTAGTAATATGTATAATTCATACTTACCTGTTAGTCGTCGGGGAAGAAACCGTGGGGGAAAATGTCGTGGATGAGATCTGAAGTTGTTAGTAGTTTGGCTAATATGCGGATGATATTTTTAGTTTGAAGCAGTGGCCAAAGCAATTGAAGTGCCTTAATGGTGGTTAGTTCTTCAGTGCCAACTGCAAATTCATAAGGTGTGTTTTGGATTAGATTATATAATTTGTGGTTGAATTTAGTGTTATGGGTGAATTCTAAAATGGGGATTTCTATAGGTTGTACAAACTCGTGTGGGATGAGGAAGGGTCGGGATTCTTCTGCGTTGAAGGTCTTGGTGATGGGACAAAAGATATACATTTGGGTTATGGGATCATAATTTCGAAGAATACCATGAAGGTTAGTATCTTTAATGCAATATGTGAAGTTAAGAAAGAATGGTGAGGTGTATTTGGAATTGATAAATTGAAAACGATGGTGTGGTTGTCTGGAGGGAGTGTGTAGGTCAAAGTGATTTTGGATGAAACGATAATAAGTATATGTGTGTGTTTGTTTAGTGCGCAACATAATATCGTGTGAGCAGTGCAAATCTCTTTCATGTGGTGCAAGGAAATGAAAGGTTAGTGAAAAGATTTGGAAGCGTTCTTTAAAACTGTCGTAGGCTTGCGTGTCTGTTAGTGCTTCTGAGATAATGTGGTCAAACTTGCGATCGAAGATATTTAGTGTAAATACATATGGTGTTTTAATGAAAAATTTCTCGGTGATTTGTGGGTTAGCGAAGCGATCGTCGTCTAAGAATTGATCTTGGTTAGTTCTGATGATGTTATGATCGTAATATTCTAGTGTATATTCATTAGCTCGGGGTGCAGTGTGTGTTTTTAGTGATTTTTTGTATCCAATGTAAGTAAATTGTCTAGGTTGTAGTGGTGTAGTTAGTCGATATAGCATGTCCTTATTTCGTTCTATATCGATATGAGTGTTAGATAAAGGTAAGCAAAGGGGATTTGTAAAATGATAATATGAGGTCCAAGGAAGGGTAGGCATTAAAACGTATTCGTCTACAAAGTTACGTGTCTCGTTAGTGTCATGAGGGGTGTTTAAGGTGTATTGTGGAAATGAGGGTAAGGTGATAGCTAAAAATTCTTTTGTGTTAGTGTGTTGTGGATGGTTGATGTATTCACGGGCTGTTCCTGGTTTCGCTGGGAAAGGATGGTTGGGGAACTTCCTTTTAAAAGTGCGGTAAGCTCTATTAGTTTTGAGTGAAGATACAGTAGTTGTGGATGATGGTGCTAATGAATCAGTATAAATTGAAGAGGGTGTAGGGGTAGGAGGGTTTGATGAATCTATTGTGGATGAGATTTAGTTTATGGTTGGGGTGTCAAGGTGATAGGATTGTTGTTGTAGGGTAATGAAATTATCTAGTTCTGGGGAGATTCGGGGGGTGTCTGAAGAATGAGATGATTGGTTTGAGTGAAGTGAGGAGTAGGTTGGAGTGACTTGGGAAGCATAAGAGGGTGTAGAATTGGTTGGGTCAGGGTTATTTGGTAGTATGGGTTGAAAAGGGGGTTGGGAAAAATTTAAGGGATTGGTGTGAAAATTATTTGATGGAGATGGTTCGGAGTCGGCAAATTCATCGGGGGTTTCAATATTCGGGTTATTGAGTTGTGAGATGGAGTATAAAACTGAGATGTGTGAATTAGTATCGGAATTCATGCCGGATGTTACATTGCTGGATGGGAAATCGGGTGGCGGAAAAGCAAAAAGTGGTATTATTGGGATTGGAGTGGTGAGGTTGGTTGGGTGGGAATTTGATCGGTGTAGGGATCCAAGTTGTCGGCTCATCGTGGGCTAAAAAAATTATTATTTTGAGACTGAAAAGCGGTGGTATGGGGTTGTTCTATAATTTGTTCATAAGTATTTTCATCTTGTGAGTGGTGTGGCATTATATGTTGGATGGGACTTTGTGATATGTTTGGTCTAAAATTATTATGTGTTATGGCTAAATTTCGAAAATTACGTGGGACTAGGGATAATGGATGGTTATGTGGCAGGGGTGGTAACTGTGGTGCTGTTGGTGTTGTGTCTGCATTGTTATGTTCTTCGTCGTATGTGTTCTGTCTTGTTGCTATTTTTGTGTTATATTCTTTTATTTGTGCGTCTAAAAGAATTTTGTTTATAGATGTAGATAATATTCCAAAAAATCCTGCAAATAGTATGCGTGCTACACTTGCTTGTCTATTGACTTGTGTGTGTATAGCACATGTGTTATAGATTCCTTTTAAGAGTGAAAAAAGAAATCCAATAAAGTTAAACATTGCGTATAAAATAGTTAGTTTTTCTAAGATGTAGTAGGGCCATCCTAGAAAATCAAGAATTTCATTCTTGAGTGTAACAAAGCTAAAAATATTGATAGGTGATATATCTTGGGGACGGTATTTTTCACCGTTTAGATATATATAATCTTTAATGTCTTTAAAATATCCGCTATAGTCTTGCGTATAGATGTCTGCAAATCCTGCGGTTTCGGCAAGTTTGCGTAAGTTTTGGTCAATTGATTGTCTTTGTATTGTGTCCATTTGTGTTAATAATTCCTGGAATTGTTGTGTTCTAATGTGATGTTGAATATCTGATTTTGAGTATATTCCTATTGACTGTAAGTCTATATTTGGGTTTCGAGCGATAGCGCGAATGCTTTCTGGTGAAAATTTTTTGAGTGATTGCATTAATGTGGGATATGGGGTGAGAAGGTAATATTTATCTTCATCAGGGTTTAGTTGTACTACGTTGTGGCTATTTTCTGATCCACATGGAACTGCGGTATCCCAGAAGTAGGTTCTTCGTGAAAGTGTGTCAACGAAATGTACTTTATTCTTATAAAAGATAGGGATTCTTTTATAACATCGTTTATCTTCAAAAACGTATAGTGGTGATACTTTTTTAGTACAAGTATAAAACCATAAGATGTTTCCTTCATAGTCTTAAAAATTTGATCTATTTCCTGATAGTAAATATCCTGCGTAGGGTATTTTTAATACTGCTAGTGCAAGTGATTGTAATATTTGTGTTCTTTCTAATTCGCATAGTTGGTGTAATGTTTCTAATTCGGAGAGTGACATTTCTTGAAAAATTCGGCTAATCGTGTAGTCTAGTTTCATATCTAAATGAATATCATAGTGGATATTACCAAAATATGTACTATTCATTAGTGATAGTTCTTGTAAACGTGTGCTTTGATCGTTTTGGGGTTTTAAATGTCCACCAGGTTGACCTGTATTCTTTTGAAAATTAACTGGTATATATGATGTTCCTTCGTTTAGGGGATGACTTGTGGCGTATGGGTCGACTTTTATTTTTCCAGTGGTCATGTCGAATCCATTTTCGTATTCAACTAATATTTCAGAGTATTGTGTTTTGTGAAGTGGGTTTCTGTATTTACATGCAAGTTCTGTCTCTTGATATATTTGAAAACGTGTTAATTAATTTTCTATATTATGAATGTTTCGAAAATTAGAACTTATCTTTCGTAATGGATTTACTTGTTCATATGGTATTGATTGTATAAAATAATTTTCGTGAAATTTTATCATACGAGCGTGTATTTTTGCTACTTGAAATGTTGTACATGTGTCTTCGGGGAACCAAACAATTGTTGCTTGTGTTCTGGTTGTAGGGTCGCAATAACCTTGGTCGTTTTTACAAGGTAATCTAATTCCTTGATAAATCATTGTGTTGTCTGATAAATCTCGTGTGAGTTGTATTTTTTCGAGTTGTATTTTCCAATCGAAAAACATTATTTCTTGGTATCCTTTATTTTTTGTGTCTGCTTTGCAGTTTGATGGGTCATTTATACCGATGTGTGGTATCCAGTGTTTATCGTGTATGTCATAAGTTAATCGTCCGTGTGCGCCGTTGTATGGGTATTTTTCATCTAATTTTATATGTCCTTGATATCTTTCAAGTTCTGCTTGATGTACAGAATCTGAAAAAACTTGGAAATATACTAACTTTCTATCTGTGTTTTTATTTTTTGTGATGTTTAGTCGGAGTAACTCGTTTTTACAATCTTCGGGATTGAGATGTAAAAGTCGTTCTATATTACTCTGGTAGAATGATTCATGGTCAAGTCGGTTTTTATTTCCGTTTGAGACTTGTGAACAATGTACTTTCTTTTCAGAAAATGTTGCTGTGAATTTATATCCTATAACTGTAGTTGCTCGGGCTTTTGAATAAAGTGTTGCTATGACATTTGTAGTTTCTATGGCTTGGGGTTCTGTTTCGCACTGTGATACTTGATTTATTGCATACTTGTGTAGTGTTTTTTGTTCGTTTTCTTCACAATCGTAATGTGTTACTAATAAATCTTGGGGTCCTGTGCGGGGAGAAGGGTTTATGTTTTGATTTGAGATTACTAGAAAAAGGAGTTGGAGAAAAATTAATAATTTTAGAATATACATGTGTATGATAATCCTGAGTATGGATTATAAAATGTTATGTAACCAATTGTGTTTTTGGTATATCTGTCGTATTTATATATTACTTCAGTGGTTATAAATGGTGGTGGTAGTGATTGAGCTGTTATGTTTGGTGGGTTTAATGGGTAGGGATGTTGAGTAATGTTGTTTAATTTAACTGTGATTTCAAACTTTAATTGTAAACTGTTTTGTTGGAGTATTTGGATATTATGATCACGGATATCGTCGTGAATGTCTTGTCGGTATTGTAATCTATTAAGTGCCCAGTTGTGGAGGCGATTACTTTCTAGATGTTGTCCAAATAGTGGTGGAGGGGCTGTAAATGTATTCCAATCTAGTCTTAAAGGGATATTTGTTGATGATTGTTCTCGATATCTGGCGTCGAGATTATTTGGAAAATTTAAGTTAAAAGGTGGTGGTGAAATCTGGCTTATTGATGGTGTTGATGGTAGTGATAATGTTTCTGGTAGTGATGAGGATGTTGTTGTATCTGTAGAAATATCTATTGGATCATTGACTAAATTTAATTCACCTTGTGTAAATGAATGTGTTGTCCAATATGGTAGTCGTGATGCCTGGTTTGGGGGGTTAAAGGGATTTTCACGTATTTGTTCAGATGTTGGTGTTGAACCTAAGTAATCTGATGGTAGGCTTGAGGTGCTACGTTGTGAAAGAAGCGTAGGGGTTTCTGGTAATTTGCCAATGGGGTTTTCTGGAGTGTTTTGTGATGGGGATTGAGGTATATCAAAATGAACTCGGGGAGTTAGAAAATTTCTGTTCCGTCGAGGATGTATAATTTGTCTATTTATTTCGACTGTATTTTGGTTTTGACTAGGATTTCTTATTCTACTTAATTCTTGTGGTAGTGTTGGGTATAAGTTATATGTTGGTTCGCTTAGAGGTGCTTGTCGTTGAACTGGTTCTAGTGGTTCTGATAAACGAGCGTGTCGTTCTTCAAAAGTGTATGGGTTATCTTGAAAGGAAATTTGTGTAGATGTTTGAGGATTCTTGGTAGTTGAAGGTGTTGTTGGGTTATCTTGGGATGATGTCGGTGAAGACTGACTTGGTGACTTTTGGGTAGCCATTTTTGATAGCTTTTTGGTCTATTCTTTTATTGAAAAAGTTAATGTTTATTAAAGTATTCTTCTAAGAAAAGAATTAGGAGGATTGTTGCTAGAGCGAATGTGATGATTGCTTTCTTTATACATTTGCATATAGTCAAAATGAGGGCTGATAGAAATGTTATGAAAATTACAAATAGTAGAAAAATATCAGTTCTACTGAAAATAGTTCGTATCATTTAGACAATTTTATAAATCGTACCTGTGGATATAATCAAGGGTTTTTGAAAGTTGGAGAAATAGTTCGAATATAGTGTAGAAAATTAAAAAAATATTACAAAAAATGATTAAGAGTATTAGAAAAGATTCAAGGATATCAAAAAGAAATATTATGAAAGTTTCAAGTATCGTAAAAAATTGTTTGAGGTTTGTGATAATTTTAGTGACTGTTTGATAGAAGAGCATTTAAGAAATGGCTTCGTGATCGAATATTTTTTGTTGTTTGGGGCAATTTTCAAGTGTGGTCGGATTATTTATTAGTTTTTTGACAAGTGGGTTGAGTTTCGTAAAAAATTGTTGGGGGCAATTCTTATGGTGATCGGGAGGTCTTCTTTGTCTTTATTTTCATTTGTCAAATGATCTGGGGTATTTTTGAGATTTTTATACTTTAGGCTAAATAAAATGGTCGTTCTTTTACTTTAGGCTAATTTAACATATTTGTTTGGGGGGTATTTGAGGGCTGAGTTGGGGAAATATTGTTGATCTTTGGTTTATTAGATAAGGGAGGGTTATGATATTATGGTGATATTTATTTTAGTTGTCAAGTTGGAGTGGTTTGCTTATTTTTGACCTGGAGGTCGTAGAGTTATAGTTATAGATATGCCTGGAGTTTAATATTTTTCGTCTAGTTGGTTTGTGTTAAAGTTATAGAAAGTGACGGATTGGATGAATCCTATTGGCTAATTTTGAACTAGAATCGCTGCGTGTTTATCAGCATGTTATCTTGAAAAATGAAAGTGTGAAATGTTTCAGAGGTGCAAAGATTTTTAAATGTAGAATTTAAGGTTGTTTTTGAAATTCAACTTTCTTTAATATTTTAGATTGTGGGATGAATACTTTATAATTTTTACGTGGTTGATTTCTAAGTCGTGAAGACTCTCTATGTTCTGATTTGTCGATTTGTTTTTGGGGTATTATTTGTTCTGTCATTTTTCTATTTTTTCTTTCTTTTTGAAATGTATTTTGATCGAGATTTTTTGTATTGTTTTTTGTGGTGTTTGCTTTTGTATTTTGATTTCCGAGGTGAATATCATTTTGTTCCTTTGTTATGTTGTTTGTATGTGGGTTATTTTGAATAACTTTTAAACCTGTAAAAGAATATAATTGAGTTAGTTCGCGGAGTGCGTATTCTTTTGGATAATAAGTTAATAGGTTATTTCGATGTTGAACGATTTCTTTTTTATCTGAGTCGGTGATTTTATATGTGACATCAGTGGGTTTTGCAATTATTTGGTATGGTCCTTTACGAAGGGGTTGTAACTTTTTTGAAATTCCTTTTTGAGTATTAAAATTGGGTATTAAAACAAATGTTCCAATTTTTAAATCGGAGGCTGGTGTAAAGCGTGAATTTATTTGTTCATTAATATTTTGCCTTTGTAACAACTTTTTTGTTACCTTCTGGTAAATTTCATTGTGTTTTTTATCTCTGTTTAAAATCCATTCGGTGTGTGTACCGGAGGCTAATTTAAGAATTTGTGGGTGATGAAAATGATCTTCATCGTGTGTATGTAATGGTAGGTTATAACAAATTGAGTCTTTATTTGGTTGACAATAACCTTGTGCGTTTTTATGAGAGTTTGCTGTAAACATTATTGGTTTGCGTGGCTTTTGGTTAAAAACCATTTCATATGGTGACATTCCTAAAGTTGTCGTGATTTGTGAATTATATGCTAAGGGAAATAGTTTTACATCTGCTGACCATTCGGTATATCTTGTATCATTTCCATTGATGATACATCTGAGATATTCTTGTAATGAACGGTTCATACCTTCGACTAAGCCGTTTGTCCAAGGTGCGTGAGATGTACGTGGTTTGTGTTTAATGTTATATAAATGACATAGTGTGATGATTTCATTATTTATGAATTCTGTACCGTTGTCTGTAACTAAAATTTCTGGTAGTCCGAATTTTGCTATCCAGTGTTCATAGAGTGTTGTGTTAGCGTAATAAGCGTTACAATGTGGTACTGGGTTAAGTGCTACATAATGTGTAAATGCGTCAACAATTACCATAATGTAGGAGTTTCCTTCGGATGAGGGTGAAATTGGTCCTTTGGTATCAAATGAGATACGATGATTAAAGTACAAACTTTGTCCTTTAAAATCTTGTTTTTGTGCTATTTGTTTTTGATTTGGGTAAGGTTTATTTAGTTGACATACTATACAGTCATTGCATAGTACTTTTATCCAAATTGGTGCATTTGGGAAATAAAAGTTTTGTATAAAATTCGAATATGTTTTTTCTGATCCAGAGTGTCCTTTAATATTTTGTGTATGTGAAATATTAAAAGCTATAAGAATCATACTTAAAGGGAGACAGGGAACTGTAGATTCATTTAGTTTGTATTCTAGAAGGTCTGTGTTTTCGTTAATTGTTGTATTGTTGAATTTTCGAAAATATCTGAGGAGTGTTTTGTTTCCTAGAATAGTTGAATCTGCTTTGATAGGTTTAGTTTTATATTTGTGCCATGATTTCAGTTGTCGAATTACTGGGTCAAGGTTTTGATATTGTTTCAGTGTTGAAATTGTAATTGTTTCTGTTGGGGGGAGAAAAATGTTTTCGATTTCTAATTTAGATAAGGGTATTGTGTCAAGTGGGTCATGGAGGTCAAAAACTTTATTTATTGTGTATTTTGAATCGTTTGTTTGTGGTCCTGATAAGTTTATTTTATCAGTCAGATTTTCTTTTTCAATTAGTGGAAAATGGTCTTTTTTAGGCGGGTGTTGTTTTATTCTTTTTTGTTGGGTGTTGTTTTTTATCCATTGTGAATATGGGATTGGTTTAAAAGTTGATGTTCCAAGTAGATCAACTTCATAGTGATTATTTTGACAATCTAAATAAAGTGGGAAATGTTGTAAACTATTTATCTGTGATTGTTCAACGTCAGTTTTTACTGCATATTTGCATTCCAATCGGGGTGATGTTTCATTTTCTGCAAGGTAGAATTTTATATTTTTGGGTATTTCAACTGTGGTTTTACGTGTAAGTAATTCAGGTGGCGTATTTCGACTTAAAGTGTCTGGTAATGCAAGATTTTTTCCTGCGGTCCAAACTATATGTAAGTTTGGGAATTTCATTAAAATGAGTTGAAATCTATAAACTCGGTGGTTTGGATTAGACTTTTGGTCTATGGTCTGTGAATAGAACTGTGGGATGTTTTGATCCAAGTATCAGAAATTCATATTCTGTTAGTGTATATATTATGGCTGTACATTCTCTCATTAGAGTTGAGAGTCTTAGTTCTGCTTGAGTGAATAATCGAGAGTTTGCTGATATGAGGTTCATTTTATTTGTACTATTATGTGATTGTAATAATGCTGCGCCGATGCCAAAGTTCGAAGCATCGCACATTGCATAAAATGGTTGATTTGAATCTGGAATTGTGTTTGAAATTTGTTCAGTTAGAAGTTTTTTAATTTCTTCAAAACGTGCTTGATGTTCTGTGTTCCATTCAAAATTATTTTGTTGTCTAAGTATATTATAAAATGGTCTTAGGTATAATTGCATTTTATAGACATATTTACTTAAAAAATTCAACATTCCAAGGAATTCTTGGATTTTCTTTTTGTTTGTTGGTGGTTGGAGTTTTTGAATAGCATCAATGCGTGATTTTAATGGGGTGATTGTTTTTCTTTCTATATTATGTCCTAAGAATTTAACTCTTGTCAAAAAGAAGTGTGATTTATCGGGGGCGGCCTTCAGATTTTCGTTCTGAAGTATTTGGTGATATTGTTCTAAAACATTGAACATTTCCTCTTTTGTTTGTGATTGCATAAAAACATCGTCTAAATAGGTGATTGCGTTTTTCTTGAGTATTAGTGGTCGAAAAATTTTGCTCATAAAAGCTGAAAATGCTGCTGGTCCTATGGATATTCCATAGAATAAGCGGTTGAATTCGTATTGTTGATTTCCAATAACAAATTGTGTTAAGCGTCGTGATTGTTCATCTAATGGCATTTGATTATATGCACTATTCATATCGGCGGTGGTAAAGTATTTTCCGTTTATTTTTGTTAAAATAACTTGTATTGGTTCAATGGGCCAATTACACTTTGATTCATCTATGAGTGAGTTGAGGTATCTAGCATCGAGAACAATTTTTAATGATTCTCCTTTGGCTAGAATTATAACAGGGTTGATAAATGTGTTGCCGTTTGGTTGTTCCTCTTTGTTTACTGGTGATATTATGTTGTATTGTTCTAAAATGTCGAGTAATCTGTTCACTTTATCGTGTAAGTGAATTGGTACTTTACTTGCTCTTTGTTTTTTGAAAACTGCGTCTGGTTTTAATGGGAGATGTAGTGATGAGCTGATTTTGCCAACATCAAATTTGGATGTTGCATAGACTGATGAATATTTAATTAGCTGTTTTGCTAGTTTTTGTGGAATGGACGGGTTCAATATAATAATTGTGAAGGAGTTCTGATTGATTTTCATATATATGTGATGAAAAAGGTTCTTCATAAATAACAGGTTCATAGTCATTTTCGACTTTTATCATGTTGATGGAGAGAGTGTTTTCTGCATCGCTTTCTGAATCTGATGATTCACAGTTTATTTGGTTGAGTTGTAACGTATCAGTTACTGTGTCATCAATACCTGGAGGGTCTTATGTTGTTTCTGGATTAGATTGTACTTGATTAATATGTCTTTGATGTTTAGGTGTACTACTTCTGTGGCGATTATTAGAATTATTATAGTTATTATTATTCCGGTGTGGTGATTGGGAATTATTTCTATAACGATTATTATAACTTGAGTGTCGATTTTGTGAATTATTTCGCGATCTGTTTTGGTAATTATTGTTTGGTCTGTTATAGTTCGATCTATTATATGAGTTATTCCTTGATTGATTGTTCGGGTAATTCTGGTTTCGGTTGTTTGAATAACTTCTATTCCGATTATTTGAGTAGTTTCTATTCCTATTGTATGATGAATTTCGTGATTGATTGTTTGGATAATAATTATTTCTTGATTGGGAATTAGATCTAGAAACAAATCGTTGTGTATTTGAATGTGATCTGGAGTAGTTATTTCGACTATTTGGTCTATTGTAGTGATTTTGTGATGAATTATGCGTGTTTCTTCGTTCTGGTGATCTTCCTCTATAACTTGAGTTATATGGTGATTGATTTCTTGTATAATTTGTATTGTTCGGGAGTGGTTTTCCTGAACTGTTGTTGCTGTAGACTGTTTTGTTCGGTAGATTTTGATCTTTTTTCATGTATTGATAGAATGATTTATTTGGTTCTTTATATTTTTGAGGTTTATTTTGATTGTCTTGCTGTTTTTGTCTACATTCAGAAATACTGTGTCCGTATCGTCGGCAATAATTACACCATTTTTTGAAGGATGGTTTGCCTTTAAAGTTTGGGTGTTTTTCGTAAATGTTGAGTATTTCAGTGATTTTTTCAACGAGATCTGTATCTGATTCTTGTATATTGTTTATATTTGTGGAAGCTGTTTCAATTCTGTTAACGTATTGTAATTTCAGATTTTCCGTTTCTTCGAGTTTCATTGTGATTTCTGCTTGTTCTAGTTTGTCTACTAGTTTTCGAAAATCTAAATCGGGTTCTCGAATTGACGAAGGATGGGATGCTCTCTTTTTTATTGCTATTTTCCTTAATTGTGGTGTTAAGGTCATCATTAAGATTTCTGTCATCTTTGTGTTTTTATAGTCATGTGTATTTAATGAATATGCTTTTCGAACTAGTGTTTCGATTTGTACTGCTAATTGCTTGATGGTTTCGTTTGGTAATCTGCGAATTTCATTACATAAAACTCTTTGTTGTTGTTTGTTTCTTTCGGAGTCAAACATTTTTGAAAATTCTTGTGTAAATCTTTTCCAATTTGATTTTATTTCTATAGGCAATACTGAAAACCATTTTTGGGCTGCGCCATCTAGAGTTGTTTGTATTAACGCTGTGCGTCGATGTATCCAGTTTTGATGTAGTGGCGTATTAATTGGTTCAGGTCCTATATTTAAAATCAAATTTGCTGTGACTGCATTTAAATAGTCTTCTACAGAATATTCAGGGTCTGTTCCTGTGAATACCATTAAAGGTTTATTTGATGTTATTGATGATCCACCCATAAGGTATAGATTCATCGTCATTTGTAATGATTCTGCTGCATTTGGCATTTGAGAAAAATTTGAAAGTTGATTTCTTGTTATTTCGTGTTGTTGAAGATAATATGGGAGTGGTATTTCATTTTGCATTTGTGCTGGTTGGTACGAGTTTGCAATCATTGGGTTTTGTTGCTGAATTGGTTGAAAAGATTTATTATTTGGGTTTTGTTGTTGAATTGGTTGTTGAATTTGTGTATCTATTGGTTGTGGAGAAAAATTTCTATGATATGTATGTGGTTTCTGTATTCCTTGTCCACGATATTCTTGATTATAGGGTGTAAATATATCTGGTTGTAGGAAATCATCATCTGAGGATAAGTAATCCATTTGATAAGATGTTTGTTTTTTATTTTTATTTTGTTGAAAAAATGGATAGTTTTCACTACGATCCTGTGGAGGATGTATTTTTGTTTGGAAATTTACTGAATTAGGTGGTGCTATTGGGTTATCCCAGTTTTGAGATCTTGTATAATTACTAAAATTTTTTCGTGGTTGATAATTTGTTTTTGATGGATGTGTGTAATTATAATTATGGTCTGCAAAGTTGTTTCTAGTGAACGTTTTGCGTGTTTTTGGCGGTATTGTCATGGGTCTGTATGTTTGGTAATCCATGTGTGAATATTTTGGGGCAACCGAAGGTTTAACGGTTGATTGTAATGTTACCTGTGTTTGTGAAGAATTTGTATTTCTTGGTGTTGTTAAGTTTGGACGTATTGGTGAAATACTTTGTTGTGTAGTTGTTGTGTGTACGATTTCTTCATTTATGAAGTGTGATGGTGTCTGGATATCTTGTTGAGTAAGATTCCTAGTTCCATTGAGGTTTTCATTGTGTATGACTGTAGAGTTTAAACTATTATTTTGCATATCGGGTAAAAATGTATTATAGTTTAATGGTGTTGCATCAATGGTTAATGGTATTACTCGTACATAATCTCTTACATAAGATATCGTACTTATTGCTTGACTTGAGATTGATTGTGGGAAGTTTATGAATGCGGGATGAGACCATTCGGGGTCCCAAACATAGTCTGATTGTTCTGTGATGGCAGTATCATCGTTTGAGTTTTGGGGTCTAAAATTTTTTCTTGCTTGTGAAATTAAATCAATATTATGTGTGAAATAATCTATTATGAACCATGCCAAGATTTTTTGTAAGTCGTGTTTTGTATGTTGTGAAACTTCATCTTTCGTGAAATTTTCTTTAATTATATTTAGAAAACTAGAGAGTAGTGTGATTTCATGTCGTACTCTTATATGTTTAGATGTTTCTGTCGGTGAGACATTTGGTATCTGGATTTCGTTTTCTAATATCGAGATATAACTATATATTATCGCAAAAACTTCATTGGTGAATATGGAGTTTGCTCTTTGTGAGTTATGATATTGGATGCTTTTTATATATTCTGAGAATACTTTTGAGAATTCTAAATCAAGGTCGTCTGTTTGAATTATATATTTACTGTGATTCTGGTTTGGTGAGCTGAATTCTATGGAGTAGATTCCGTATTGTTGTGTTAGGTTACATATATCTTTTAGATAGTGATCGATAATTTGTCTTTTGATTTTTACATCTGGAAACTCTGTTTTACATGGACTGATTCCGGGTTCAAACAAATTTAAAAGTAAATTTTTGCAGAATATATGCTGTCCTCTATCAGTGGTTGCATCTACGATAAAGGGGAAAATATCATCATCATCTGGACTTTCTTCACCTGGGGTGTGCGTTGAGCTCATTTTTTCGTTCGATGACTGTTAATATGTAATTATCAATGTGTCTAATTGGTTGATTCCAATTGTATAAATGTACTGGTTTGTGTTTATATTGCTTTTTTATTCGTCTTTTTCCTCTTTTTGATGAATTTGAAGTTGTTTCTGAGTCAGAGAAATATAATTGATCGTGAATTGGGCAATTTTTATCTATTGATTCTTTTAGTTTATAAAGTTCGTCTAAACTGTTGGTTTCTGATTCTGAAAATGCGTTTCGATTTTTTGAAAATCTTTTTCGTGTTATTTGTCTTTGTTTAGTTATTATTTTTCTCTTTAATGTTTGTCGTTTTGTTCTAATGTATCCAACTGTTTGTGTATGAGGTGTGATTACAAGGTCGTATTTTTTGTTATTTATTTCACAATTGTGTAAAACGATTGTTTGTTTGTTTCCTAGGTTTTTAAATGACATAAGGTTTAGGATGACGGGTGCAAAAGGTTGTTAAATGATTTCTATTTGCTTAAACTGTTAGTCCTTACGATTTTTTTGTTAGCCTAACCTGGGTCTATTTGTTCAGGGTTGGGGAGAAAAGTATATCGATTCCGAAGAATGATTTTATACTTTCTCGTGGCTAGTATAAGCTAAGTTGTTAACTTACTTAATCTTACTTAAGGGTAGTGATTGTGTTCAGGGTTGGAGAATAGTAAATCGATCCACAGGGTTCAGGTATAATTAGAACGCGAGTAGTTCGTTAGATACTATTTTAAACTTACTAAGTCTAAGATTTATCCTGGGTCTGGTAAGAGGGGGGATCAAGTGAAGGATGAATAACCGAAGTTCTTCACTGTTTATCCTAATTTGAATGATTAGTTTTGTTCAAAAATTTCTATTAGTCCTGGGTTTTTAGAAAGGGTTGGATAGTGAATCGACGTTTGAGGTCGTTAGACACTCGTTTAGTGGGTGGGGGAGAACAAAGTTGTTCTTTTTGATCCAAGGATAGGCCTTGATGATCAAGTTTTAAATTTAATTAAATAGAAAATGATTTAAGATCCAAGGATAAGCCTTGATGATCTGATTTTAAAATTAAGTGAATTGAAGTTTAAAATGTTTTAAATTTGTGTAAAGAATAGATTTAGTATTTTTATGATATTAGTGAGCTTATGATTGCTGTTATGTTTAGGCGATGAAGCTGGAACAACAGGATGATTTATGATTACTAACCATTTATTGTCATGCTACTAATTTTTATTTTTATTTTCCAATAAATATTTTTCAAACATGTTTTGTATATTACTGCAGAACTTAGGAAAACGATCTGAGATCTTTTTATCAATCGTTATTGTATATTAATAATTTTGTTTAGCGCCTGAAATGATTTTGAAGATTGACTTCAAAATTTTATGTTTGCAAATGAAAATCTAAATTCATTGCTAGTAGTATTCTAAATACAAAAGTTTGTTCTGGCTTTTGCCGAACTATCATATAACTATATGGTAAGTTTCTGCTTTGTCGTATGTCGTCTCTGGTTCGAGGTCTTCTTCCAATTCCGGGTAGTTCTGTTATCGTTCGGAATATTGGCTCTGATCTATTGAGTCGTAGAGACATTTCGATTAAATTATTGTCGTATAACATTTTGTAAATGTTTTGTCTAAATTCTAATCTATTATTGGTTAATTCTAAGCTTTTAAGATCTTGTTCGAGACTTATGGTCGCACCAGATGAGTTAGGACCGATGGGTATAACTCATAGAGTAATTTCGGATAGGGTACACCGTCTGCTCGTCACGCTATCTTATTTTCGGCCGGATAGATTCGTGCAACTTCTTAGTCTAATACCGATCCTAATCTTACTCTTATACTATCTAGTCTCAGGTTGTTTAACTAGTCTCTGCTAGGCTCAATAGATCTAGGGTATACTGGTTTATTGCGGCTGCTGAAGTACTCGGGAGAGTTCAACTAGTTTCTAAGTTAAATTCAAATCTCTCTGGTGCTGAAATTACAAGTAATTTCAGCACTTACAAATAAGTGGATTGTTAGTTAGATGGATCATGATTGGTTAATATTAAATACTTTACATTGGTAAAATATCTAATTTATCCAATCATAAAATGTAGTTTAGATCAGGTTCCACTAGGATTGACCAACAACCATTCGCACCGAAGCACTGCAAATCTACTTCAAAAATAATTGCGTTAACTACTTTGCACCAACAGATGACCATAGAGGGATTCGTTTAGTTGCACGACTGATGGGAACATTGAGAACTGTGATGGGTAGTGTGATGGGTAGTGAACCCCAAATTAAATCATGCAAAATGGCAGAACTAACAGATAATTTATAAACGCGGAAGAAATATGTCGCCGTTCAAAAAGCATTTAACGCGTCGCAGGCTAGACTTCGTTTATACCGGGAGCGTACTCTTATTTTGCTTACTACAACTTCTATTTTTTGCATGTTCTCTACCTGTAATCGTATACGCAACCAGGCTACCTCAGCCTGCATTTACTTTGATATTGACAACGACTAGTCTTTTTTGTTCGACAATGTCCATCTATCAACACGGCAACAACGAAGATCGAATACAATATGAGTTGGAATAACGTTTAACTGTCAAATTTAGACCTTGAAATCTTGCTGAGAGCTCCCGTAACTCATCAAGCGACAAAAAAAACACGCTGTTAACATCCGGAAAAGCCAGCTGAACAAATCAAATGTTACAAAAAGTTTCAAGAGTACATCCAGATTTTGAATGCATTTAGAAACTCAAACAAGTGTGGAATCTGGTATATTTCCAGCTTTTCAATTTATTTAGTTCCACTATTTTGTTTCCAGAGCTGATAACAGTTTTAAGTTTCGTATCCGCTAGTTTAAAGTCACTTCTGTCATTCTTGTGTGTTGATCTTTCTTTGTCGTTTCCGGTCGATGTATCTATATTTGCGGGCAACATTTATGAGCCTTGATTTTTTAAGATTGTGAATCAAACAGTGCACTGTACATCCTGCCAAACTTTCGCAAAAAAAACGGAAAACCGCGAGAAATTGGTGTGGGTGTACCTTGGTTTTATCATAAACTATGTCGAGGTGAGTGTGTTTGCTTGTCGGCTGTCTAAGTTGAGGACCTCGGCTGTCGAGATGAGGTTCGTAGGCTGTCAAGATGAGGATTTTTTGCTTTCCTGAGGTAACTATTCAAAGTTTCGACAATCTAATAGCGAGTTGAAGGCTGCTGCTAGTTGATGTGCTGGTCGGTTGTTGCAGTTGATCATTGTCCAAACAAAATGGCAATCGTTGCGGAGTTGAGATCTGCTGAATTAAGGAGATTGACTGGTCGTTGTTGTCTGCTGATTGAAGGAACTGGTTCATTGTTGCAGTTGATCATTGTCGAAGGAAAAAGACTAGTCATTGTCATTATCCATGTAAATACAGGCTGAGGTAGTCTGGTTGCGTACACGATTACAGGTAGAGAACATGCAAACATAATTAGAAGTTTTAGTAAGCAAAATAAGAGTACGCTTACGGTATAAGAAAACTGTTGTTAGGTATCAGGTGTCGCTGTCATGTCAAACAAGTTTCCAACATCGGAGCATCGTTGATGGAGTGCTTTGAACTTTGTTGGGGAAGGCAAAGCTGGCAGGCTCTTCCATCTGTACTTTTCGGACTGTCGATGTTGGAGACGATAATGAAGTTTCATCGCTGCCTTCTGGTACCGATTGATCATGTAGAAGTCTGAACAAACAAGGGCGAGTCTTATTGCTGGGATTGGAACACTTGCACGGCGGGTTCTAACGTTGTATTTTTGTATTATATTGTCGGCTGATGGGACTGGGTATTTTAAACGAACCAGTGGTCAAAATCCTCGGGTGGTTTGACCATTCAAAATTCAGACAGATTGTTCGTTTGAAATGGGCGGAGTTGTCGATGTCCATTTACATCGGGAAAGCAAAGTTTCCACTGCTTTATCAAAGTTAATGACTGAGAATTGGTTCTTTGAGGCATGCTGGTCAACAATGTTTCAAGAAAAGGATATTATTAGGGGTCAGGGCTTCGATGTCGTTGGGGGGAAATGGAAACAGTCGTGATTAGTTGTGCGTTCATAATTTTTTCAATCTCGGACAACAAGGTATGGAAATGTCGTAGAGATATGGCGTTTGTAATACTGCTTTGGATGAGACCTTCTTAGATGACATCAAAATGTGGCGGAGTCGAATTAACAAGATACATAGTAGTATCCAAAAAAGTTTTTAATTGCGGAGCCGTTGAAGGTGGCCAGGCTTTTGCTTAGGCTGCCGTGAAGTTCATTGCATTGTCAGATCGGAATTCTGAAAGGGTGCCAATGTTTGCAAAAATTAGGGTTGCGCAGGTGATAGTTCATGACGCATTTGCAGATGAACTGAGCAAATGGTCATGTTGGTAAGAGCCAGTTCAACTCGTTTGTAGTACGTGGTTGAGCTGCTAAAAGCTAAGAGTTAAAAAGTGTCAAGTGCAGTTTGCTGAAAAGGGAATTCCTTATTTGCTGGAAATCGACGTTTGCTGGAGATGGGAGGGGAGAAATTTCATTATAAAGTTCATAGGCGAGTATAATGGCCTCGGCAGTCGTACCAACTGTTGTATATATCACGTATTCAAGCTCTCGCTATGAGAATCCAATATTTAGCTCACAAAATGCTCGATTGAAGAAGGTTCAGCAGAGATGTGAACAATTTGTGTGGGCTGGTAAAACTCAGGGTGTTTCCATCCAATATAAAAGAATACTTCGAGCAATACCAACTTCTCAACTTTTTTAGTCTTTCTCTGGCTCGCATGATGTTCGATTCAGTGGAAAAAATGAAGAAGTGTTATATTTGGCTAGAGTTAGCAACAATTTTATCGCGTAAAATGTTTCGTATGCTTTCAGGGTAAAAACCGTGACGTTGATTTACTGGAGTTGTCAAAAATTTTGAAAACGCTGAGGGCGGAAAATGATTTAGGTTGTAATGATGAGATTTCTGCTGACAACTCTGAGGAGCCTATTGATCGAATGAAGGTTTGCTGCTTGAATTCCTAAAATATGCAGCGGCTGCAAGTAGATTACAAACAGTCGCGGAGAAGGTGATTCAAAGCGTTCGTTGTTGATACAGGAGCAGCTAATTGTGGGGTCTGGAAGGCTGTCACCTAGGAAGAAGGCTGCCATTTGTGTATCAACACTTTGATATACTGCAGTTGCAGCCATGCTGTCTGTCACTTTCCACAGTGTCGAGCGATAGGCTGTTCCGAGAAGCGCTTTGTGGCTGAAGAAGGACAACTGGTCCATTGTCTGCATATGTTGAGCTTGAAAAGAGGATTCTACGGTTTCCATCATTGGCGGGGATGAGAAAGTCTGGGCAGTTTTTCCACTGAATAGATTGCGATAGCTCCAGTATCTCTGCTACAAAAGTTGCAACAAAAATTGTCTTTTGCCTGATCCACAAACTTATTGCTAATTGCTAATGATGTGTTGCTATTGGTCCAGATATCAGTGAAGCTTAGATATAAGCGTTGTTGTTGCTCAAAGAAGCTAGCAAGACATCACCAAACAGAGCTTTGTTGATTCAATGGGGACTATTTGAGCCTTGCCTGAGACTAACAAAATTTTGGGATCTGTTATGGAATTCGTAGAGTCGACAAGGAATTCTACAGAAATTTGAGTTGTGTACGAGACATTTGATACGATGAGCGATAAAAATTTCTGAAGTCGATTCTGCGAAATTTGGCGAGGCTTGAGGAGCGGTTGAAATTGTCGGATTCTTGAAGAAGTTCAGGGAGCAAGGGAAGGTCCTTGTCTGTGATTTGATTGTCCCGTTTTATCAATTTTCCCCAAATGGTTTGCTGTAAGTTTGAGAGTTAAAGGATAACGGGATTGGCGATACAAATAGGCTCGATTAAGGAGATTGTTGCGCTGAGCCGGCTGATTTTTTACCAGATAGATAATTTTTTTCGACTAAAAATGAGTGAATCAGAAGAAAAGATCCATTCGATTCCCAATTTGGATCGTCGTGTTGGGATCTGTCAGTTCGTCGTGATATACGGTACGATATTGCTGAGTTATTGCACTTAAAAGTTCCGGATTTGAAGTAATCTACCTAATTATGCTGAAGTTTTTGTTGGGAGGACTTTTCGTAGATCAGCGAATAATTGTAATAAAAGCTTACAAAGACAAAAACAAAACAAATAAATTCGGAAAAATCCGGCTGAGTGGTTCAGCAGAGGAATTTGGGAATTTCCGGTCTTCGGGCCGGATGGACACTTGCATGTTTTTGTTTTAATTGCATGCATTGATAAGAAAATCTCGCTCTCGAAAAGCGGCAAACAACGGCAATAAGATTAATTAGTAGGGCTGGTTCAGTCAAAAGCTAGTCGTTTGGAGACATTTTTTTTGAAATTTGATTTCGCGTTTCTAATGAAATTCTTGGTCAACTCGCTTGTGATTCTGTCGTGGTAACTTGCAAGTGTAAGCTTATCGGGTTCGCTGAGAAGCCCGGTTGTCATATTCATGAATTTTTCAGCGGCAGCAAAGTAGTTGCTTGGAAGGCAGGCGTTCGATTTCCACGGAAGTCCAGCTTTATAACATGCTTCCGCGTTGTTGATGGGTTTCACAATCTTTTTTTTGGCTTGGGGAAATTTACTTCCGGTGAAATTGCCAAAGCTTCCACTAGGTAGTCGCTAACAGTTCGGAAGGTTCTGCGTCTTCGTAGATATTGTTTATGTGAGAAGAGTAGGCTCGGAGTACTGACTTCCCGAGCATGTCCGCTGTTGAACCCCCAATTGTCCAGCCAATTTTTTTTGAAATTGCACGTGATGCGTTTTCTGGTCCTTTTTTTGTTGTTTGATATGTAACAAGGTCAAAATTTTTGGTTCTAATGAGAATTGAAACTTGTTTGTTGTCGAAGTTTAGAATATTGTCATCTAAATGGAGTCTCAGACTTTCTTGCGAAGTCTCAGACTAAAAAGAGGAGTTCCTGGAATCAGGAGCAAACGCGGCAGAGAAGGTCACATAGCTGAAAAAAAAAGAAACTGAAAAAGGGCTATGGACCATATACTAGCAGCGAGAGTTAACAGGAACCCAGTAAAAGCAGCAAAATCAGGCGAGCCCGTACAGACACCAGACACGAAGCTACGCTCTAAAAGATAGGGTAGAAGAAACTGTAGTTTACCCAAACCAAGGGTAGACCGATCAAGAAAAGGTTGCGACCAGGCACCGCAAGAGCAAAAAAACCTCGAAAACCAAACACACGAAAACAATTCAGCATTCAGAAATCAAATGTACCGTACTCCTCAAAATGCAAGAGTGGGACAACAACCGACCAATGAAGTTGAACAACCCGCGCTGAGTAACATGAACACTAAAAGGTTTCATTGAAAAGAAAATTTGATTTATTTGGCGCGGAAATCTATTTGCTTTTGGTGAAAAAAAAATAGATTCTATCTGTATAAAATCCACTATCATTCGCAAAATAGTTAAAGATTAATCGATTTTATACTTAAATTTGTAAAATTTTCTGAAAAAAAAATCGACTTTTATGCATTTTGTCACTGCGGAAACACTTGTTATAACAGGTGGTAAATTGCATTGTATTGGTACTGCTATGGCGTATACTCGAAGCATGTTTATCATTGTACTTGAGCAGTGAAATGATGCGGTTGAGCAGTGAAATGATTTTTCGTTATTTTTTCCCAGAAATTGTTTATTTCTTAACTAGAAATAAAATATATCAATTCTCACAAAACAAAAATGAAAAAGTACGGGTACGACAATAAAAAGTATACCTATAACTTAAAAAACAACATAAACTGTGCACTAATTAGGCGCATATTTTAGTGTGTGTAGGTCTCTGGAAACCACAAGCAAGTCTTTCAGCATATGAAAATTTTTTTGTGAACAATCAAAGAAAAGGAAAGAACAAAGAAGCACGAAGAAAAAATCCCCGTCGCGGAATCTGCTTACAGTTCACAAAATACATAGTTTGGCCTCGTAATTCAGGATCAAGAAGAAGTTTTCTGGAGGTCGAGATCG
Source organism: Symsagittifera roscoffensis (assembly GCF_963678635.1). Classification (NCBI taxonomy): domain Eukaryota; kingdom Metazoa; phylum Xenacoelomorpha; order Acoela; family Convolutidae; genus Symsagittifera; species Symsagittifera roscoffensis. The sequence continues at coordinate 9,229,829 of NC_087071.1, forward strand.
TCATTGACCGGCCTCGGAGAGCGATCCAAAGGAAGAGGTGTAGCAAAAAGAGGTACACGGGATACACATTTAGTCACGACCAGAAATGAGGAGCAAGAAAAGAAGGCCGAAAGGAAAAAGGAGGAAAAAGTCCACAAAAAGTATAGACGAAGAAAAAATAAATGGATATAGATTTTTCTACAAACTGAGCAAACTCGTTTTTAGATTTAGCGCACTAACAAATAACTTCAAGATATGATCTGTTCGGAATAATCTTCCGTTGGATTATCAATATAGTGGTGCCAATTTTAGATTTAGAAAAAATAATTCTAAAAAATAGTTTGAAAAGCATAAGTTCTCTTAGCTATGCGTTTACCTCAAAAACTAATGCGGCTTAGCTCGACTGGGGTCGTAGTCATAAATAAACAGCCCTGGTTGACCTCCATAATCAAAACATGTTTATCATACATTTTCACACAAGAAAAAGGCTTAATTTAAAAAACCACACACAGAGAGTATGGAACAACGCTAGACATACATTTTACATATATGAAAATTGTGTACAACCAAATTTTTACATTTCTTCAAAACAATTTAAATTAAAGTAAAACAAATAACCAGTTTTTTTTTCTTGTCATTTTATGTCGTATTTTCACTTTTATGCTCAAATGAACAGTTTTTGAACAAAATTTTTTCATGTAAAAGTTTTGTTACTCGTCTAAAACTAGTCCAGGCTGTTGAAACATATAGATTTTATACAGATAAAACAAAGTTGACAATAGTTTTTTGAGCCAACCCAAACTTGAAAACTTTTATGCTCTTATTGAGCAAAATAATTTTTGATCTGTCGGAAAAACTCAGCAGCGATTTCCAACAAGTCAAGTTTTTGACGCACAATTTTCTAGCCAAACAAAAAAATACGGTTTCTAGTCATAGCTGTGTGTGAATTCTGAAACAATCTTTCATCGAAATAATCTACAATCGCGAATAATGTGAGAAACATCTTCTCCTCAACCAATTTATTTTCCGACAAAAGGCCACAATAATTAGGAAAAGTCGAAAAATAACAGCTTTTTTCATTTAAAAAAAATGATAGTCATTCTTTTTTCATGGGGAAATTCTCCATGATTTTAACAAAATTTGCCATGAAGACGCCTCGTTAAGTAGTGCTTACACAGAAGCGAAGCCAAACTTCCCACTATATGGTACAAACTTCAGGTTTTTCCAGGTTTCAGTTTGATCATCAAAAAGACACCTTTTGTGATTAAGTAGTGCATGTTTTGCCAAAGAATGTATAAAAATTGATCTATTTAAAAAACGACTGAATTGAACTTTGAAAGATTTTTCTAAAATACGCTGATCTTGTTTTGTATGCCCTGTTATCAAGGTTACCAGATTTTGTTTATGGTTTTTTGATCGATACATCATATTACTGGTGCAATATTTTAACTTCTTGCTCGAGGTTAATTAAAGAGTTGCAAAATATGTGACTGTTTAATAGATTTGTTACCCATGTTGAATCAATTTACTTTTAAATTGAAATTAACCGGGTTTTTGCATGTACTATATTTAAGTCAGATATATTATGCACTAAAATTGAACAAAAATTGACCTATATTTTTCACTGGATAGTAAAAATTTTGCTGATTCATAAAGAATTTATAGTGTAGGGCGAGCTTTTTTTGACTATAAGTTGAATTCTACAGCATGTATAAGCAAGCTTTGATTGAATAAAAAGTAATTATTGGTTAAATTTTAGAAAAACTGATAACATACTAAGTTATGAATGTTTACAGACGTGTCTTCATAAAAATAAAACAGACGCGTTCAGTGTGTTTCTGTGCAATCATAAAAAAAACTAGTGCAATAATTGAAGCACTAATGCAAAATTTAAATATTTCACAGGTGCTAGTGCAATATAAAAATACTGCAAAAGTGTTTCAAAGATTGCACTGTTTTTCAAGTATGAAACTGAAACAACAGGGCAATATCTTTCCTAGAACAATCAACCAAAACAAATTAGAGATAAGAAATCGCGTGTTAGCGTGAAATTTTTCAAATATGAGTGTTTTGTGCAAATTTTTCACTGTGTTTTATACCAGATAATCAACAGCTTACATTGCATATCGAATTTTGTTCACATCTCGACAATGGGTTTCTCAATTTATTTACAAAGTATCTCGATGCACAATTTAGTTGTTGCTTTTCTATTACAAAACCTGCACCAATTGGAAACATAAAACTGACTTCAAGTTTTCGTTTACTATCAATCTTTAATTCAGCTGTTCCTAGTATTTGAATTTGCTTCATGTAAATCAAGAATTTTTACACTAATGGACAAAATTAAGCGCAAATTCAGGATTTAATTATGTAAAATGCCTGTTTTTAAAGTACATTTTGGACAACATTTCCTTCGAAATTCAATAAAACGTTTACACTGACCGAGAGCAAATGATCGGAGCTACCATCTGTGAAAGTATCAATACTTGGCTTCAATGGCTCACCAAAGTAATCCGGGTCTAAAAAAACCAGTTTTCCTCATCTGCACTAAGTTTTGCACCGTAGTAAAAAAAATTGTTCGTGCAACGTGAAACATTCTCAGCGACAAAACGGAAACAATCAGTTTGAAGTTTCTTCTAAACTCAGACAATTGATACTAATTCACGCTAAGTAAAAAAATTAGTGCAGATGAGGAAAACGGGCATTTTCAGAACCGGATTACATTGGTAAGTCATTGAAACCAAAAAATGATACGTTCACAGATGGTAGCTTTGATATTTGCTCTCGGGGGTGTAAAAATGTTATAGAAATTCCAAGAAAATGTTGTCCAAAATGTACATTAAAGACAGAGTAAAAGTTTTTTACAGAGTAAAATCTAGATTTTGCGCTTAGTTTTATCCACTAGTGTAGTTCGCAATTCTTTTAATCACCAAGCTATATAAGCTTTTTCCTCGTTCTCAGAGCAAGATATATTTTTTTTTGTAAAGACAAAACAAATTGAAAGGTTCTGCAAAAGTGACGCAAGCAAATTTTTTTGAATTTTTTGTTAGGTTCTGTTTGCTGTAATTACAGTTCTTTTTCACATTATAGCACCGCAACTAAAAAAAATTACTGTGATTATACTAATTTGAGGCAAAAGCAGAAAGTACTAGGGTCTATATTGGGATAAATTTTATAGATATTATAGACTAACTTGCATCGGCAAAAAAACTTTTGGAAGTTTTCAAACATTGCGTTGGCAATTAAATGTTTTTGGATTTTGTTTTCAAGTTAATTGGATGTTAATAGCATCAAAAGTTTAGATTAATCTTTTAATATGCAGTTTAATCCATCGGACGTTTTTGAAATTCAGAAAAACCGGACAAAGGAAACTTTTAATTGAGATCAAAACAAATTTATTATGTGCTCAAAATCTTTCTTAATTAGTTTTTTTAAGTTTTTGACTTAAAAAACTTTAAGTCATCTTTTTCTTGTGCTACTTTTCCAGTTTAAAAAATTTCCTTTGGTTAAATCTTTGTTTTTTCAGAGAATTTCTGGGCCACTGTGTTTTATGAAAGTTCAAAATGTAAAAAATTTTTAAAATGACTGTGAAAAATTGAAAATATTTGGCTGCTGCGGCCTTTGGTATTCGGATCATAAAATACAAAAATCATCCAGCCTTAATATTTTTTTCTAGGCCGTTGTGAGAGAATTTTTGTAAGTTGGTACTCAGTTTTGTAACTTTTTAAAACTAACTGAGATTTGATTTTTTTCTAGTCACAACACCTTGGATGCTTTTTTGACGCGAAAAAGTTTCACGCAAATACTGACGACAAAAGCCTTTACTGAAACGTCAGAAATCAATATCTTTAATCAAAGATAAAAATTTGAAAATTCAAGCTCTTTTGATTTTTTTCTAGTCACAACACCTTGGATGCTTTTTTGACGCGAAAAATTTTCACGCAAATACTGACGACAAAAGCCTTTACTGAAACGTCAGAAAGCAATATCTTTAATCAAAGATAAAAATTTGAAAATTCAAGCTCTTTTGGTAAGATGTGGCGTAACTAAAAGCGTGGCCGCAAAACTTTATGATTAAGGTTAATTCAACCTGTAAAAGAAGTATCTCCAAGAATTTTGTCAAAATAAAGTAGCTTTTTACCTCCAAAAACAGTTTTGCTATAGAATTTTTAAAAAAATTATTTATTTTCTGATAGAAAAAAAGTTAATTAGCAAGTTCAAGTTTAAACCAACGACACACCTGGGAAATGGGAAAATGCGATGCCAATTTAGTTAGTTGTGTATATGCAACAATACTGTGTGGAATGGCTTTTGTGCTTTTGCTAATTGCTTTTGTACCCTGTTATATTGCATATGTAGCGTAAGTAATTTCTCTCATGATGTTGAATGTTCTCAATCATCTCAAGAATTGCTTCCAAAACAGTTTTTTTTTGCTATTCAATATTGAAAGATTTGTTTGGATTGTGGAAAACAATTTTCTTCATGGTGAACAAACCTGAAAAAAATGAGTAAAAACATTTCAATTATTCTGTCTCTTCTGAAACTAATCTTTTTTCAAAAAGGTCTTACGTGCCAGTTGAAAAACACACTACAGATTCAAAAAATGTGATTTTTCTTGGAAATTTTATTGTGCTATGTTAGGTTTATATTTTTGATGAAAGCTCTCCCAACTTAATTGGATGCTTAAACACTTCAACGTTGAAGTAAAAAAACTAGCTTTGATCAAGTTTTCTTTAGGACAGTGATCCGCAAAAAATTTTTAATTCATCCTCATTAAATTTAGCTTTAGATCCGAGATCAACTAACGTTAAACATTGCTTAGCTATGCAAATTTATTTATGGATTATTCTGAAAAGCTAGGTTGCTGTTTTGGTATGGTTTAGGTCTTAGTGGTTTTTTGTCTTTTTCATTTTCGTGCTGAAAGTTAGGTAGATTGCGCTTACCGATTAACGAAAGCAAAACTGGCGCAGAAAAAAAAACATGAATCGGTTGTAGTTTTGCAAATCGATTTTAAAATTTGGGGTTCCCGAGCGGAATAAAAAATTAATCCATTGATAAAATTTCTTTGTCGAAAAAATTGTCAAAAAAAAATTGCTCTTGAAAACGAAAAAGATTTGAGGCATTCAAATATAATTTTTTTTTATCTGTTTTTTTTTTTGCGATTCTCGATTTTTTTTTCCAACTATCTGTTAGCTATGTTTTTTTTTGGCGTTTATCAAAATTTAACAGCAATTGTTTTGTTGCAGAAAAGATGGGAACATTGATCCTCCACAAAGTTATGCCTTTTATTATGGAAGGCCATACAAAGATAAACCGTGGGTTAATATGCTGAATATCCCATGTGAGTTGAATCTGGTTAGTTTTGAAGTGGCCTTCAATTAGCAGTATTTGACGTGAAAATCAACGAAAATTCATAAACACAAGTTAAAAACAATCACATTTGCTTCTCTGAATGTTGTTTAAACGGTGAAAGATCAAACTGCAGAGGAGTCAGTGTGTCAAAATTGAGGGATTTTTTTGGCATCAAAGGATGAATTATATGCTTAACACAACTAACTGATCGAGTTTGTATAGATAGAGTTTTTCCACTTCAATCTTAGTCTCGGCAAACTGACCTTTGGACCCATTAAACATGCTCTTTTTTTAACCCCACATACAAGGCTTCGCTTTTTTCATGCACAAAGGTGCGAGTGAGCAAAACATTCTCAGCTAAGAACTGCTTCTTTAGGCGTCCAAAAATGGAATTTTGGCTTATTTGTTTTGTAATTTTGAAGTCCAGATTTCAAGCTTTCAAGTTTTTTCTTTTTGAAAATTGGAACAAAAAACAGCCATTACGAGGTCAAACTGTGCAGTGGATAGGCGCACAATTTGTGTCTGTATGTTCTTGGATTCCAGAGACAAGTCTTTAAACTTGTTAAGATTTTTGTTGGAACGATCAAAGAAAATGAAAGAACAAAAGAAGAAAAAAGGGAGTCTACTTGTTGCGGAATTCGCTAACATATCCCAAGAAGCACAGTTTAGACTCATAATGACATTACTTTGCTTAGAAACATAAAACAAAGTCTGATTAAAATTAATCGAAGAATTAGTTTAACCGAAAAATATAGCATTTAGAAATAAATTTACACTGAAATGACTTTTCTTCTCTGTTGTTTCCGATGTTTCTGATTGTTGCGACGGGCAATTTGAACAACAGCAATCGTTATGATTTGAAAAAGTCGATTTACCTGAAATATTAATCATATTAATCATAAATAATAGTTTGCAATATAGATTCCAGTCACTGTAAAATTTACTACATTTACAACCAAATGAAACACATTGCGGGAACGAGGTGGAACTTTGCAACCCGTTGAGGCCCGAAACATATCATGAGTGAATTTTTTGAAGCATTGAAACAATTTATTGAAAGTACAAGACGAAAAGAGTTTTTTAGATAATATTTTTCCTATAAATGCTTCTTTTTTTAAGCATAAAAAAGCAATGTTGAGCTTTAAAAAACATTCTACGTTAGCTGGGTCATTTAATTGACATTGTAATGTAGAATGCAATTAAACCTATGTAACTGAAATTGCACGACGTTAGAACCTATAAAAACAATAGTATCAAATAAGATGACAGATTTGTTTAGTAAATATACGATGAATGAAAAAACTATGAGATAAAATATGGGATGGGTGAATAATTTGATCTTGTAGCTAAATGTTTTCAAAAAAGGCCAAAAAGTCCATATTGAAACAAACTGTAGATCAGATAGTTAAGTGACTTAGGGGACTATTATTGACATATCGAAGACCAAAATTGGTTCTATTTTGACATTTATTTTGAATCTCGGGTTGAAGATGCATTGCATTCGAAAATATATCATCATTTACTTTTTTTGCATCCATAAATCATTCATGTTGCAGGGCCATTTTAACGACGTTCATTCATGTTTCATCTATGAAACATGGATGCAAATTACATTGATGTTTCATTGCTGAATCATGACTGAAACATGGATGTCAGTTCTAGGATTCATCTATGAAACTTGGATGAAAATTAAATTGATGTTTCATCAAAGAATCATGGCTGAAAACATGGATGTCAGTTTCTATGATTCATCCATAAAACATTGATGAAATTAAAATTTCATTCACGAATCATGACTGGAACATGGATTTGATTTTTTTGATACATCCATGAACATGACGGTGATTTGGCCATAGTGATTTGGATGCCAATTGGTCTGATTTAGTTGCGACGATTGTGAAGATTGAACATCAAACAACAAGTTGATTCGGGAAACCCCTAAAGCATT
>NC_087071.1:9237307-9257529 GCF_963678635.1 Symsagittifera roscoffensis
ACTGAAAATTAGACAAGGGTCACTTTTACAGCTATTAAAAAACTTTTTCCGATATAATAAAAATATTCGAAATAATTCAAAAGTGTTATTTTTTCATTTATTTTTGTTTAAGATTTCAGCTGTGATAATATCTAGCCAATAAATCACAATAATTTACATATCAATCAATTTTGATTAGCAACTTCTAATTTTTTACTGAAAATAATTGAAATTTAGTTTATTTCCTTCAGCCATTTTTACCTTCTATTTTTCATATATAGATTAATTAAACATAAAAACGTCGATTCTAGGGTTTCTTTTTTTATAATTAGCCCGCCTCATAGATTTATTTTCTGCGACTTGATTTCTTTCGGCTGAGATTTTCTTCGTCCGAACTTAGCCGCGATTCATCAGTTGAGAGTTCGTTCATATCTTCATTTTCATTGGCGTCTCTCAAACTTTCCTCGCGAATAGTGCTTTCTTTGTTAGTTCCTCTGCGTTCGCTAGGTTTTCGGGTCGATGCGACAACACCTTTCGACGACGCTTGCGAGTCCATAACGCTTCCTTTTTTAGACGTCGGAGCTTTCGAGGAACCGACTACACTTCTTGAAACATCCGAGTCCTGTTTCGTATTTTGCGAGGGATTCACACTTCCTTTTTTGGTTATTGCCCTGGATCCGACAACACTTCGGGAAACATCCGACTTGTCAACCGACCTGCTTCCGCGAGTCGTTCTCGACTGTCGCTTTCGTCTGTCCACTTTAGAGTCGGAGCTTTGCAGAGCCGAACTGCCCGTTGAGCCGACGTATGACTTAGACTCCTCGTCGGCTTTTCCGTCTGTGGGCTTAGTGCCCCGTCGAGTTGTTTCGGCTACTCGGGGCATGTAGTCGACACTTTGACTCGAGCGACGACTTGCCAAGTCGGATCCGAGACTGCTGCTTGGTTTCTCGTCCTTCTCTCGTGCTCGGGCGAGAGAGGTTGTTTCACTAGGGGCTTTGAGGGTTGTAGCCTTTGTTGAACTCTCGTCTGCTGGGGGCCTAAAGAAAAAAGTAAAGATTTCAGCATGATTTTATGTAAAAATGGGGGTTCTGAAACTTTTTTGGGTATTTGAGTTCAAAAACTTTGAAGATTATGATACGGCCTCAGTCTGAAATCAAAAAATAATTTCAAATTTTTTTAAATCAGTTTCAGGATTTTAGTTGCATTGAACTGATAAGAGCAACATTTTTATAAGAGTTCATTTGAAATGCAAGATCCACAGTTGCGCTTTCACAATGTTAATGTAGCCAGCCAAGTTCTCTAACTCTCAATCAAAAGGTTCATGATCCGAGGGTAGTTTTGTTCCGTACTCATTGCTTGAGTTGACCGTAACATTAACACATATAAGTCAGATAACATTACCTTATAATTTAAAAGCAGTTGTATAATTCTTAATCAGTGGATTTTTTTTTCAGAGCTGAAACAACTTGTATGTAGGCTGTGACCCTTGCGAAATAGTAATACTTAATTACCTCAAACTCCCCCTTTCTCCTCATTTAAAAAAAACATGTACCTGTTAGCGCTACTGCCCCCCTCGCCCTGCTCTGCCTGGGACCCATCCAGCACCCTTCTCTCTTTATCCTCCTCCCCCCTCGGCTGACCCCTCAGTCTGTCCCAGCATAGACACTTGGAGGTGAACATGATTATAGTACAAGCGAGAGAGAAGAGAGCTGCCAACCAGATAGCCACTGTATCGAAACCGACCTGGGAAAAGAGAAGTTGAAAAAATTATTTTGAAAGAGTTATATTAAAGGGGGGGGGGGGGGGGTATTTTTGGTTAGTGCAACCACTTAATAAAAAAATAAAACAATTTTATAACAAAATTGGGACAAAATTACTTGGAAACTCAAGTAAGTTATAATATGAGTCTGGTAAACACGAAGCATTTTAACTTAATTTAGCCTCAAATTGTCTATACCAAAAAGCCCCGATAACATATAAAAATATGAGAAAATTTGTATGTTGAATACGTAATTTGTATGTTGAATACATGTACCTGCCTTTCCAGTTACCTTCTAACAAAAACTAACGAATAAGCAACAGTTTGACCAATGTTGCAAAACAAATTGTTTGAAAAAAGAAAATTTTTTTAAACTGTATTGACTGAAAGGACTTGAATTTGATACCTGTTTCGATGGCCTACAAGCGTTCATAAAAATTCTTAAAAGTGTTTATAACTAAAACTACGCCAAACCTGCCAAAAAATTGCTTATCAAAATGAAGCAAATAGAGCTTTTTATACAGGCCAAAAACTAAAACGGAGCAATCTTGTAAATGTTCTAAATAATTTTTTTCATAGCAGGAAATTATACAAAAATTGACAATTTATTCATTTTTAAACTATTTTTAAAGCCTAGCGGGCTTCGAAAATAGTTTAAAAAGGGCTTCATGAAATGCTTTTTTGATACAATCAGCTCATTAATTGAACCACTAAATGCGGCCAAACCTTCGATTGCCTAAAAAAGCCAAAACTTTATCCCCCAATTAAAGGTAAAAATAGATGGCGTGACTTAATTTTGGTTAATCGCTAAGCAGTTTTTTGTTATGATGGGTTTTATTGTTAAACGCCAATCCAATGTGAAAAACCTGCTGAGAATTTCGAAATTGGTAATTGAAATAATCTCAGCAATGCATCATCAGTGCATTGCGTAATGCTTGAATAACAAGATATTTGTTGTTCCAATTTTCGAAGAAAGCTAAAAATATATCATCCTGGGGTTTTTTTTCAAGTCAGACCGATTTTTACAAAGTTGACAGCGTATGCGTATCAATCCGGATATATGTGGATTGCCAAGCGAGTATGATTGCACCAGACTAAAAGCGGTTGGAAGCGTTGCTCGAACAGTACTTGGATAATTTCAATGCGGGAACTAATTATGCGTGGCGAATTATCCAGTCTCATAATTGTTAGATGAAAAGAGGCCAACTATGGTCATTTTAGTTTACTCAAATGTTAGCACTTGCTTTTGATTTTCGTGGAATAAAATTTATAGTTAATTAAAACAATAATGAAAAAAGATGTATTCGAGACGAGTTACGGGGCAGTCGGAACATCAGGGCTTTGCGCTGATATAAGAGCAGTGGTGTTTCTACTTTCTGCTTCATCTACTCTCTACTGTAAATCAAAATGCCTCGAGCCTGATAAAGATTTTGGAAAATTTTCGGAGCAGCTCAAAACACAACCAAAAGGATTTCAATCCAATTTCCCTGCAAACTCAAAACACAACAAAAGGGTTTCGCTGCAACTTAATTTTGAAACACTTAAAAATAGTTGATATTTATTATAATATATTATATGTATTATATTAATAATATAAAAACTTATAATAATTGTTCTTTAAGCTGTTCTTGATTCAAATTGACTTGTTTGTTCGCGCTCTATTTTCAGTTATTTTCTTATCAATTCCTTCGCAATAAACGATAAATGTCCTCTTTTAGATAAATTATTCAATAAATTTCCAACTTTTGGAGCAAAAAAAATTAATTGGACTAACTTATGCAACCACAGCAAGCCGATATTTTGGTGAAACTGTCAACAGATTTTTAATATATTTCCAGACTAAATTCACGTAATCAATTGTGTTTCAAAGCTTCAGAAAAATGACTCGAGAAAAAATGATCACAATCCGGTTATATATTACAATAGTTGGTAGTTTCAAATTGAATAGCTGCATCGCTTTTTGTTATACTTCATACATTGCTTATAATTTAATCCAAAAGCCAAATTTTCAGCAAAAGAAGTGTAAATTTGAATTTTTTAACAGCTTTTTACTGGCAGAGTATTGTATTTACAAAAACTATCTTAGTAGTAGTATAATCTATTGAAAATGAAATGACTATACTCATAAACATTATATTTCTCCAGTTCAAAACATGCACTACACTCAAAATTAGCACCTATTGCAACATATCACCCATAATCCACTATAATAGAACCTTACTGATTAAAATGGTCTTTACTGATTTGAAATAAAAGTAAGATTCGGCTTCTTTTTTACTCAAATATAGTTTAGACAGGGGCAGATCTAGGGTTTTCTAAAGAGAGGGGAGGAGGCGGATTTTCACAAAAAAAATTTAGGTCGATCATATTGATTTTGGGAGCTCTCCTAAATCACTTTAAAGACCCCATTTTGGCAAATTTTTGAAAAAACTTTTGAAATAACAGGGAAAAAAGGCGTTTTTAGACACTTTTTGGAAAATTTTGGTCCAAAAATTAAGTTTTTTCGGCGCGTTCCGCCCTAAAAAAGAAAAACATTTTGGCGTCAAAAGGGTCAGTCAGCCAAAAATGGAGTCAGTCAGCCAAAAATAGTACAAAGGGGAGAACCTTTGGGTCGGCAGGGGATCCAATCCATGAGGGGGAAAGGGGCGTCCGCCCCCTCTACCCACCCTAAATTTAGAGCTTAGAGACTGAAAAAAAAATCAAGAGATTGTAAGTCTCAATTTATAGAGACCGACACTGACTGAAAATCCATTGTAATGGTTTTTATCCGTGAAACTCCAGTGCAGTACGAGTTTCGTACTATGCCAAGAAAAACATTTTTAATATTTCACTCTCTGGGCAAATTTTCAAGGTGTAGGTAGATATCATTTTCTCTTCTCATTCAATAACTTTAAATTTATTTTTTTAAGGGGGTGGGGGCCATTGCTAAGATCCCTTTTTTCTAACCTGTAACCCTTTCACTTTATCGACTGATGTGACAAACCCGTGAGTCATCATTGTGGCCCCTATCAGGAAACAGATGAACTGGACACAGCCGAACAGCCCCCCTGCCCAGAAGGGCACTTTGTGGCAGATCTGCAGACCCACCATGATGAAGATGGGCACTGCTAGAATTATGCCCCCTATCACACAGACCTGAATTGAAATACGTAGTGATAATGCCAATAATTTAAGCCAAACTGTCAAACTTAGACAATGATTTTTTTCACATTCTGAAAAAAAAAGAAAAATGAAATTTTATACAAAAACTGAACAACAAGGAGAATGGGCATTGCAAGAATTTTGACTCCTATTATACAGACCTGAAAATAAACATTCGTGTGTGGTTAACCAACAAGAGACCTAACCCGGAGTTAAATTATTTAAGGTTAACTGAGCTATCTTCCCGGGTCGAGGTGCTCGATTTATCTCTCGACTTTCTCGACCAAAAATCGGTATGTCTCGACTTTCTCGACCAATTTTTGACTTTCTCGACCAAAATTGGATATGTTTCGACTTTTTGGTAGACTTAAATTTGCTTTTGGACCGCGGAATTTCAGTCGCAAAACTGCACTTGCTCGACTTTCAAAGTCGAAACATATGTCGAGCACCTCGACCTGGGTTACAAAATCTCAAACCGCAAATTGAAGCACACGTGCGATTTGTAACCACAGTCATATCATTGCTTGGAACTTTCACAACCGATACGCCACAACGCAATTGTAATAATGATCAAAGTATGTCATGATAAGATCCGAATATTTTGAGCCAAGCTGTCGGAATAATCTAGATGTTGATTTTTTAATTTTTTGAATTCGCAAGTCGCTTTATTACATAAGTCGCTTTATTCACAAGGGAAAGGACCAACATACGAGCTGTACAGCTCATCATTGCGAACCGCTGTTGTGCCCCGGTTTAAGAAATACATGCAACTTTTTCGGCTTCTTTTCTGAGCCGGGTAATATTGCCTTACCCTCAAGCAACGAGCACGGATCAAGGTGAAAACTAAGAAAGTTAGCAAAAAAGAAGCCATGATAAAAATGGGCTTTTTTAAAATTATGCCCTCTATCAAATCACATAGACCTGAAAAAAATCACTGTGCAATGATAAAAAAGGGATTTTATTTTTTCTCCGTAAACATTTGTTGTTCATTTAGACCTTAATTCTTGATGAGTTTTTTGGAGAAAATGTATTTTGCACCTTAGCTACTGTAACCTCTGCCCATTTCTGCCCGTAGAATTTCTCAGATACGTCTTTGGTGTACTTGAAACAATCCCCCTTCATGTACAAATCTTGACCGGGCTTCACATTTTTGAGCACAGTGTTGACCGGAAACACTTTTCCAGGGCAGTATTTCCACAGACCCCCGTGGTGGTCGTCCAAAAACCATGCACCCTAGAAAAGACCAAAAAATTACACTACTGGAATGTAAACTGTAACCTAGTATTAAGAGATGTCGCAGGTAATCAACTAAGGCTAAGCTAATTCATTAAAACAAAGCCAACATACAGTATGAAAAGAGTCAATAAACGCAAGTAAACAAAAAAACTGACTTACTTTTTAACAAAATCTCAACTGTCAATTTTAAAGGGAAAAAATAGATAGCCTAGAGCTTTTTGAACTTTTAGAACATTTACGATTGACGTTTTTCTGATATAATTAACCCAATTTGAAAAAAACTGTAGTGTTAGGTCGGAAAAATTTTTCGCTTTGAAATCTAAGAAGTACCCGCATCCAAGTTTAGGCGTAAATAATCGATTATAACTGATTATTATGATGATTTTTTGACAATTGTAATCGATTATAATTACCAAAATTAGGTCCTTAAAAGATTTATAATTGATTATAATCGTGATATTTTCTAAGAGATTATAATCTCTTATAATCGATTATAATTGACTATAGTTCTTACTATAAAAGCACTTAAAATTAATTATAATCGATTATAATCTCTTATTTTGCCGAAATTTTCTTAAATTCTAATTATATCTTATGGGTTATTAATTTTGTGTCAATAAGAAAATCTGTAAAAGAGAGATCTCTTGAACACTTAAGTTCATCTGAACTCAAAGTTTTACCACGAAACAAAAGTTTCATAGAGATCCTTTCATATGAGTGGAAAGGTTCTCGCGGTAGATGAAAAGTAAATTTTCCGAATTAATCATGAAACTAAATCAATTTGCTGATGTATTGGTGTTTAAAAAAGCTCAAAATATGCATCACAAAACAGCCCTAATGGGGAAGAAAAGAAAAAAAACTTATAAATTTGAATTAATTGGAAAACTTAAAAAATATTTTTCTCATTTTTCATAGGAATCAACGTCCATAAAAGCATAAAATATAAGCAATTTAGATGCAACTTCGAAGACAAAATGGACAAACAAAAGAGATTACAATCAATAATAATCAATTATAATGGATTTTTGTGCAAAACTAATGAAATAGAAATTTGAATAAAAATAATGGATTATAATCAAATATAATCGATCATAATTGTATCGAAAAATAGACAAATAAATAATTGATTATTATCGATTATAAGGGATTATAATTGATTATAATTTGATTTTTAAAAGAGTGATTATAATCGATTTTTAATTGATTAAAATCGATTGTTTCTCAATTTTCGTGAGACTGGTACTAAAATCGTAATATAATCGATTATTAACGCTTGAAACTGGATGCGGGTAAGTTCCAACTTGGAAACTAGTTGTCGATCACATATTTTTAAGATCTTGTGACTTTTGCTGTTCTGCAATGGATTTAGCCTTTCTTTTAACAAAGAAAATGGGCTGAAGTTAACAGTAATCAGATGCCAATCTGCAAAAAGGTAAATTTGAACCTGAACGAAAAATTAAGTTTGAAAAGTTTTTTTTTCAGTAAACAAATCATCAGATCCTAAATAGGAAATCTGAATAAGCTTTGAAAGATTGTTTAATATTGTTCAGGTTTGTTGAGCGCAAAAAACATGAACAACAAATCATCTGTTGCTATATTTAGTTAAAAACAAAAGAAATTAGATTGATTTTAGCATTCAAAGATGTTGGCAATGGCTAGAACCTTAGTCGATGATCATCGTAGCTACTTGCAGCAGCTGCTTTGGCAATTTCAATAGAATAATACAACAAAACCAACAGAAAATTGGATGAAAGTCAATTAACTCAAAAAACAGGAAAAATATCGGAATTAATTTTGTTTGAACATTTTAAAATTGTTGAATTTAACGCAAAAACGTCACGCGTTAAGGATATTTCAAATTGAAAATCCTTTATGATTGCCAGATTTTTCATAATCTGGTTTCTGAAAGTCGCAATAGTGATATGAAAATATATCAAAACTGAAATGCTTAAAAAAAAGATGATTATGAAATGAGACTAAGCAAGATATCTAACGTAATTATTTAGCTTACAGAGTTAAACTAAAACAAAGAAAAATTTAGAGGTACTTTTTCCTCACCAATTTTAGGTTTCAACTGTTTGCTGGTAAGTTTTGATTTTTATATTCCTTTTGTTTTCGGTAAGCCCCTTTGCTTTCAGTCAACATATTTTAACTTCAGCCGGTGCTCTTTTGTTAGATTTTTCCTATCTAGATTTGTGTTAAATTTTTTTGTACTTTCTTGTTATCAGCTTTCTTCTACCTCTCTTAAAAAAATGATCTGATCGCGTTTTTTGTTTGGTCATATACAATTGGTATTTGGTTTTTCCTAACGATTGCTAGAAAAAATATCATTTGGGATTACGTTTTCATGGGCTTTTTAAGGTCGTTTCCACTAGCAGTATTTATAATTATATTCAATTTTCGCGTAGTTTGCTTGACAAACGCAACCTGTTTTGCTAGCGTTACAATTTTTTATCGGGTTGCAGACATTGAAAGATGTCCCTTGTAAAGTACTTGCCCACACTTGCAACAATTTTGCTCAATTTTTTTGAAAAATTTGATGATCGAGAGCGCTTCTTACGTGGAAAAATGTTGTTATTGTAAATTTGTTGTCCTTTCGGGTTTCAGAATTTTAACGCATGTTTTTTTTCATAATAAAAGTATTAGTTCCAATACCATTATTCTGAGTTTGAAAATTACCGCTAAGTTGCTTTGAGTTTTGTAGGATTTTCCTAAGATTTTTTTCTAGTCCTCATTTCGAGCAAAAAATTTTTGCAGAAAAAATTCTGAAGAAATTGTCAGCCAAATTGCTTCTCCTTTTATGCCTGATTCATTAGATGAAAAAAAACCTGGCATCTATTTTAAGAACAAGAATTTTTTAACCGCGGGTAATAATGAAACTGGCAAACAAACCATCATAAGAACGGCTTGAAAAACTTTTTCCTTGCGTAGTTCAATTCTGAGAAACAGTTTTTCCTAGCGTAGTTCATTTCTGTACTATTTTCGCAGCAACTGGGTAATTTTGTTTCCTGTGTGTCTTTTTGTTTGAGGTTTGCAAATCGAAACTGATTCTGTAGTCCAACGCCTAAGACGCTCAATCGAACGCGTACTATAGAGTTTCTGAGAGATTGATATACAGGGTCAGTCCTATAGTGCAAACTTAAAACTCTCAACGTTTCAAAAAAACATCTCGCACAGGAGCAAAAATTCCAGTTTTTGTGGAATTGGCACATAATTGAACTCCGCAAGCTAAATATGTTTTCCGAAAAAGTTTAATTGTGGATTAATGGTTTATCAAGTTTAATGGTTTATCAACAGTTTGCTTAAAAAACTAAAATAAGTTCATGTTTTTATGCTAAAGAAGACTAACTTGCATAAACATGATGATGCAACATCTTGTAATTTGAAAAACTATCTTATTTTTTTTGAAAAAAATTATTTCGAGGTTTTTTTGATGTTTCGAAAGCACCGTTGTGGATATAATTGATTTATTTGATCATTTATTGTATTTGAAAAATCTGCAGACACTTCGATAAAACTTTGAAAAAAAAATTAAATACTTCATTTTTTGAAATTATTTAACTTTAAGGTAAGGCCGCCAAAGTCTCGTTCAGTAAAATTTAATTCACGCTGCTAACCTGGAAGTTTCCCATAACTCCGAGAAGAAACACGATCGCAGCTAGTCCGAAAGCAATTGGCTCGTAACACATGGCAAACGAGATATTTTAAAATTCAAGCTTGGAAAAACGAACAGCCGATGGATTTGGAGTCTTTGATAATGGTTACAATTTATGATAACAGCAATCGTTCTTTATCAGCAGTTTAACTTGGGCCAATCTAGCACTTTTTAAGTTATTGATTCACGTCGGCTATTGCAAAAAAAATATATTATACCCCAAGCTATTTAATGAATATAATGCAAACTTTAAAATCTATTTTTTTTTCAGAGAAAATTAAATAATGGCTGACAATTGAAAACGCATCAACAAGATTTTCAGTAAATCTTTCCTCATAATAAAAATGGTTGAAAAAAATGTGAAATCCTACAGACTAATGTGTCTTAAGCAAATATGATCAAATTTCATCTATTGTTTTACATATGTGTCTGTACTAAACTCGCGTTTCCTTGCAAGGCAAGCTTGAGAGCAACACATTGCTGAAATTAACAGAGAAAACCCAGTTTTGATCCTATGAAAAAAGGTGTTATTATGGCTTAACTTTTGATTTATTTCGTTCATTGACCCTAAGACAGCAATGATTTTTTAGAAATGTGAATAATTCAAGGTAACTACACTTGGTTTCAAAAAATGGCACTTGAGCTTAATGTTCTGACAAGTTTTCCAATTTTATTGCTATCTATTACAGCAAAAATGGTTTTTGGAAATTGGCAAAACATTTTTTTTAGAAGATTGTTTGGCTAATTAAAAAATTTTGCTGATTTGTTTACAATGTCGCCCACTATTTTATTTTTAATTAGATTTTTTTCAGATTTGAATGTACAAACCAGGAACAAGTTGTGAAAATTACGAAAAATTTTTTGCCTTTCAGTGACCTTTGTGAAACAAATAACACAAAAAAATCATCCGTATCGAAAAAAAAGATGATAATTTGAATACTTTTTAGTGCATACATTTTCTGCGAAATCCAGTGCATTAAGTTACAAACAAACAAATAACCACATAAGTTGATAAAAGCAATGGATATTTGTAAGGACTGCAAATTTAATTGATGTAATGGTGCTCTTGTTCTTTTAATCATGTTTTTTGTCCGAGGCGACCCTTGATTTTTGATTTAGTTTCTTTTTTCTTTCTGTTTTCCACGCAAAATCAGGAATCACAAATAATCCTTGGAATAAATCGAGTGATTTATCATATTAAATGCCTTTCAGTCGTGGCTCGAACGACTCTTAAAACTTTCCAAAACATTTTACAATGTCGAGAAAAACTGGTTTAAACTTAATGATTATTTGTCTAAATTTGAGCGAGTGAAGCGAGCGAGCATGCCTATTTATGCTTAAGTGAGGCTTTTTACAATAGCTTGCTTATGCTTTATTTTAGTTTTACTCGAGGAAATTTAGTGTTTGGAGTTTTTTAACGCCATTTTGAGAATCAAAACTTCAAAAACTCAAAGGTTTACTGCAAAAAACTGAAATATTGTCCAGTTTGCCTGTTTTGTATGAATTCTGAATAAAATTTACGTGTAGTTTTTTGCTCAGATAGTTTTTATATAAAAAAGACACTTATCTTAAAAAAATGTTTTTGCTTTAAAGATTTGAACGGAAATTTTTGTGCTACATGCACATTAAGGGGCTTTTTTCCCAGTGTTATGAAAATTTTGAGTTTTAATCGAACTTCGAGCGAGTAAAGCAAGCGAGCAGGCTCATTATAGAAAATCAAGCCAGGAAACTTCAGTGACCTCCAGTAAAAAAACTTGTTGAATATTTTACCGCTATCTTCCGAATAAAAATCTTCAAAATTTCAAACATTTTCTGCAAAAAACTTGAAAATTCTTTGAAATTTTTTTTGTTTTTTTTTTAAAATCTTTTTTGACTAAAATTGTTGCCTATTTTACTATGGCCGACGAAAATAAATAATTTTTTGATTTTCGTAAGATAAGACTCGCAAAAAAGCAACATTAAGCTTTCTGCTTTTTTGTTTGAAAAATAAATATGAAAAGTCGTTTATGTATTTTTTAAGATTATGCTCGGAACATTCTTCTGTGCTACTTACATAGCCACCGGCTGACTTGTTTCAATATGAAATTAGATGCTATTCTATTTTATTTTCGGGTCGATGAACCCTTAAATGTTAAAAAGACATTTGCCAAATTAGACTCCCTATAGTAATCTTAAGGTCCTCGGAAAACCCCAAATCACAAACAAAACCAATCATTTTTGAAAAATTGATACAAAAAAAATTGTTGAAAATTTTTTTTCAGTTTGTTTTAAGTCGAATTCCTTTGCTAATTGCATTGCCAATTTTTCAAAATCACAAAAATGTGCACTTTAGCAGGTTTATTTTCAGCATTTTACACCAAGCGTATTACCATGTTAATAATAGATTAATTCTATAGTAGCAAACAATGTTCGAGCATGAAAGTTCTAAGTTTGCTTTATGTGTATGACAATTCTAAATTCGCGTAATAGTTATTGAAAACTGGAACATGCTCCAATAATCCGAAAAAAGCCTCTCCCTTGAATATTCTATACCAGGAGAAACGAGGACAGCTTGTTCCTGTGCAAGTAGCATAGAATGTTGCGACCATAGTCTTACAAAAGTCTAGCAAAAACGTGTCGAATTAATGTCGTTTTTTTAAATTAGTGTAGATTTTTTCTGCGTGGTGATACAAATAGATCAAAAAAAAATAAAGTCTATTCCACAGTCATATGTTTTATTAGACAAATTCCACAGTCATATTAAAGAAAGCAAAATGTTTTTTTGAAGAAAAATGATGCTAGAAGAACAAAAAAAAATTCAAAGTTTTTTCAGTTTTTTAATATAATTTTTGTTGTTGATTTCAAAAAAGCGCTGAAATACTCAACAAACAGACTTTACCCGAGTAAAATTACATTTTTTGGCTCAAACTAAATTAATGTAAGCTTTTAAGTCATTGCTAGCCTGCTCTTTCGCTTTGTTCGCTCGAATTAAGAAAGAAACTTCAAACCGTATTTTCTCGACACTTCTGAAATTTTAAAATTACGTTCAAATCACGACTGAATGGAATGTAATTTGATAGTGCACTCAACTATCTCCGGTGATTTTTTGTGGTAGCTGATTTTACTTGGAAAACAAAAAAGCAAAAAATTTAAACACACCCAAATGCAAGGTTTCAACCCATTTTTCAAATCATTGGAACTATCAAAAAAGTTAGAGATCAAACAGAAATGGGTCGTAAAATTAAATAACTTTAGTATATGTCGATGATTGGGAATTTTTATAGTTTAAAATCATCAACTTAGAACAATGATTTCATTTTTCGGCGAAATTGTTTTTAAAACGTACACCATGAACATTGTATTTCGGGCTGATGATTTCTTATTAGGGCACTAACTCGCAAATAACCTAATTGTTGTAAAAGTCTAATTCGATCAGCGCGTAAAATTTGAGCAGTGAATTAACCTCGGCAATAATGGATCAAATTTTGTGAAAAGTTGCAAAAATGATACTGATTATTGCACCCATCGCTCTTATAGGTAAGAAAAAGTTAGAAGCCCCTACATTTGGTGTTCTATAATGAGTGGCTAGAGATCGCTTTGTTTTTCACGTGTTAGCTGAACGATGAGAATTTTTCTTTATAAAGAAACCATTAACTAGTATTTTCATCAAAACATTGTTTTTCAGCATGTTCGAAATAATCAAAATATACAAAGGAGTAGTTTTTACAAAACTTATAACTTTAGTTATAAGTTTTTTTATGTTAAACTTGATCATTTATTTGAGTTGATTTTCGCAATAGCAGAGTATAATAGTATATAAGACTGATGTCTCTATTTGTATCAACTTACAGCCCTTCAATCAAAAAAGCTTTCAACCAATCATTATTGACTACTGGCCTAAAATTATACTTTTAAATGATATTTTTCAATATTCTGTAATTGTGGTAAAGAACTGAAGCTGAGGTCAACCATTATAATTATAACATTTTTTTTGACACAATAAATTATAATCAATTATAACTGATAGATAACAAGTATAAATTTTCCGAAAATGTCTTTTAATCTCTTATAATCTCTTATAATCTCTTAAAATCATTTATAATCTATTATAGTCTAATATATTAGATAATATTCCTTTTTTCTGTCAAAAATCTTTAAATTTGACTAGTTTTGTCTTTCTTTAGTTTATCTGAACACAAAGTTTTACCACGAAACAAAAGTTTCACAGAGAACCCTTCATAGTACTTGAAGGAATCCAGCGGTAGGTGAAATATAATTTTTCTAAATAAAACATGAAACTAAAGCTGTGTGCTGATATTTTGGTAGTGAACAATTTTTTAAAAGTGCATCATGAAACAACTACAATCAAGAAGAAATGAAAAAATAAAAACGTTATAAATTTGAATTGATTTAAAAACTGTTAATACAATTTTCTCATTTTTAACATAAACCAACGTCTAAAAAATTAGCAATTTTTATCGATATTTTATTGCTAATTTGGCTTATTTCCTGCGATGAAACAGCGATAAAAAACCAATTAACACGAGCAAAAATAGTGACCTACGTGGTTACGAACCCTCAACCATCATATTAGTAGACATGACTACTACCTCTGCGCCATCAAGCATTGGGTAACAAAAGTTAAAAGGCTTATCAACTGAAACTCTCATTTGAAAGCTACTAGAATGAATTATAATTTCTTTATAAGTTTTAGCGCTGACTTTCTAGGGAATCATTACTGAAATAGCTCTGAAATGTCCCAGGTTTAGCTAAGCAAAAATCTCTGAATTACACATGAATCAGCGCTGGAAAATTGCAATCAATGGGTTACTTAAGAAAAAAAGCGATAATTAAAGGTTTCATCCCGCCAAGGACTGAATATGGCTAGTTCAGCTCCTCTGAAATTTGAAGCAAACATTACAAAACGAAGCAGCAATTATTAAAAAACATATTAAGCAAACATTAGCAAACATTAAAAAACGTTCTTTCAGAGTAAAAACTCTCAATTTGTGCTTAACTGCGCCCACTCGTATAATTGTTCACCACAGTAATGCCTAAATTTAAGGACAGTTGTCGAAAAAACAAATTAAAAACTCCAACTAATTGTTTGCGTCAAACTCAAGCTAATTATTTCACCTACCCTCTAACAATTTATCAAACTTTGGTTTCAAGCACTTACCTGTGCTTAATTGGTCTAAACATACTCGTTTGCGCCAAATGTAAGTGTTTAAATTACCAATTGATACTTTTTTTAATGCTAGATACGACCATTCGCTCAAAATCATGCTCTCCTACTTTGTTGGTAATCCAAGTAAATGATCTCCAAAATGGTCCTGTAAATTAGGTAATTTGAAGCGTAGCAACTTAAATTAGTGCACATCTTGAAACAGTAATGAGACAAAGTCTTCTTTCAAACGTTTTTGTTTTCATTTTAATCATAAGCAAGACTGCTCGTATCAGGGCGAATCCTTCAATGTTCCGACTGCCTTTTAAGGTTTGCGGAGCAGTCATAACTTAAAAAAATAACATAAAAGGATTTTTTTTCCAAAATTTGAAATTTTTTATAAAAATCATCCCCCCCCCACTAGCTATATTAAGTACAAAAGGATCGATTTCGTTTCTTGTAACAAATCAGTGTTGAGGTCAGACCATCTCAAGGTCAGACAGATTAATTGAATCGTAGTCAAAACTGATTAAACTCAGACAAGGTCAACTAGTGATCTCATACTAATTAATTAGTCAGTAATTAATTAACTGGTACTTTTGTGATGCTTAGTTTGTCATTTCATTTATCTTCATTTCTTTCAATTCCTTCTTCAACAATCACTACTTCTTCTCAATCCTCAGTTCAAACGTCAGATTCTATTTCATTTCAGTCTCTAACCCCAGCTCTTAATCCTAGTTCCTCTGACTCTGAACCTTAACAGGTTATAGGCCCAGACTTCTAATTTTTCTTGTATTATTTTTCTGGCAGAGTTTTTAGCTTTTAGCTAGCAACCTTAAGCAACAATGGACTTGAAACTGGCGGCTTTTAGTGGAAAATCTGAAGATTTTCCGGCTTGGTCGACGAAGTTTGTGGCGCTGAAGCACACCAAGGGCCTGTTCAGGACAGTGATGGGCAATGATGATCTGCCAGAGGCTGAGCCTACTCTCCCCGAGATCCGAATGCTGATCTCAAGAATCCCAAGATGCAGGAGCGAGCAGTGTTGATCCAGGAGAAGGAAGACAAGCGAAACGCTATGTGGTCCCACCTGGCTCTGGTGCTCAACAACACCACTTTGATGTACTTAAGAACGACTACGTGGGAACAGATGGCTATGGCGATGGGACTAAGGCTTGGAAACTGCTTCAAGAGAAATTTTCCAGTGTAGATAGGCCGACGGTGGTGAGTCTAGTAGGTCAGCTTGCGAAGCTGCGCCTATGTTCAGAGGAGTATCTGGGCGACTACTTCTTTCGCAGTCAAGAGCTGATGACGCGGAGAAGCACTCACGGACACATTTTTCAATGCTTTGGAGATCAATGGGCTTCCTGACAGCTATGAACCTTTTTTGGTTCAAGAGAGCTTTCAACCAGCAAGACGTTTCCAGAGCTGAGAACGAGGTTGAGAAACTACAATGACTCGAGGAGGGCTCGATGTGGAGAGAGGACTGGACATGGTCATATAGATAGCCATGGAACCTCTGAGGAACAAGAAAGGAATGTCAAGTAGTGGCTGCTATGTGTGCGGTCAGAGGGGTCATATGGCGAGGGACTGCAAATCCAAAAGTCACAGCGGGCAATCCAGTGCTCGAGGCAGTGGGTCAAACGAAGCAAGTGGGCCAGGAGCAAAGAAGCAAGGAACATTTTGCGAGAGAGTGCAAGCAGGGGAGGACAGGGTTCTTCAGTTGTTGTGCTGCAACTTCAATGAAGGGAGACGGCCTCATTGTGGATACGTGATGCACTGATCATGTGGTGCGCGACAGGTCTGTCTTTTCTAGCTTTGAGAGCTGGAACAAAAGGACAACTGTGGAGAACCTCAACGGCACGCTGT
This sequence comes from Symsagittifera roscoffensis, assembly GCF_963678635.1. Lineage (NCBI taxonomy): Eukaryota > Metazoa > Xenacoelomorpha > Acoela > Convolutidae > Symsagittifera > Symsagittifera roscoffensis. The sequence goes on from NC_087071.1 coordinate 9,254,087, forward strand.
CAAGGATTGAGGGCAAAGGATCAGTGGAGGTGGAGATCAGGGAATGAGGTGAGAACCACAAGGGGTGCCTTCAATGATTGAGTGCGAGGGATCACTGGAATTAGAATTCAGAGCATGCCACAATGTTGAGAGGAGCTACACTTTTCAAAATGTGCTGTTTGTGCCTGTTAGTGCCTTTGAACTGACTCTAACCACGATGGCTCTAGTCACGAAAACAAGGAGGGATACCAATGATGCAATGTTGTGGCCCCAACGACTGGGGAACCTGAACCAGCAGAATCTTTCATCGCTTGTCAGTGTGGGTGAGCTAGAGTTCTTCGAAGTATGTGCAGCTTCAAAATGCATGAAGTAGCAGTGCCTAAGAAGGCTGACAGCAGATCATAGGCAGTGGGGCAACCAGACATTAGGGGACCATTTGAAGTACCGAGTATGCATGGTGCACGGAATGCCTTGAGCTTCATAGACGACTTCAATCCGCTGGCTGTGGTCAAGTACCTGGTGAAAAAGAGTGATGCTCTACTGAAGTTCCAGGAGTTTTTGGCTGAGAATGGAGCACCGAAGTGCCTTTGAACTGACAATGGAAGTGAGTATTCGTCAAATGCATTTAGGAGATTTTGTAGAGAGTTCCAGATGAAGCAAGAGGTCACTGTGCCCAATACTCCCCAACAAAATGGTGTAGCAGAGCGCTACAACAGAGTGATCACCGAGATGACCCAAGGTCTGCTGGGCAAAGCAAAGCTACCGAAAATGTTCTGGGTACGAACAATGTCCACAGCTGTGAGAGTTCGTAACTTAAGTCCGACATCCAGCAACGAGAAGAGTCTTTCACCGACAGAGATGCACTATGGGAAACTATCAAAAGTGAGCTATTTGATTGCCTGTTGTACTATCTGGACCGAGGCAACAGACGGAAACTGGCTCCATAGGGCGAGTAAAGCAAGTTCATCGGCTACGACGAGAAGAGCAAAGACTACCTGCTGATGGATCTAGAGACAAGAGGAGTGGTGCGAGCAAGAAGCGTGACATTCAAGGAGAACATAATTCCAGCTGACTTCATGGTTGACAGTGAGTCATTACAAACACTGGGGCTATCAATCGAGGGGTCTATTGATATTCAGCAACCAAGCACGACAAAAACCAGCGAAGCACGAAGCGCGCCAACTGAGGGTGATACTGCAGATCCAGTGGGGGCTACCGAGGAAAATCAGGTCGAGGAGGAAGCAGTAGATTCACATTCTTCTGATCATCCAGTGCAGAGGTCCGTTAGGACCAGGAACCCACCCATTCGATACGGACTGGCCTATACCCATGCTTCAGTAATTGGAAAACAAGAGCCAAGGGGCTATTCAGTAGCAGTGTCTGGACCCGAAAAGGATCAGTGGCTGGCCTCAATGGCTTTAAAGGTGAAGTCTCTAGAAGCCATGGGAACATGGGCACTTGTTGATAGACCACACTCTCGAAAAGTTATTCCTGGACGATGGGTTCATGCTGTAAAGAGAGACGCAAGTGGAGCAATTCAAAGCCCGATATGACGTGAAAGGGTTCATGCAAGTGGAAAGACTTGAATTTAATGAGACGTTTGCTCCAACCTGTAAAACCGAAACAAAGAGGATACTGCTGGCCATGGGGTACAATATGATCTTGTACTTCATCAGATGGATGTTAAGTTAGCGTTCCTCAACTCTTCTCTAGCAGAGACAATGTACAGGGAATCGCCAGAGGTGTTAAGCAGCGGTGACAGCCAAGTGTGTTTGCTACAACGAAGTCTCTATGGGCTGCGGCAGGCAGGAAGAGACTGGTATCAGACGCTGAGCACTTTTCTACTTGATGAATGGTTCACTAGAAGCAGCAACGACTTCTGTTTGTTCACTATGAGGGGAACAAACGATGCAATGATTTTTGTGCTGGTCTGGGTAGATGACATCATCATTGGGTGCAGATATCAAGACGAAGTTGACAAGCTGAGGAGCCGTTTCTCCAAACGATTCAAGATGGATGACAGAGGTGCCTTGTCCTGGTTCCTGGGAATGCAGGTCAAGCAGTCACCTGGGACGGTAACAGTAAACCAATCTCGTTACATTAACGACTGCTTGGAGCGTTTTGGCCTTGCTGAATGCAAACCAGTGGTCACACCAGCGGACATCAGAGCACAATTGTCGAAGAAGGGCTGCCCTGAAGCTGGGTCAGCAGAGGCAGTATCCACGAAGGCTGAGGATTACAGAGGCATTGTGGGCTCATTATTGTACATAGCTGAGCAAACAAGGCCTGATATCTTAGCTACTGTGAAGCAACTCTCTTGTTTACTGGAGAATACGGGAAGGGTGCACTGGGTGGCTGCAAGGAGGGTTCATCGTTACCTGAAGGGGAGCAAAGATCTGGAGCTGTGCTACACCGGGGAAGCTGGTGGTGTTAAGCTCTATGGACCCGCAGATGCTGACTGGACTGGAGATTTGGATGATAGAAGGTCAACTACTGGCTACAGCTTTCATTTGCAGAAGGCAGGGGCAGGAATTTGTTGGAGCACAAAGAAGCAACCTATCTCAGCCATATCTACCGGTGAGGCTGAGTACCAATCAATGGAAGCAGCGGTTCAAGAGGCTCTATATCTGCGATCACTTCGCGACGAGATGGGCGTAGCTATTGACGGACCAACTGTAATCAAGGGGACAACTGGAGCTGTATCAAGATGTTCAGCCTGCTCACTCGCTCGAAATTAGACGAAGATCAAAATTTCAAATCAGTTTTTCTCCACACTGGGAATTTCGTAGTGTCGTTCGAATTACGACTGGAAGGCTTTAATATGATATATCACTCAATCCAGTCCAATGATTATTTGTGGTAGCTGATTTTTGGTGTAAGACAAAAGGAAAAAAAAACTAAAACACACCCGAGTACAAAGTTCCTCCCCATTTTCAATGGTCGGAACAAAAAAAGGCTTGCAGACAAGAAATGCTTTATGCAAACCAGATTGGTCTTCAATGCTTTTCAGTTGTGCTAAGACCTATATTTTCATAAGCAACGAAATTGCAATCAATGTCATCAATTAGTTTGCAAAAAAAAAATGTGCAGATGGTTTGGAAATGAGTCACTTGAATTGTAAATTGGAATAAGAGGGGAAAATCGGATACTTGATAAATTGTTGTTCAAGTTTACTCGCCGATTAGTTTGCTGACATTGATATTGGTCATTACATTGTTTCCTATATTCATCGACAATCAAACCAACCAATTTCATTTGGTCGTAGAGAATGTCGATATTGGTCAAATACACAAAGAGATTGATTGTTTGTGGACAACCAAAAGCGAACAACTTTTCAGCCTTACAGATTCCAAGTATATTTAAGTTTATGTCTATTCAAAGATGTACTATAAGTTTACGGGATGTTTTGAAGTTTAAATCATAATAAATTTTCTTTTACTTCACTTATACGCAAATCAAAAAAG
>NC_087071.1:9257729-9291569 GCF_963678635.1 Symsagittifera roscoffensis
AAAATTCAATTCGGTCGACCTAAAAAAAAGGTCCACAAAATTGTCAACAATTTTTTGAAAATCCGCCCCCCTCAAGAAAATCCTAGATCCGCCCCTGGTATTAAAATGTAATTCATCAGAGGGATTTGATGAAAATCACCTGCTTGAAAAAGTTAATTTTACAATTGTTTGAACAATTTTTTGTGGAAATCAGTGTTTAATTGTCCGAAATGATGAAGTAATGATAAAAGAAACCATTAGAAAAAGGGAAACAAAAGTAGATAATATTGGCAATTTAGTCGCTCAATGTCCGCTGTAGATGCTTTGTTTTAAATTACCAGGCATGCTTGAGAGTAACCAAATACTTTCACTACAGAAACTTATGGCGACCTATGGTTAATTTCTACTGCTGGATTTTCTATTAAGAAATAATCTACATTTCTAATTGTTCCTACTTATGAAAAACAAAGACAGATATACTCGTTAGGACTACAAATTTAAAATTTTTTTTGTCAAAATAGAAGATTTTGTGAAGAAGACTTGCCGTAGCAAGCATGATCTATTGCTAGATGCCCTGGGTATAATTGAAATATTGTTGGCTCTTGTAGTACTAGAAATACGAATTGAAATTATTTTGTTTTTGGGATGTCTACTTAGACGAGTTTAATAGTTTTTGCAGCTATTAGTTTTGTTAATATAGTTTGGTTGGTAATTTGATGGTACTTTTTAATAGATTCTTAGATAGTTTTGTGTGTTTTATTTCCGGGTAGATTTACTAAGTTTGTTAAACCTAAAACATCAAATTCAAAAAAATGTAAGAAGGGCACGCCTGTTTTATTGGCGCGCGCTTCCCCTTCAATTGAATTTAGTTGTAGAATTTTTGGAGGTCGATCGACCAAAAACGGGCATCGCAACAAAGTATACCATAAAGGAACCTTAACGAAAAAGTAGTAACCAGAGTAGAGGGAAGTTACAACCCTCGCCCTCTCCCCTCATTGAACTTCCAGGCGTCCCTTTCTTACGTAATAAACTTTGTGTTTAAAATCTCTAGTAGTCTAACTGAAATTAAACACGTCTGCGTGGGGGAAATTGGTTGGTAATGGCGGGTTGTAGCTTTCCTTCAATTCTGGTGTCATCCGCCACGGATCGGTAAACTTTGATATATTTGATATATACATTTATGTTTAACTCACCATGTGAGTCAGAGTTATGTTTGGTCATTTGACCTTGTAAGGCGCTAAGCCAGAGATCGATACGGGCAGTACCAGACGAACAATAAATGGTTTTCAGAAAAAGTTTTTTTGTCACGATTACGCTACAGATCTAGCTTATCTATCGGTTTGGATTCAGTAATTAACACGTTAATACTTAGAGGTATGACATGCCGCAGTCAGCAGGATATTCAAAAAACCCATTGAATATCAATCCGTTTTGGGAGAAGGCTTCAGCTGAACCAACTTTAGAGTGGTCTAAATGGGCAGCAATACTTGAGATGGCGGTGTTCGCAAAAGATGGAATCGAGGTACGAAATTTATTAAGAAACAAAACAGAACTAATCGATCCCACTGTGCCCATTCTTAAAACAAAAATAACGGGCGAGACGGAAGCGGCGGAGAGAAGAAACCGTGACGTTAGAAACCATGAGAAGCGAGTCGGTTGAGAAAACCGCGTGCGAAAAGCCCGGGAAATCCGAGTGTTGTGTATTTCGTTCGCTTGGGACGAGCCGGATGCGAAAAAGTCCGCTGTTATCTTTTTCTATGCCTCGGCGTTGAGGGGCAACGACAGGTCCAACAAAAGAAACCAAATCTTGAGCTGCACACCGTCACCACAAAAGACTTTATGACGATTTTAGAAGATATTTTTAAGACCACCAGAATCTTAGCATTCATCGACACAAAATTATCTGTAAAAAACAGAAGAAAAAAGAAAGCCCTGAACATTCCACGCGGACTTGGTTGAACTGGCTTCAAAAGCCGATTGCGGAGATCGAGATGACGAGTGGATGAGAGACAAGTATACAGCCCACATGCACAACAAAAAAATTGCGGAAAAACTATTAGCTGCAACGCGAAGCCCTCAAGACGCATACAAATATGCAATCGACCGAGGAAAAGTTATCCAACATAGTCGAACCATGAAGACAAACCCATTTGGAGGCCAAAATAGCAACAACGACAAACAGGAACCTATACACTACATCAATCCACGTGGTCGCAACAACTACACAAACAGTCAAATATCACATAGAGGTCGGAGCGGATTTCGAGGCAGACCATATACACGTGGGACACAAAATACAATAAGTCAGCAATCACGAACTACTAATAACAATACACAAAAGCAATGTTACAAGCCCGGCAACCAATTTGGTCCAAATCACTTACAGTTATGTTCAGAAAATGACAAAAATTGCTCCGAGTGGGGCCATTTTGCGAAAGTATCGGTCTGCAAACGTCAATTAAATGGCGGCCCGAAATGACGAACAACAAGAGGAAATAGAAAATGAGATTCAAGAAAACGACTTAGTTGCGTTTAGAGATATTACCACCAAAGACGGTTGGGAAGAATATCAGAGAAGTTTTCAGTTAAGGCAATTTCAAAAGCATTCGAGGTAAAGAACGAAAACAGTAAAAAAAATTTCGCTATTGCCGACGTCGGAAACCCAATGTCAATTATAAACGAAGAATTGGCTCGCCGATTACAAGAAAACAACAAATCAACACTATTCAAAGAAATCCCACCGGAAGATGCCGCTAGAAATTTGACATGCTATAATGGTGAAACCATAGTTCCAAAGGAAAGACTAATTATAACAGTCAAATCGGGACGCTGGAAAATACAATCAGTACCGTTCATCATCGTAGATGACCAAAAAGCGGATATAATAGGAAGAAACATAAAAACACAAATCGGTATCATATTGATTCAAGAAAACGAAAACGATACCAAATGCTGAACATATAGGAACCGGAAGAATCAAAGCCCGATGTAAAACAGTGGGCTAAAGATTATTTCCAACAACTGGCGTACGTATTGGAAAGTGAAAAAATTGCGTAATGCGAACACAATTTAGCAAAGACGCAACCCCCATTCAGCAAAAAGGTCGCCGCATTCCTGTGCATTTGCAAGAACGGGTTGAAACAGAACTTAACAAACTAGTGGATCAAAAACACTAAATCAAATAAACAAAAGTTTGGATCGACAATTCATTAGCCCTATCGTGATAAACGTAGAAAAGAATCAGACAGTCAAATTGGCATTGGATTCCAAAAAGATCAACAAATTTATTCATAAGAACAAATACCAGATGCCAAATGTAGACCTTCTCTTGAACAATATTGCATAAGTACTCAAAACAGAAAAATCTCAACAAACATTACTTTCTACGCTTGATCTGCGGTAGGCTTACTCATAAATCCAGGCGGACAAATCAACCAGAGAACAATGAACCTCATTGGAGACAACGCCACCGGGACGTACCATTTCCAAACCAGATTTTACGTCCTCACTGACAAGCCGGTTGAATCCCAGAAGGCAATTGACCTAACGCTAACAAATTGCACAAAAGAATACGCACATCTGGATGACATATTGATTATAACAAAAGGATCACTCGAGCTACATAAACATGTTACAAACAGTCTTGACAACACTAGACGAAGAAAAACACACAATCTCTCTTCAGAAATGTAAATTTGCATGCAAGCAAATTGAGTGGTTAAGGTGCACTATCACCAGTGAGGGAACTGAACCACTCCTAGAAAAAACAGGGGATTTTGGAAAATTGTCACCATCAAAATTTTTAAACAATTAAAAGGCTTTATGGGTTCTGTACATCATCTCACACGGTTCATTTCCGTTTTGGCACAAACCACGGTCACTTTACGTCCACTAATAAAAATACAGCAAAAAAAAGTTGACTGGAAACCGGAACGCAATACAGCATTCAAGAAAATTATAAAGATAACTTCTGAAATAACCAAAAAAAAATTTTTGACCAACTTTTAGATACCAGCGTGAAATGCAATGCCTACATGTCAAGCTTAGCAACCACATTAGAACAACACTTCCCGGAAAACTGGGTGGCCATAGCTTATGCGTCACGTTTCCTACTTTCACTTGAGGAAAAGTATTCCGTTAAAAAACTAGAGTTACTTGGGGTAGTTTGGGCCATCGAACATTTTGAATATTATCTATATGGAAATTATTTTACCGTCATCACAGACCACCAAGCTTTGATCAGCGCATTCAACTCAAGCTAAAGATCAAAAACTAGCCAGAGTAGATTAACACGATGGATTCACCGGCTAATCCCATTTCACTTTGACATTAAACATCTGGCGGTGAATAAAGTGGGATTAATAGACAAAATGTCAAGATATCCGGTTGGATTAGCAATACTCTCAAGCGCGGATGATGATGAATTTGTAGTAGCATCACTTAATCTATTCACAAACAACCTCGAGATGATTGACATTGTCACACTTATTAATCTAGCCAATCAGAACAAGGTACCGTAGCAGCTGATCAAAAAGGGCGCGGAAAACCATTGGTTGCTAACTAGCACTTCAAACTATCATTTGAAATCTCAAGGTTCCGCACACTCCGAAAGCGGTCAATTGAAAACATTCTCCAAATTATCTCAAAACAGTCAGCCCAAATTGAGAGAGCAAAGTTTGTCTGATACCCGGTGGCACAAACGACCACCAAAGAATCAAAGACCGGCTACCACACCCCCACCAACTGTAGATGTCAGGGATGCACGAGAACTTTTATCCTCAACACCCAAACAACATCAGAATTTCCCAAAAATCGTGTTTAAGGACGACACACCATCTACCAAAACACCATCCATCAAAACACAATCACGAGCAACCCTGAAGAAAACGATAACACAAGTAGCGCAGACGGAGGGAATTGGGATAGTAGCCGCCACCCAAACTGAACTCTTTATCGAAGTTCTCGAAACGTACGATTACTGTGTGAGCCGCATGGACCCGAACCACTGTAGTCAGGAAGAATTTATCGCAATCGTTAAACCTCCCACCGTGTCGAACACACAACGAAAACAACTTGATGACAGCCATAATATAATCACAAAAGGGATCATCACCAAACTTGACCACGGACAATTATAGATTCAGAGGAGGACACACCACTAGTTCGACGGAAACTACCAAAGGTACTCTGGGTCTGCTTCATCGCCGCCATCACAAAGAAGGATAGAAATATACGACCGCTGATAAACTTTGTTAAGAAAACGAGACCGGGAGGCCATAAAGACGTCCTACGGGCAATACTGGTAAAATATACAAAAAAGATTGCACGTCAGAGAAGACTGTCGGCTGATTGACGAACGAATCATCATACCAACACAGGTGCGTCAAACAGTTCTAGACAGCCTGCATCTGACACATCCTGTTTCGGCAAAAATGATGGATCTGTGCGAATACGTGTGGTTTTCCCACATACAACGGTCATTAGTCCAAATGGCCCAAAGCTGCAAACACTGTACAGAACAAGGTAAAAACCTCAAACCAATAATAGGAAAGAAACATTAGTTCAACATGAAACCGGTAATCGAACCTAATTAAGAAGTCCAAGAAGGTTTTGCCGGGCCTCTCCCTGGTGAATTAAACAAGGACGCCAATGTTTTTGTTGCTATGGATAAGTGGTCAAAACTCCCCGCATCAAAAGGCAAAAAGTGTCAAATACAACGGCAGATGTCGCCATAAAATTTATGCAAAGTTATATTTCAAACAACGGGGTACCGCGACGACCAAGATGCGATCAAGGTGATCATAGAGCAATATGGGTGGTTGAAAGAATTATCCAAACATTAAAACGTGGATTAGGGGTAATGAGAACAGAGCAAACAAACAACCAAATAGACTTGCTTCAGACGTAGCTAAAATAAAAAAACATCACGCAGTGTAACAAAAATTTCACCCTTTGAGGCACCCGTGGGTAGAAAATCAAATACTTCTCTCTCTAACTAAGCAACGACAAGTTCTCGCGACAATTTAAATTGGGAAGTCAAACACGAATGTTTAGATCGGATCAACCTCGTCAAACCGCCTCTAGCAGCAGAAATCGTGCATGACTATCAACGATGGTCGGAGGACGGAGTGTCAATCAAGCGACGCACACCAATACCAACGAACCTCCAAGTATCAAGGGAACCGCCTCCACAACAAGCATCAGGTGCGAAAACTAATTGAGCCATAAATATAATTAAGGATAAACTAATGTAGAATATGAAGAGATACAGAAACCAGTAGACAAAAACACCAAAATACGATTAGATTAAGTAGCGAGAAAGAAAATCAGAATAGCTACCAAGGTAGGGTCCTAAAACGTTCGATCAAAAACACAAAACCGTCGACGAAAAAGTTTCAACTTACACGCCACACACCGCATGGGTTCAAACATTCGGGAAACAACCCAGATTATTAACAAAATAAATAGCGGAGTTGCATTTGTCCTTTATCCTTTAATATACGGACCCTGCAGACCTTCACGTTTAAGTGACTACTTGCATACAAATCCGCCAGGAGATCCGGACCTTGTCTAAGTTTTTTTGACATTGAGCAACCCAACGCACCTCAACGCCCGATGTTTGAAGAAGACACAGTGACAGGTCATCCAAAGAAAACAACCAGGAAAGAACAAGCTGCAGGGCAATCAAGCAGTCCAACAAAACAACGAGCCTACTCGCGCAACAAGAGAAATGAGCCTCCAAACGGAAAAAGAAGCAATGGAAACAATCAAAGCCAACCACAAGAAGAGCTCCAACAGTATGGATGAAGAAAAATGGTCGTCGACGGCGTCAGAGATTTCAGAACCGTCGCCCAAACGGTGAATTCAAAAGAACACACCGCGAAACATTATATCGAACAATCCAACCAAAAAATCGACAAGAAACCGCCAGTCATCATTAGCTAACGCACTTGGATACCCCATATCGATAAACACGATCAAAAACACAAAGCCGGCTACACACGAACAGATACAATTTGATTTTGATTCCTCAACAGAATCAACAGAGTCACCGACGAAACCGAGTCTCAAAACACTAAAACAGGAAATTGGTTTTTCGGACAAAACGCCAGAGTACCAGGCATGCATAAAGTTTCTCGAGGCAATCAGCCCGAAAAGCAAATCAAAAATGCAGGAGAATACTGAAAATTTTGAAATTATCTCTACAGAGAAGAGCTCGGAAAAAGAAACGACGGAAGTACTATTCATCAAGAAAACAGGCGGGAATGATAACACGCTAGACAACGAAAAAGATGACGAAACAATTGAGGAACATGAGAAACAAGCGGAGGACGAAAACAACAATAAAGAAGACAAGAAGGATGACACAAAGCAGGCCAGAATTGAACAATGATGTCATAACAGGAAGTAGTCGCATAGAAGTCCCAGCGACTATAAACTCAAACTAAAAACATTTATCGTTCATGATGTTGTCCATGAAGTAGTCGCATGGAAGTCCCAGCGACTATAAACTCAAACTAAAATCATGTATCGTTCAAATCTCTCTCCTGGGGGGAATGCCATTCGGCACGAATCGATAAACTTTGATATATTTGATATATACATTTATGTTTAACTCACCATGCGAGTCAAGGCTATGTTTGGTCATTTGACCTTGTAAGGCGCTAAACCAGTGATCGATACGAGCAGTAGCTCAGACAACAATAAAAAGTTTTAAGAAACAGTTGTTTTGTCACGCTTACGCTACAGATCTTGTTTATCTAACCGTTTGGATTCAGTAAATAACACGTTCTTACTTGGGCAACAGAGTAAAAATGAATGAATGCTCTCATGTGGCGCTTTTTAACAGGCTGTAAAGCCTTCTGAACCGTTTAACTTCTGTTATTCGTAAATGCTGAGTTGTTAACTAAAATATCATTTAAACAAACTGTCCTTGAGGTTTTTTATATTATCGGATTACTGGTACATGTTAATTTTAGTTCAAACAAAGGGCAAAATTTGAATGGGGATCACGATCAAAACAAGAAGAGGAGATTTTCTTCCATCTTTATTCAATAGCCTTTATAATATTCGCTCCAATTGTGCTTCTCTGGATGGCGTGGGCGTGTCTTATAGGCGGCATGACAGCTGGAATTGGGGCTTGCGTTACAGCGTGAATCAGAGTTGGCTTTCAGGATAACTTCGACGGAATTAAATTTTCATAACTTTAAATCATTGATTTTCTATGGTCTCTGATAGTTGCGTGAGCAGGAATTTTTCGAAACGTGGGAATTGGAGTAGCGTGGCGCTTGAATTCGGTCTTCCGAAAAATTTGTATATTTTTTTTCAAATCCAAACCATAAATTTCCGAGCTCCGCTAAAATCATGACAAAAATGGATGTCATACAATAGAACCAGAGGAAGACCCAATAAAAAAATTGGCAACCAGAATTGAGAGAATCATTCCCACGACACAGTTGTCTTGTGAAGTTTTTAATGAACCTCCAAATACTGGATGAGCTTATAGAAAAAAGCTGAAATGCTCACAATATCGCAATATTGAGTACTAAACTTTGATAGATTGATTTGGAGAGTTTTGCGTGACACAGAGTTGCGAGCGCTGCTTTTACCAGAGATTTTAAAATTGTGATTCAATAATGACATTTTGAGTAATAAACGAGTAGTTTTTAATGATTTGATGTTTCTGTGACAAAGCTCAAAGAGCAGATGATGCTTTAAAATAATAAATCTTACTGATCTGGGTTAAATAATATGTCTGCCTAATTGATAAAATTTAATAAAATTAACCAATTACTAATTGTTGCTGTACAAATAAAGACAAATAAAGCCTTCATTTGTTAAAAAATTTAAATGTTTTATCCGTGAAAATAAACATTTTTTTCAATTATTCAGTAATTTAAATGCTTACTCTGACAAATTTTTTAATGGCAAAACTTTATCTTCCGACTGTCTCTTAATCGTTATCTAAAAAGTTGATGCTAAAAACCTTAAAAACGTGTTACAAAAAACTAAATAATCATTTTTTAATTTCCCTATTTTTACCAACTTTAGTTTATATATTGAACGAAAAAAGAACCGTTCAAAATATAGTTCAAGTTATAAAGGAAACAAAAAAATGAATGAATTGAGAATTACTTGACCGTTTGTAAGATTTCTGTAAAGTACCATATAGCAAGCTCCTTAGACTTTTAACTTGATGACCAGTCGAAGTAGTGGTTATAGCGATCAATCGAGGAAAAGTTGACCTCTTTATCCTTGCGGCACTACTGGGCAATTTCTCTAAATCTCTAGAGTTGAAAACGTTGATTAGGAGTAATGAACCTAGTGAAGACTTTAATATAGGTCTTGCTGATTTTTTCTTCAGAAAAAGTCTTAAACTGTGCGTAAAAGTCTCTAATAACTACTGACGTGCCTTCATACATATTGATGCATTTTTGAACGGGAATTTAAGGTATATCTGCACTTTTCGAGTTCAATTGAATTTCATCTGCTGAAAGTTACGTAAATAGCACTCTCCAAACACGCACATAGAATTGGCACGAAAAAGCGTGAGCGATTTCTACTTTCGAAAGTGAAGTTTAATTTTCAGGTTTTCAGCGAAATAAAAACTTTACCTATTGATCCAATTTTCTCAATTGGGTTAATGTTATCGGAAAAGTGCTATCATAAATTGTTTTAGAAATTCAAAAAGCTTTAAAGGCATCTATTTTTTCTTTGAAGTAAAGGTTTTTTCTTAAAAGTTGAGGTTTTTTCAACAAAGTCGGTGTTTTTTTGAGTTCGTTACTCTTTTCCAATCTTTGATTGGCTGTGTTTGGGTTGTTGCAGTTGCTGAGTATCAAAATGTTTCTGTACAGTGCCTTAGATCTTTACCTTGACGATGAAATGAATCTGAACACAATTTCGAAAGCAAATGATTCGAGCTTGATGACAACCATAAAAAATTCAGATTGATTGCAACTACGGAATCAAATTTTCAATTTTTGTTCTATGCATTGCTCAAAGATGATTGTTGAGAAGCTTGTGAAATTTCCGACTGAAGCTTATTCGAGATGCAAGCTTTTGGTACCAAAAAATTTGAATTCATTGAGCAGTTTTTGGACAATATCGAAAAGCACGTGTGAAAATTTGAGTAGCACGACCGATTACCTTGCAACAATTCCATTTGAACAAAGTTGCTGAGAAATAAAAATATTATTGAAATCATAAAGACTCCGCTAGGACCCTAGGATCATTAACAACATTTTCACAGCGCACATAAACCACAGCATGGCCACATTGGCAATTTTAAAAACCCCGGAACTTTACTAAAACAATCGATATTAGGGAAATTCATAATTTTTTTACGTTTAAACTCAGTTATTGATGTCTTCATTGGAGTATAAAACAAAGAAGGCTAAAAAAGCCTTAAAATGTTCCGCTTTTCTTCGAATGCCGAAACACAAATCAGTTTTTTTACTTAAACCTTGTTTTCAAACTATGCTTCAAATCATATAGAATCACGTAGTTGGTATTCAGCGATGATATCAAGTCGTATCACAAAAACTGCTCTTATCAAATTTTGTTTGAAAATTTGTTGTTGTTGTTTCAGCCCGTGTTTTGGTTTGGGCTCATCTGTCTCCAGGTATAGAAATTTGGCGCCATCCCCGGGCCTAAGACACTGGTCTGCAGGGTAAGTAGAGGGGGGTGCAAGGGTACTGGTTCGGCATTGAGGGGGATGGGATCTGTCTAAGCGTTTGAAAGCTGTCTATAGCGGCTGTTTCTTTAGAGGGATTATTCTGAGGGCTTCGCTTTATGTGGAGAAATATAAATAACATAAGGCAGATGGGGCTTCGGCAGAGAACTTGGTTACTTTCTTTGTATGCTTGTGTTTTAAAATAGTTGAAAAAAAAAACCAAAGGACTAAACTTTGCTTCGTTTATTTAAGTCTACGGGAATGTTTTCGTTAAGCGAGTAGTTGAAAAGAAATTCAATGGTTTCTTTTGTAAAGCAATTAGAACAGAAAGGAGTTATTGACAATGGGGAAGGGGGTGAGTATGGAAACAACTGTTAAGGTCGAAGGAACAGTAGTAGAGAAAAAAATTGAGAAGATAGGAGATTGTGTTAGTTTTTGACGTTGCAAATTTCAGCTTCACTGTGCAGGTGGGAAAAAGAAATATTGAGGGTCTGACCAGTAATAACTCGGGGGGGGGGCTTGATTTTGGGTAACCATGCAGGGAGGCGTAATCAAATTTAGGTCCGATGAGGACAATGTACGTTTAAAGTTAAGTTTTTTTTAATTGACTCCGCTTTGCAAAAGTAAGAGTCGAGTCAAAAATAACACCTGAAAAGTGAGGTTTTTGCTCGATTGGAGAAGCTCATTGTTTTAAATTTTATTGGGTACTTCACAAAAATTTTTGTTGAAGGGCACAAAAGGGTTATTGATCCTTTACAGGACGCAAATTTTTAGTAGTTTCCGATAATTATAAAAAATTCGAAAAACATAAGAACATTTTCATTAGTTATTTAAGCTGTTCTTTTTGCATGAAGCAGCAAAAACAGAAAATTTGGTGGTTAAAATTTTCATTGAACGAGAATTGTTGCTTTACGAATTTTTTTCGCGTTTTTTAAATATTTTTTCACCCGTTTTTGACTGTATTGCTAAGCAAGTTCAACCATTGACGATTTAACATGATGGTATTAGAAACAAAATTCGATATCGATCAGTAGGGGAAATTGAAATGAGGCTTTGTAAAGAGCAAAAACTTGAATTTGCTACTCATTTCGTCAATTTGTGTATAGCAGCGGTTTTTTCACTGGTGTAGAAATTTATGAAATATTTTTTCAAATGCCAGCAGTCATTGCGCAAAACAAATTATTTGCCAATCTGTTCAATCTAAACGCCCGCATCCAGTTTCAAGTGTTTATAATCGATTGTATAATGATTTTAGTACCAGTCTAGCACAATTTCAGAAAAGATTGATTTTAATCAATTATTAATTGATTTTATTCTTTTTTTCTGAAATCAAATGTAATCAATTATAATACTCTATAATCGATTAAAATCGATAATTTTTATCCGAATGTCTAATTCATTTTTTTCGCATAAAAATCCATATAATCGATCATAATTGTTACTAATCCTTTTTGTTTGCCCGATTTGTCTTCGACCTTGCACCTGAATTGCTTGTATTTTTTTTTTCGTAGACGTTGGTTCAGGTTAAAAATGATAAGAACTGTTTTCAAATTAATTCAAATTTATAAAGTTTTTGTTTTTTCATTTCCTCTTGATTATAGTTGTTTCATGATGCACATTTAAAATTGTTTTGTTCCGCCAACAAATCAGCACACAGCTTTAGGATCATGTTTTATAAGAATTATATTTCACCTACCGCGGGATTCTTTCAACTAATATGAAGGGTTCTCTATGAAACGTTTGTTTCGTGGTAAAACTTTGTGTTCAGATGAACCAAAGAAAAAAACAAAACTACTCAAATTTAGAAATTTTTGACAGAAAAAAGGATTATTATCTAATATAATAGGTTATAATAGATTATAAAAGATTATAAGAGATTATAAGAGATTGCAAGAGATCAAAAGAGATTTTCGGAAAAATTATAATCAATTACAACTGATTATAATTTATTATGTCACAAAAAATGTTATCATTATTATAGTTGACCTCAGCTTCAATTTTTTACCCCAATTACAGAATATGGAAAAATTTCATTTAAAAGTATGATTTTAAGCCAGTAGTCAATAAAGACTGGTTGAAAACTTTTTTGATTGAAGGGCTGTAAGTTGATACAAATAGAGACCTCAGTCTTATATACTTTTATACTCTGCAATTGCGATAGTCAAACCAAATGAATGATCAGGCTTAATATAAAAAAACTTAAATTATAACTAAAGTTATAAGTTTTGTAGAAACTACTCCTTTGTGTATTTTGATTACTTCGAACATGCTTAAAAAACAATTCTTTGATGAAAATAGTAGTTAATTGTTTCTTTATATGGAAAAATTCTCATCGTTGAGCTAACACGTGAAAAAACAAAGCAAATTCTAGCCACTCAGTATAAAACACCAAATGTAGGGGGTTCTAACTTTTTCTTACCTATAAGAGCAATGGGTGCAATAATCAGTATCATTTTTGCAACTATTATCAAAATTTGATCCATTATTGCCAAGGTTAATTCACTGCTCAAATTTTACGCGCTGATCGAATCAGACTATTACAATAATGGGTTATTTGCGATTTAGTGCCCTAATTAGAAATCATCAGCCCGAAATACAATGTTCATGGTGTACGTTTTAAAAATTTTCCCGCCGAAAAATGAAATCATTGTTCTAAGTTGATGATTTTAATCTATAAAAATTCCCAATCGACATAAATTAAAGTTATTTAATTTTACGACCCATTTCTGTTTGATTTCTAACTTTTTTGATAGTTCCAATCATTTAAAAAATGAGTTGAAACTTTGCATTTGGGTGTGTTTAAGTTTTTTGCTTCTTTTTTTTCCAAGTAAATCAGCTACCACAAAAAATCACCGGAGATAGTTGAGTGCACTATCAAATTACAAGCCATTCAGTCGTGATTCCAACGAAATTTTAAAATTTCAGAAGTGCCGACAAAATACGCTTTTAAGTTTTTTTTTTAATTCGAGCGAACAAAGCGAAAGAACAGGCTAGCAATGATTTAAAAGCTTACATTAATTTATTTTAAGCCATAAAGTTTGTTTGGTGAGTATTTCAGCGCTTTTTTGAAATCAACAACAAAAATTGTAATAAAAAACTGAAAAAGTTTTGAAATTTTTTTTTTAATATTTTTGTTCTTCTAGCGTCATTTTTCTTCAAAAAAAAAACATTTTGCTTATTTTAATATGACTGTGGAATTTGTCTAATAAAACATATGACTGTGGAATAGACTTTATTTTTCGTTTAGATCTATTTGTATCACCACGCAGAAAAACTCTACACTAATTTGAAAAAAACGGTACTAATTCGACACGTTTTTGCTGGACTTTTGTAGGACGATGGTCGCAACATTCTATGCTACATGCACAGGAACAAGCTGTCCTTGTTTCTCCTGGTATAATATATTCAATGGAGAGGCTTTTTTTTGGGTTATTGGAGCATGTTCCAGTTTTCAATAACTATTACGCGAATTTAGAATTGTCATACACATAAAGCAAACTTAGAACTTTCATGCTCGAACATTGTTTGCTACTACAGAATTAATCTATTATTAACATGGTAATACGCTTGGTGTAAAATGCTGAAATTCAACCTGTTAAGGTGCACATTTTTTGGGATTTTGAAAAATTGGCAATGCAAGTAGCAAAGGAGTTCAACTTAAAACAAACTGAAAAAAAATTTTCAACTATTTTTTTCGCATCAATTTTTCAAAATTGATTGGTTCTGTTTGTGATTTGGGGTTTTCCGAGGACCTGAAAAATACTATAGGGAGTCTAATTTGGCAAATGTCTTCTTAACATTTAAGGGTTCATTGACCCGAAAATAAAATAGAATAGCATCTCATTTCATATTGAAACAAGACAGCCGGTGGTTATGTAAGTAGCGCAGAAGAATGGTCCGAGCATATTCTTAAAAAAATACATCAAACGACTTTTCATGTTTATTTTTCAAACAAAAAAGCAAAAAAGCCTAATGTTGCTTTTTTGCGAGTCGTATCTTACGAAAATCAGAATGTTAGTTATTTTCGTCGGCCATAGTAAAATAAGCAACAATTTTTTCAAGAATTTTCAAGTTTTTTGCAGAAAATGTTTGGAACTTTGAAGATTTTTATTCAGAAGATAGCGGTAAAATATTCAACAAAGTTTTTTTACTGGAGGTCACTGAAGTTTACTGGCTTGATTTTCTATAATAAGCCTGCTCGCTTGCTTTACTCGCTCGAAGTTCGATTAAAACTCAAAACTTTCATAACACTGGGAAAAAAACCCCTTAATGTGCATGTAGCACAAAAACTTCCGCCCAAATCTTGAAAACAAAAACATTTTTTTTTCAGATGGGTGTCTTTTTTATATAAAAACTATCTGAGCAAAAAAAAACTACACGTAAATTTTATTCAGAAGCCATACAAAACAGGCAAACTGGACAATATTTCAGTTTTTGCAGTAAGTCTTTGAGTTTTTGAAGTTTTTTTTCTCAAAATGGCGTTAAAAAACTCCAAACACTAAATTTCCTCGAGTAAAACTAAAATAAAGCATAAGCAAGCTATTGTAAAAAGCCTCAATTAAGCATAAATAGGCACGCTCGCTCGCTTCACTCGCTCAAAATTAGACAAATAATCATTAAGTTTAAACCAGTTTTTCTCGACATTGGAAAAAGTTTTGGAAAGTTTTAAGAGTCGTTCGAGCCACGACTGAAAGGCATTTAATACGATAAATCACTCGATTCATTCCAAGGATTATTTGTGATTCCTGATTTTGCGTGGAAAACAGAAAGAAAAAAGAAACTATATCAAAAATCAAGGGTCACCTCGGCTAAAAAACATGATCAAAAGAACAAGAGCACCATTACATCAATTAAATTTGCATTCCTTACAATTATCCATTGCTTTTATCAACTTTTGTGGTTATTTGTTTGTTTGTAACTTAATGCACTGGATTTCGCAGAAAATGAATGCACTAAAAAGTATTCAAATTATCATTTTTTTTTTCGATACGGATGATTTTTTTGTGTTATTTGGTTCACAAAGGTCACTGAAAGGCAAAAATTTTTTCGTAATTTTCACAGCTTGTTCCTGGTTTGTACATTCAAATCTGAAAAAAAATCTAATTAAAAATAAAATAGTGGGCGACATTGTAAACAAATCAGCAAAATTTTTTAATGAGCCAAACAATCTTCTAAAAAAATGTTTTGCCAATTTCCAAAAACCATTTTTGCTGTAATAGATATCAATAAAAATGGAAAAACTTGTCAAAACATTAAGCTCAAGTGCCATTTTTTGAAACCAAGTGTAGTGCCTTGAATTATTCACATTTCTGAAAAATCATTGCTGTCTTAAGGTCAATGAACGAAATAAAACTAAAGTTAGGCCTATAATAACACCTTTTTTCATAGGATCAAACTGGGTTTTCTCTGTTAATTTCAGCAATGTAATGCTCTCAAGCTTGCCTTGCAAGGAAACGCGAGTTTAGTACAGACACATATGTAAAACAATAGATGAAATTTGATCATATTTGCTTAAGACACATTAGTCTGTAGGATTTCACATTTTTTTCAAACATTTTTATTATGAGGAAAGATTTACTGAAAATTTTAATGATGCGTTTTCAATTGTCAGCCATTATTTAATTTTCTCTGGAAAAACATAGATTTCAAAATTTGCATTATAATCATTAAATAGCTTGGGGTAAAATATATTTTTTTTTTGCAATAGCCGACGTGAATCAATAACTTAAAAAAAGCTAGATTGGCCCAAGTTAAACTGCTGATAAAGAACGATTGCTGTTATCATAAATTTTAACCATTATCAAAGACTCCAAATCCATCAGCTGTTCGTTTTTCCAAGCTTGGATTTTACAATATCTCGTTTGCCATGTGTTACGAGCCGATTGCTTTCGGACTAGCTGCGATCGTGTTTCTTCTCGGAGTTATGGGAAACTTCCAGGTTAGAAGCGTGAACTAAATTTTACTGAACGAGACTTTGGCGGCCTTATCTTAAAGTTAAAAAATTATGTGACTAATTATGATCATAACTTCAAAAAATGAAGAAGTATTTAATTTTTTTTTTCAAAGTTTTTATCAAAGTGTCTGCAGATTTTTCAAATGCAATAAATGATCAAAAAAATCAATTATATCCACAACGGTGCTTTCGAAACATCAAAAAATCTCAAAATAATTTTTTTTCAAAAAAAAATAAGATAGTTTTTCAAATTACAAGATGTTGTATGATCATGTTTATGCAAGTTAGTCTTCTTTAGCATAAAAACATGAACTTATTTTAGTTTTTTAAGCAAACTGTTGATAAACCATTATAAGAATGGCCAATTAAACTTTTTCAGAAGACATATTTAGCTTGCGGAGTTGAATTATGTGCTAATTCTACAAAAACTGGAAATTTTGCTCCTGTGCGAGATGTTTTTTTGAAACGTTGAGAGTTTTAAGTTTGCACTATAGGATTGACCCTGTATATCAATCTCTTAGAAACTCTATAGTACGCGTTCCATTAAGCGTCTTAGGCGTTGGACTACAGAGTCAGTTTCGATTTGCAAACTTCAAGCTGTCAACGTTTCAAACAAACAGTCAAACAGGAAACAAAATTACCCAGTTGCTGTGAAAATAGTACAGAAATGAACTACGCTAGGAAAAACTGTTTCTCAGAAACGAACTACGCAAGGAAAAAGTTTTACAAGCCGTTTTTATGATGGTTTGTTTGCCATTTTCATTATTACCTGCGGTGAAAAAATTCTTGTTCTTAAAATAGACGCCACGTTTTTTTTTCATCTAATGAATCAGGCATAAAAAGAGAAACAATTTGGCTGACAATTTATTCAGAATTTTTTCTGCAACAATTTTTTTGCTCGAAATGAGGATTAGAAATAAATCTTAGGAAAATTCTATAAAACTCAAAGCAACTTAGCTGTAATTTTCAAACTCAGAATAATGGTATTGGAACTAATACTTTTATTATGAAAAAAAAACATACGTTAAAATTCTGAAATCCGAAAGGACAACAAACTTACATTAACAACATTTTACAATGTAAGAAGCGCTGTCCATCATCAAATTTTTCATATCAGAAAAATTGAGCAAAATTGTTGCAAGTGTGGGCAAGTACTTTACAAGGGACATCTTTCAATGTCTGCAACCCGAGAAAAAATTGTAACGCTAGCAAAAAAGGTTGCGTTTGTCAAGCAAACCACGCGAAAATTGAATATGATTATAAATACTGCTATTGGAAACGACCTTAAAAAGCCCAAGAAATTGTATTCCCAAATGATATATTTTCTAGCAATCGTTAGGAAAAACCAAATACAAATTGTATATGACTGTTGTGATTCGGATCTTATTTTGCATTTTTTGCAAATCTTATTTATCTTAATTAGATAACAGGTCACTCTTATATGACCTTCACTTGCCATTCTCTCCGGCGGAGAGAATGATCTCTCACTTTTTAATGTTTCAACTTCAGACTAATTCACTTTAATTCCTTATTCCTTTTAATAGTTTTAGATTAGAATTAGCTACAACAAAGTAACATTTTATCATGGCGCAGTCAAATAACGAATCTAACGTGAGAGGAATACCCTCATTTTGGCAAAACCATTCTGTAGATCCCCCCATTCCCTGGGAAGATTGGAGCGATCTGTTTCACTTAGCTATGATCGCTACAGAGAATATAGACATTGAAAACTTACTAAATCCTTCGGAGAGACATCATCCTCAACCTCCAATTTTGGAAAATCCGATGGACGGTGAAACAGATAACCAAAGACAGTTGAGAATGGACCGAAACGCCCAGGAACAAAGACGATACGATGATGAGGAATCGGCCTCCATTAAATCTGAAACCAAAAAATTCAATGGAATGCGACTAGAAGAAGCAGATAAAAAACTACGATCAGTCCTATACCTCGGATTGGGAAACGAAGGAAAAAGGATTTTCGGACAAAAATTTACAAAAGTGAAAATCTTACAAATCTCTTTTAAAGAATTTTGGGACTTCCTAGCAATCGCCTTTGCAAGAAAATTAAACGTCACATTCGAACGACACAAACTGCTAAACCGAAAAAAACGGGATAGAGAATCGCTGGAACAATTTTGGGATGCCTTAGCAGAAATGGCCAAAAAGTGCGACATAGCCGCAGGAGAAGAAGAGTGGATTAGAGACATTTTCATAAACAACATGAAAAACTACGATATCCGAAGGAAACTGCTAACAGAAACTCTTCCCCCACGAGAAGCACTAACCGTAGCACTCATCGATGAAAAGGGAATTTTAAATCACCTAAAACTTACAAACAATTTTAAATCCAACGGATCATCCGTACACAAACCACGCAGCCATTTTAACGTAAAAACAGAGCCAACTCTCAATATTGAAAAAAGCAACAACTGTATGAAGTGCGGCGGAACCTTCTCAAAAGGTCACCTAGCAGTCTGCCCAGCAAAGGACCCTACCTGTACTTCTTGTAATTATAAAGTTAATTTTACCAGATTTTGTAGATCTTGTCGTAAAAATGTAAACATTGTAAATAGTCAAATTGTAGATAATACAGATTTTAATCCGTCGGATATTCCGGATGTAAACACAGACCATGTAGATAGAGAATGATTTGGCGTCATAAACGCATGGCCAGAATCTGGAAAACGCGAAAACGACGATTATTCTGTATTAAATGTAACTACGATTTTTGACGAAGACGGAAAGGAATTGAAGAAATTATTGAATATTGGCCTCGGAAAAGAAAATCAAGTAATTGTAAATATACAAGTGGATTCAGCTAGCCCGGTCAGCTTCCTCAAGAAAAACGTCTTACACGAATTGAAACTACGAGACCCTTACTTGAAAATCTATCCGGTGGACAACCAAGGACCTTTACTGCGGATTATTGGATAACGCCATAAATATTTCTGAAAAGGTGATACTTCCGATCTTCTCAAACGTTTGGTCACACAACGACTGTCATTTCTTCTTGACCGAGGGACACGAGAGAAATATCCTAGGAAATGACAATCTACCGAAAGTGGGGATAAACATCTCACAGAAGTGCTTCCCGCATCTCGAGACTCACAAGCAATGTAAGTCAATAAATTCTATCTCTCAATCAGACAAAAATAAGGAAATTCTAAACATATCAAAAACATTTAAATACTTAATCTGTCGGATTGGAAAAATTAAAAACCAGACGAAAATCACCCATTTTCACGATCCCTTGAAACCAATCCAACTAAAAGGAAGACGAGTCCCCCTACACTTACTGGATTCTGTTAAGACAGAACTCAACAGATTAAAAGATGAGGGACATAATAAAAAACTAGAAAACTGTGACGAAGATCGTTTTATCAAACCAATAGTCATTACTTGCAAAAAAGATAAATCCATCAAGTTAGCTCTGGATTCAAAGTTTATAAATAAAAAAATATACAAGAACAAATACCAAATGCCGAATATCCACGAACTGGTAGACAAATTCGCGGCGCAAATTGCAAATGATTCCGCCACAGTTGCAAAAGAATTTACTAGCGATCAATGCAATTTTAGTATTGTGTGCGGTAATATTACGGGTACTTACCAATTTTTAACCGGCTTTTACGGACTAAGTGATATGCCTAACGAATTTCAAAGAGTAATGGATTCAACGTTAGGTTCTATCCCTTTTACTAATTTTACTTAGACGACATTTTAATTGCTTCCAAAGGAACCTTTTTAGACCACAAGAACTTGTGTTAAAAATTTTATCGACATTGGACGAATATAACTTTGCGGCCAATGGTCAAAATGCAAAATTTTTCAAAAAGAAATTGAATGGCTGGGATTCAAAATCTCGAAAACAGGAATCATACCTTTATTTGATAAATCGAAGGCAATAAAGCACTTACCAGTTTCAAAGAACTTGAAAGAACTAGGATCATTTTTCGGATCTATAAATCAGTACATCAAGTTTGTCCCAAATTTAGACCGCTACTTAATAAGAAATCGATTTTCCAATGGAAAGACGACCATACGAAAGCGTTTGAGATAAATTAAACAAGAAGTTGTAAATCTAATAGAGAATACCCACTTTGACGTAAAACGCAACACTAGAGTAAAAACGGACGCGTCACACAATGATTTGGGAGCTTCCCTCGAACAACTCCATGGAAACGACAGGAAAACAATTTCTTTCGCCTCTCGTTTTTTTGAACCTGCTCGAGTCAAAATATTCTCCAAACAAGCTCGAATTGTTAGGGGTCGTATGGGCCGTCAAACACTACAAAAATTACCTTTACGGATCGGAATTTGAAGTAATTACTGACCACAGAGCTTTACTTTCTGCCCTCTCCCCAAATCACGGAAATAAAACATATTATAGTAGATTAACAAGATGGGTGGACAGATTGTTATCTTTTAATTTTACAATCAAATATCTAGCAGGAAAGGATATGGGCTTCACTGACCTTATTTCCAGGATTCCATCTGGAAAAGCCCTCCCCATATCTCATTACCACGAAGAACTTGTAGTGGCAAAAATTAATAAGATTAACAAATCAAATAATCCGTCGGAGAAACAAAGAATTACCTGCTCAGCCATTGGTTCAAATCTGGAAAACTCCGATTACACTAAATTACGTAATTACTTAATAGCGTCAGTACTAAAACTAATCAACTCAACTTTCCCAATTTGTTCATCTAATCACAATAGAACGGAATTTTGTACTTCAAATTGTATTCCAACGGATTATTCAAACACAAACGCAATAACTACTTCTATTTCTAATTCCGCATTTTCTCACTTCTTAATTCTTAATTGTAGATTAATTAACTCGCCTGTAGATAAAAAAAATTGTAGATACTGTTAATATAAATAAAAGGAATATTTTAATTAATCCCTCTACTTAGTAGACTATTTCAGTAGATTTAGATCTTCCTTTATTTCCAGACCACGCCAATCTCGTTGAAAAATACCGTGAAAACTTGAAGTTACCGGATCGACCCTTGGACTTGAACATCCTCTTTAACGCCAAGCTGGTAGCTCTTTTGACAGAAGACGACGCCATGTTGAACCCGATAGTCAAGGCACTTCAAAACAAAGTGGAGAAGATAAATGCAAATTCCCCTTACTTTATACACTTCACCAGAGACTTACATGAATCCGACGGATTGTTATACATGGACGGTAAACTAGTTATACCTTTTACCCTGAGAAACGCGATGATGAAGACACTCCACGAAAGTCATCCAGGCCAATTCGGAATAAAGTAATTGGCCCATTACATCTGGTGGCCCCATATTAACAGGCAAATTTACTTTCATGGTATAAACTGCTCAGAATGCACATCGGCGGGTAAGAATTTGAAACCTGTTATCCCAAATTCACAAACTAGTGAACTTCCTCCATTATTGGAACCAAACGAAGAACTTAACTTAGACTTCGCCGGACCTTTGGATTCCTATTGGGGGTCAAACAAATATATTAACTTTGCATTGATAGATGTTCCAAATTTCCGTCGGCAAAAACTACGTCTTCCACTTCTGCAAAAACAGTTATCAAATTTCTACAGGATTACATATTTTTACATGGTATACGTATTCAATAAGGCTAGACCACGCGACGTGCTTTACAAGCCAAGATTTTAAATTATTAAAACATTAAAAAACTAAAATAATATTTTGTACAGTAGGTGACCATCGTTCCAACGGATTAGTCGAAAAATTGGTTCACACTGTAAAAATTAAACTACTAGCTATATCACAAGAACATCAAAAATGTACACTTCAAAAACCGTTTCAAAAATTATCTGGAATTTACGATCATCATACTAATCTAAAATCAAATATTCTCCAATTGAAATTCATTATAACAGAAAACCAAATACAATTTGGAAACAAATTGCTTTTGGTAAACCTTCCTTTGGAATTTCAGACAAAGAGAAATCCATATTATCTAAAGAACGGGCAAATGACTGGAACTCGGACGATAGACTCGTGGATGGATACAAGGATGACTTGGTAGCGAAAAAGAACCAAACACCAGTCGAAAAGGGCTTTGACACTGACTATGCCTCATCCTCGAAAACCAAGACAGATAGATTACCTCTCCAACGCCCCTTCAAAGGTAAAATCTTTTGGAAAACAAACGGTAACATCAACCGAGACTGTTTCTAAATGGAATTAAACAAAAGAATCATAAGTTCGTCTACTTCGACAGTAGAGTTATCCGACGGAAAAATAATACGAAAGTCGAACATTGCGATGCCTAAATCTATCTCGAATAAAAGCAGACCTTTTAAAAGAAATATTTCATTCCCTTATTTCCCTAATCCTAATGTTGAAGTAGGTCAGAAGCAGGAGGGTTCGAGACGAAAACCCAAACCGAGAAAACCGCTCCCTAGAACACGCAATCAAGTAGAACTGGCCCCATCTGATAATCTGACAATTATTTACCCAAATCAGTTCGAAGACAAACTCGCCGGTTGAGGAAGTTGTCAACCCCTCCAGGTTATCTAGCTTCAGATGAATCCATGCTGATTCCTTCGGATATTTCGGATACTAGCGAATGGGAATGGATAGCGGGCGGTTTTCCCTGTAGAGATGTGGCCAGAGAGCGTTTTATTTCCGACTCACGCACGACCCATATTCCAAATGGAATTGGACCTAATTCTAGTATAATCAAAATTAACATAAAATCTGAGGTTTTAGAGGACATCACTGCTCAAAACGGAGACCAACTTGGGGACCAGACTACTGAATGCCCACTAAGCATTATCCCCGCAAACCGAACCTCTAGTACACACGACCAGAATGCTACACCACATTTGGAGGAAGAAATCAACAATAAGCCACGGGATCTTCGGGACGATTTTAATCCAGCGGACTCGGACACAGTAACAGACTTCCCGGTTTACGAAATATTAGATTCTGCTGACGATTGCACTCCAACTCACGACTCTTCCAACAAACCCGGTAACGTTCCTCCCATCATTCGACGCTCTAGTAGGAATGTTGGATCACCAAAATTTTACGATCAAAGTCATTTTATAGATGTGGTAGATTTCTCTCAAGAGATCTCTGGTTCTGCAGCTAACCCCATCGTATTAGAAATAGAAGACAACACCATTCATGAAGCAGACAATACTACAATTCCGGCGGAATTAATCTTAATTGACTCGGATTCACCATCTCCCGAACAAACTTCTACCTCTTCAACTGATGAATAGTTAAGAATGGCAGTAGATAATTTTGGAGACCATTCAGAACTTGACAGTGAACTTTTCAATGCTGAACTCGAAAACATTTTAAATGACTACAGAAGTTGTAAACGATAATTTAAATACCTATTTTCTTTCTCGACTACTTTTCATTTCACACACCGGTGCTAATCTGTATTTTCCCCAAGTTCAAAGTTGGAAGACTTAGTGTGCGTAATTTTAGGTGACTTATTAATCCTTCGGATTGATTAATCATTATTTCGCTCTTTTCGCATTCTGCCTTCATAAAATCCTTCTCATGCAATTATTTAATTTCCATGACATCACACCTCATCACCCATCAACTCTCGGTGATAATTTGTTTTCGGATTTACTACTACATATCTACCTTTTTAGATCTTATCTGTCGGATACCGGATAACCTCACCCTTAATTACCTTTGTATTAATTAGTGCTATCGTTGGTACATAGTTTAATTTCAGTTGCTCACACAGTAGTGTTATAAAAAATTTTCTTTCACTGTCCCTAAAAGGAGGAGAAAGGGGGAGTTATTTCTTATTTACTTATGGGGCGCTAGTTAAAATTTAAATGCTGCTTAGAGGAATGTTGTGATTCGGATCTTATTGTGCATTTATTGCAAATCTTATTTATCTTAATTAGATAACAGGTCACTCTTATATGACTTTCACTTGCCATTCTCTCCGGCGGAGAGAATGATATCTCACTTTTTAATGTTTTAACTTCAGACTAATTCACTTTAATTCCTTATTCTTTTTAATAGTTTTAAATTAGAATTAGCTACAAAAAACTAAAATTTTATCAATGACCAAACAAAAAAGCGACCAGATCAATTTTTTTACGAGAGGTAGAAGAAAGCTGAAAACAAAAAAAGTACAAAAAAATTTAACACAAATCTAAAAAGGAAAAATCTAACAAATGAGCACCGGCTGAAGTTAAAATATGTTGACTGAAAGCAAAGGAGCTTACCGAAAACAAAAGGAATATAAAAATCAAAACTTAACAGCAAACAGTTGAAACCAAAAATTGGTGAAGAAAAAGTACCTCTAAATTTTTCTTTGTTTTAGTTTAACTCTGTAAGCTAAACAATTACGTTAGATATCTTGCTTAGTCTCATTTCATAATCATCTTCTTTTTACCATTTCAGTTTTGATATATTTTGAAATCACTATTGCGACTTTCAGAAACCAGATTATACAAAATCTGGCAATCATAAACAATTTTTTCAATTTGAAATATCCTTAACGCGTGACGTTTTTGCGTTAAATTAGACAATTTTAAAATGATCAAACAAAATTATTTCCGATATTTTTTTCTTGTTTTTTGAGTTTATTGACTTTCTTCGAATTTTCTGTTGGTTTTTTTGTATTATTCTATTAAAATTGCCAAAGTAGCTGCTGTTAGTGGCTACGATGATCATCGACTAAAGTTCTAGCCATTGCCAACATCTTCGAATGCTAAAATCAATCTAATTTCCTTTGTTTTTAACTAAATATAGCAACAGAAGATTTGTTGTTCATGTTTTTTGCGCTCAACAAACGTGAACAATATTAAACAAATTTTCAAAGCTGATTAAGATTTCCTATTTAAGTTCTGATTACTTGTTTTACTGAAAAAAAAACTTTTCAAACTTAATTTATTTTTCAGGTTCAAATTTATTTTTTGCAGATTGGCATCTAATTTCTGTTAATTTCAGCCCATTTTCTTTGTAAAAAGGAAGGCAAAATCTATTATTGAACAGCAAAAGTCTCAAGATCACAAAAATATGTGATCGACAACTAGTTTCCAAGTTGGAACTTACTTCTTAGATTTCAAAGCGAAAAATTTCACCGGCTGAAGTTAAAATATGTTGACTGAAAGCAAAGGAGCTTACCGAAAACAAAAGGAATATAAAAATCAAAACTTAACAGCAAACAGTTGAAACCAAAAATTGGTGAAGAAAAAGTACCTCTAAATTTTTCTTTGTTTTAGTTTAATTCTGTAAGCTAAACAATTACGTTAGATATCTTGCTTAGTCTCATTTCATAATCATCTTCTTTTTACCATTTCAGTTTTGATATATTTTGAACTCACTATTGCGACTTTCAGAAACCAGATTATACAAAATCTGGCAATCATAAACAATTTTTTCAATTTGAAATATCCTTAACGCGTGACGTTTTTGCGTTAAATTAGACAATTTTAAAATGATCAAACAAAATTATTTCCGATATTTTTTTCTTGTTTTTTGAGTTTATTGACTTTCTTCGAATTTTCTGTTGGTTTTTTTGTATTATTCTATTAAAATTGGCAAAGTAGCTGCTGTTAGTGGCTACGATGATCATCGACTAAAGTTCTAGCCATTGCCAACATCTTCGAATGCTAAAATCAATCTAATTTCCTTTGTTTTTAACTAAATATAGCAACAGAAGATTTGTTGTTCATGTTTTTTGCGCTCAACAAACGTGAACAATATTAAACAATCTTTCAAAGCTGATTAAGATTTCCTATTTAAGTTTTGATTACTTGTTTTACTGAAAAAAAAAACTTTTCAAATTTAATTTATTTTTCAGGTTCAAATTTATTTTTTGCGGATTGGCATCTAATTTCTGTTAATTTCAGCCCATTTTCTTTGTAAAAAGGAAGGCAAAATCTATTATTGAACAGCAAAAGTCTCAAGATCACAAAAATATGTGATCGACAACTAGTTTCCAAGTTGGAACTTACTTCTTAGATTTCAAAGCGAAAAATTTCACCGGCTGAAGTTAAAATATGTTGACTGAAAGCAAAGGAGCTTACCGAAAACAAAAGGAATATAAAAATCAAAACTTAACAGCAAACAGTTGAAACCAAAAATTGGTGAAGAAAAAGTACCTCTAAATTTTTCTTTGTTTTAGTTTAACTCTGTAAGCAAAACAATTACGTTAGATATCTTGCTTAGTCTCATTTCATAATCATCTTCTTTTTACCATTTCAGTTTTGATATATTTTGAAATCACTATTGCGACTTTCAGAAACCAGATTATACAAAATCTGGCAATCATAAACAATTTTTTCAATTTGAAATATCCTTAACGCGTGACGTTTTTGCGTTAAATTAGACAATTTTAAAATGATCAAACAAAATTATTTCCGATATTTTTTTCTTGTTTTTTGAGTTTATTGACTTTCTTCGAATTTTCTGTTGTTTTTTTTGTATTATTCTATTAAAATTGGCAAAGTAGCTGCTGTTAGTGGCTACGATGATCATCGACTAAATTTCTAGCCATTGCCAACATCTTCGAATGCTAAAATCAATCTAATTTCCTTTGTTTTTAAATAAATATAGCAACAGAAGATTTGTTGTTCATGTTTTTTGCGCTCAACAAACGTGAACAATATTAAACAATCTTTCAAAGCTGATTAAGATTTCCTATTTAAGTTCTGATTACTTGTTTTACTGAAAAAAAAACTTTTCAAACTTAATTTATTTTTCAGGTTCAAATTTATTTTTTGCGGATTGGCATCTAATTTCTGTTAATTTCAGCCCATTTTCTTTGTAAAAAGGAAGGCAAAATCTATTATTGAACAGCAAAAGTCTCAAGATCACAAAAATATGTGATCGACAACTAGTTTCCAAGTTGGAACTTACTTCTTAGATTTCAAAGCGAAAAATTTGTTCGACCTAACACTACAGTTTTTTCAAATTGGGTTAATTATATCAGAAAAACGTCAATCGTAAATGTTCTTAAAGTTCATAGAGCCATCTATTTTTTCCCTTTAAAATTGACAGTTGAGATTTTGTTAAGAAGTAAGTCAGTTTTTTTTTTCTGTTTACCTGCGTTTATTGACTCTTTTCAAACAGTATGTTGGCTTTGTTTTAATATATTAGCTTAGCCTTAGTTGTTTACCTGCGACATCTCCTAATACTAGGTTACAGTTTACATTCCAGTAGTGTAATTTTTTGTTCTTTTCTAGGGTGCCTGGTTTCTGGACGACCACCACGGGGGTCTGTGGAAATACTGCCCTGGAAAAGTGTTTCCGGTCAACACTGTGCTCAAAAATGTGAAGCCAGGTCAAGATTTGTACGTGAAGGGAGACTGCTTTAAATACACCAAAGACGTATCTGAAAAATTCTACGGGCAGAAATGGGCAGAGGTTACAGTAGCTAAGGTGCAAAATACATTTTCTCCAAAAAACTCATCAAGAATTAAGGTCTAAATGAACAACAAATGTTTACGGAGAAAAAATAAAATCCCTTTTTTTATCATTGCACATTGATTTTTTTCAGGTCTGTGCGATTTGATAGAGGGCATAATTTTAAAAAAGCCCATTTTTATCATGGCTTCTTTTTTTCTAACTTTCTTAGTTTTCACCTTGATCCGTGCTCGTTGCTTGAGGGCAAGGCAACATTACCCGGCCCAGAAAAGTAGCCGAAAAAGTTAAGTTGCATGTATTTCTTAAGCAGGGGCACAACAGCGGTTCGCAATGATGAGCTGTACAGCTCGTATGTTGGTTCTTTCCCTTGTGAATAAAGCGACTTATGTAATGAAGCGACCTGTGAATAAAAAAATTTAAAAAACTATAATCTAGATTATTCCGACAGCTTTGCTGAAAATATTCGGATTATCATTACATATTTTGATCATTATCACAATTGTGAAAGTGCCCAAGAATGATATGACTGTGGTTACAAATCGCACGTGTGCTTCAATTTGCGGTTTGAAATTTTGTAACCCAGGTTTGAACCCAGGTTTGAAATTTTGAAAGTCGAGCAAGTGCAGTTTTGCGACTGAAATTCCGCGGTCCAGAAGCAAATTTAAGTCTAGCAAAAAGTCGAAACATATCCGATTTTGGTCGAGAAAGTCAAAATTTGGTCGAGAAAGTCGACACATACCAATTTTTGGTCGAGAAAGTCGACACATACCGATTTTTGGTCGAGAAAGTCGAGAGATAAATCGAGCACCTCGACCCGGGAAGATAGCTAAGTTAACCTTAAATAATTTAACTCCGGGTTAGGTCTTTTGTTGGTTAACCACACATACATGTTTAATTTCAGGTCTGTATAATAGGAGGCAAAAATCTTGCAATGTCCATCCTCCTTGTTGTTCAGTTTTTGTTAAAAAAATCTCATTTTTCTTTTTTTTTCTTTTTTTTCAGAATGTGAAAAAAATCATTATCTAAGTTTGACATTTTGGCTTAAATTATTGGTATTATCACTACGTATTTCCGTTCAGGTCTGTGTGATTGGGGGAATAATTCTAACAGTGCCCATCTTCATCATGGTGGGTCTGCAGATATGTCACAAAGTGCCCTTCTGGGCAGGGGGGCTGTTCGGCTGTGTCCAGTTCATCTGTTTCCTCATAGGGGCCACAATGATGACTCACGGGTTTGTCACATCAGTCGATAAAGTGAAAGGGTTACAGGTTAGAAAAAAGGGGTCTTCTTAGCAATTGCCCCCACCCCTTAAAAAAAATTTAAATAAATTTAAAGTTATTGAATGAGAAGAGAAAATGATATCTACTACACCTTGAAAATTTGCCCAGAGAGTGAAATATTAAAACTGTTTTTCTTGGCATAATACGAAACTCGTATAGGGTACCTACCTGCGCTGGAGTTTCACGGATAACAAACCATTTTAATGGACTTTCATTGTCGGTCTCTATAAATTGAGACTTACAATCTCTTGATTTTTTTTAGTCTCTAAGCTCTAAATTTAGGGTGGGAAGAGGGGGCGGACGCCCCTTTCCCCCTCATGGATTGGATCCCCTGCCGACCCAAAGGTTCTCCCGTTTGTACTATTTTTGGCTGACTGACTCCATTTTTGGCTGACTGACCCCTTTGACGCCAAAATGTTTTTCTTTATTAGGGCGGAACCAAAATTGACCAAAATTTTCCAAAAAGTGTCTAAAAACGCCTTTTTTTCCCTGTTATTTCATAAGTTTTTTCAAAAATTTGCCAAAATGGGGTCTTTAAAGTGATTTGGGAGAGCTCGCAAAATCAATTTGATCGACCTAAAATTTTTTTGTGAAAATCGGCCCCCTCCCCTCTCTTTAGAAAACCCTAGATCCGCCCCTGTCTAAACTATATTTGAGTAAAAAAGAAGCCGAATCTTACTTTTATTTCAAATCAGTAAAGACCATTTTAATCAGTAAGGTTCTATTATAGTGGATTATGGGTGATATGTTACAATAGGTGGTAATTGTGAGTGTAGTGCATGTTTTGAACTGGAGAAATATAATGCTTATGAGTATAGTCATTTCATTTTCAATCGATTATACTACTACTAAGATAGTTTTTGTAAATACAATATTCTGCCAGTGAAAAGCTATTTTAAAAAATTAAAATTTACACTTCTTTTGCAGAAAAATTTGGCAGTTGGATTAAATTATAAGCAATGTATGAATTATAACAAAAAGCGATGCAGCTATTCAAATTGAAACTACCAACTATTGTAATATATAACCGGATTATGATCATTTTTTCTCGAGTCATTTTTCTGAAGCTTTGAAACACAATTGATTACGTGAATTTAGTCTGGAAATATATTAAAAATCTGTTGACACTTTCACCAAAATATCGGCTTGCTGTGGTAGCATAAGTTAGTCCAGTTAATTTTTTTTGCTCAAAAAGTTGAAAATTATCGAATAAATAATCTAAAAGAGAAAATTTATCGTTTATTGCGAAGGAATTGATAAGAAAATAACTGAAACAGAGCGCGAATAAACAAGTCAATTTGAATCAAGAACAGCTTCAAGAACAATTATTATAAGTTTTCATATTATTAATATAATACATATAATATATTATAATATATATCAACTATTATTTAAGTGTTTCAAAATTAAGTTGCAGCGAAACCCTTTTGTTGTGTTTTGAGCTTGCAGGGAAATTTGATTGAAATTCTTTTGGTTTTCTTTTGAGTTGCTCCAAAAAATTTCCAAAATCTTTATCAGGCTCGAGGCATTTTGATTTACAGTAGAGAGTAGATGAAGCAGAAAGTAGAAACACCACTGCTCTTATATCAGTGCAAAGCCCTGATGTTCCGACTGCCCCGTAACTCGTCTCGAATATATATTTTTTCATTACTGTTTTAATCAACTATAAATTTTGTTCCACCAAAATCAAAAGCAAGTGCTAACATTTGAGTAAACTAAAATGACCATAGTTGGCCTCTTTTCAATTAACAATTACGAGACTGGATAATTCTCCACACATAGTTAGTTACCACATTGAAATTATCCAAGTACTGTTCGAGCAACGTTTCCAACCGCTTTTAGTCTGGTGCAATCATACTCGCTTGGCAAAACACATATATCCGGATTGATACGCATACGCTGTCAACTTTGTAAAATCGGTCTGACTTGAAAAAAAAACACCCCAGGATTATATATTTTTCGCTTTCTTCGAAAATCGGAACAAAAATTATCTTGTCATTCAAGCATTATGCAATGCACTGATGATGCATTGCTGAGATTATTTGAATTACCAATTTCGAAATTCTCAGCAGTTTTTTCACATTGGATTGGCGTTTAACAATAAAACTCATCATAACAAAAAACTGCTTAGCGATTAACCAAAACTAAGTCACGCCATCTTTTTTTACCCTTAATTGGGGGTTACAATTTGGGCTTTTTTAGGCAATCGAAGGTTTGGCCGCATTTAGTGGTTCAATTAATGAGCTGATTATATCAAAAAAGCATTTCATGAAGCCCTTTTCAAACTATTTTCGAAGCTCGCTAGGCTTTAAAAATAGTTTAAAAATGAATAAATTGTCAATTTTTGTATAATTTCCTGCTTTGAAAAAAAAATTATTTAGAAAATTTACAAGATTGCTCCGTTTTAGTTTTTGGCCTGTATAAAAAGCTCTATTTGCTTCATTTTGATGAGCAATTTTTTGGCAGGTTTGGCGTATTTTTAGTTATAAACACTTTTAAGAATTTTTATGAACGCTTGTAGGCCATCGAAACAGGTAT
Organism: Symsagittifera roscoffensis; assembly: GCF_963678635.1. NCBI lineage: Eukaryota > Metazoa > Xenacoelomorpha > Acoela > Convolutidae > Symsagittifera > Symsagittifera roscoffensis. The sequence goes on from NC_087071.1 coordinate 9,289,515, forward strand.
CAAATTGAAATCCTTTCAGTCGTTACAGTGAAAAAAAAATCTTATTTCAAACAATTTGTTTTGCAACATTGGTCAAACTGTTGCTTATTCACTAGTTTTTGGTAGAAGTTAACTGGAAAGGCAGGTACATGTATTCAACATACAAATTACGTATTCAACATACAAATTACGTATTCAACATACAAATTACGTATTCAACATACAACTTACGTATTCAACATACAAATTACGTATTCAACATACAAATTACGTATTCAACATACAAATTACGTATTCAACATACAAATTACGTATTCAACATACAAATTACGTATTCAACATACAAATTACGTATTCAACATACAAATTACGTATTCAACATACAAATTACGTATTCAACATACAAATTACGTATTCAACATACAAATTTTCTCATACGGAGAAACGATGTGCTTCTGGTTTAAGTCAATCAAACTTTTCATTAACTTTTTGACAAAAAATGTGGCCTCAACTTGAAACAACTAGCTTGTTTCGTTTAATTTTTTATAACTCTTGGAAGTCTTTCCAGTTTTTTTAAAGAAAATTATGCAGTTGCTACTGTTATCGGGGCTTTTTGGTATACTCAATTTGAGGCTAAATTAAGTAAAAATTATTCCTGTTTACCAGACTCATATTATAACTTTCTTGAGTTTCCAATTAATGTTGTCCCAGTTTTATTACAAAATTGTTTTAATTTTTTTATAATGTGGTGGTACTAACCAAAATTAACCCACTTTAATCTGACTCTTTCAAAATAGTCTTTTCAAACTTTTTTTCCCAGGTTGGTTTCGATACAGTGGCTATCTGGTTGGCAGCTCTCTTCTCTCTCGCTTGTACTATAATCATGTTCACCTCCAAGTGTCTATGCTGGGACCGACTGAGAGGTCAGCCGAGGGGGGAGGAGGATAAAGAGAGAAGGGTGCTGGATGGGTCCCAGGCAGAGCAGGGCGAGGGGGGCAGTAGCGCTAACAGGTACGGGTTTTTTTCTTTTAGTGAGGAGAAAGGGGGAGTTTGAGGTAATTTAATATTACTATTTCGCAAGGGTTACACCCTACATACAAATTGTTTCAGCTCTGAAAAAAAAATCCACTGATTAAGAATTATACAACTGCTTTTAAATTATAAGGTAATGTTATCTGACTTATATGTGTTAATGTTACGGTCAACTCAAGCAATGAGTTCGGATCAAAACTAGCCTCGAATCATGAACCTTTTGATTGAGAGTTAGAGAACTTGGCTGGCTACATTAACATTGTGAAAGCGCAACTGTGGATCTTGCATTTCAAATGAACTCTTATAAAAATGTTGCTCTTATCAGTTCAATGCAACTAAAATCCTGAAACTGATTTAAAAAAATTTGAAATTATTTTTTGATTTCAGACTGAGGCCGTATCATAATCTTCAAAGTTTCTGAACTCAAATACCCAAAAAAGTTTCAGAACCCCCATTTTTACATAAAATCATGCTGAAATCTTTACTTTTTTCTTTAGGCCCCCAGCAGACGAGAGTTCAACAAAGGCTACAACCCTCAAAGCCCCTAGTGAAACAACCTCTCTCGCCCGAGCACGAGAGAAGGACGAGAAGCCGAGCAGCAGTCTCGGATCCGACTTGGCAAGTCGTCGCTCGAGTCAAAGTGTCGACTACATGCCCCGAGTAGCCGAAACAACTCGACGGGGCACTAAGCCGACAGACCGAAAAGCCGACGAGGAGTCTAAGTCATACGTCGGCTCAACGGGCAGTTCGGCTCTGCAAAGTTCCGACTCTAAAGTGGACAGACGAAAGCGACAGTCGAGAACGACTCGCGGAAGCAGGTCGGTTGACAAGTCGGATGTTTCCCGAAGTGTTATCGGATCCAGGGCAATAACCAAAAAAGGAAGTGTGAATCCCTCGCAAAATACCAAACAGGACTCGGATGTTTCAAGAAGTGTAGTCGGTTCCTCGAAAATTCCGACGTCTAAAAAAGGAAGCGTGATAGAGTCGCAAGCGTCGTCGAAAGGTGTTGTCGCATCGACCCGAAAACCTAGCGAACGCAGAGGA
>NC_087071.1:9291769-9334698 GCF_963678635.1 Symsagittifera roscoffensis
TATTATGATTTTTTTAATGATCATGATTGTTATGATTATTAAGATTATTATTTATGTTATGATTATAATATTACGACCATAAGTCTTTGCAACTGCTCACCCCACAATTAGGATGGAGTCGACCAGTCCAGAGATGATGTCTCCAATGCAGAGTATCAACATGTACACCATAGAGGAAGAGTTGATGCCCATATGCAGGAGGGTCAGTACCCCGAGGGTGTTCAAAATCAGTCCAATCACACCTGCCAGGGGCGTGACGAAAGAGTTGATCACCACTAAAAAAAATTTGGGTTGGTTACAGCTGTTTTCAAGTTTTGACGAAAAATATTGAAAAATTGAAACCGCCTAAAAATATTTCGATCATTAAGATATAGGTTGAAATGGCTAAGTTATACAAAGTTTTTAAAAGTGGATTATCATTCCCACTCATTGTCGACAATTCTCTTCAATTTAAAAAAAATATTTGGTATGCACCCTAAAACATGTGGACTTTAGCGGTTTCATATATCATAAACCATGAATTGTATTCACCGAAATTCTCAAAACGCCTTTTTTCAACTTCTGATGAAATTAAACTTTTTTTGTCACCGAGAAAGTCATTCATGAAGACTTGAGCAGCGCTGTTCGAAACTGTTTCAATTGCATTGGTTGTGATCTCGGTTCCGTTGAAGACTTCAGCCAAATCCATCGTTGAATTGTCTTTCCTAAAATAATGAGATCAAAAGTTTAAAAAATCTTCTCGAAAATCTCGATAATTAGAAAAGGTAATTTCGGAGTTTCTTAAATTTTTTTCTTCTGAAATATCAGTTAAACAGATAACTTACAAGCAAGAACAAAGCAAATTGACTAAAAGCTGATGATACTTGTAATTTTACTTTATTAAAAAAGAATTTACAATAAAATCGTGAATGATTGACATTTTTGTCAAGTAGGGTACTGATAATATCAGACTTTCAAACGTCTCATCGAACCAATTTTTCAATTGATCTATTTAGAAGAAAAGTTCTGGCCTAATTGACAAAAAAATTTATCATTATCCTGCTATGTTTTAACAGCATTTTTAAAAACTTTTAAGATGATTTTAACTTAGGGCTTGAATTTGAAAAATCTTTATCAGGGTCTCATCAGTTTTCTAATGGATTCATCAAATTGATAATTGATGAATTTGAATAAATTGTTCCCTTTTTTTCCTGATTGAAATCAAACTCAAAAACCTCAATTCAGACAATGTTTAGACAGATTTTTTCTGATAAATCTAAAAGATAGATAATACAGATAAAAGCTGAAAATTGTAGTTTTTGCGATATAAATGATGTGTATTAGAATTAGCTCCTCCAGTCAATCTAAAATGTCTCAGCTAATTTTAAAATGTTTGTAAAAAAAATTGAAAAAATTAGATTAGAGGACAAAAGTTGTAATGAAAAGGTTAAATTGCAATCTAAAATAAAATAAATTGTAATGACTTTTGTGACGAAGAAGTTATATAAATTGGTTTTGATACTGGACGGATTTCTGTCTGAGTTTTACCTGGATTTGATTTAACCGATTTGTTTGGCAAACAGTTTCGTATTTGATTTGACTTTGTCGTCGATTCCGACAGTTGATGAAAGAACTTCAAAAACATAAACTATGAAAAGTAAGTTTTATAGTTTTCCGGGATCGTTAAAAAGCTGTCAAAATCAATTGTGAACATGTTTCATCATAATTATTCCGAATATTCAGGAAAATGACGGATTTTTTGTGAAGGATTTTTTATGAAATCATGTTTCGGATTTTTTTTAAAGCCAACTACTAAAAATTATCGTTGCGTTGAGCTCATATTTGAAAAACGCATGTTTTACCTTGTCTTATTTTATGTCAAATTATGAGGGTTTGAAACTCTCAATTTAATAATTAATTTGCAGCAATTATGGCACCATGAGACAAGCTTCTTTTTTAAAAAAAAAAATGCTTTCGCGGGAACCTAAACAATTGGTTTTATTACAACATTTGAAACTCTTTTAATTTTTTTTGCTTTATATAGCGAATTGCATAAAATAAAGGAAAAACAAAATTAAAAAAATAATAATTTTCCCACATTTAAATTTTTTTCATTAGTTTTTAAGAGAAAAACTTAGCAGTCTTGTTACATGTGAACTTATTTCATGCTTCAATTTCAATATTTTATACTAACAAAAATGCTACTTCAGTTTTCAGAGCTATAGTACATTGCATTTTTTAAATGATTTCACCGGTCTATATATATCCTTTCATTGAAATATGTCCCAAATTGCCGAACAGTTTCATTAAAACAAACAGGATTGCTCGTATCAGGGCAAAACCCTAAACGTTCCGACTAACCGTTAACTGACCCCGAGTAGTTTTTGAAAAGAACATATTGACAAAACACGAATTTGAGGCTGATAATAAAACGATCAGTTTAATTAGACTTGTTTCAAATTGCGTTTTTTTCTGGTTCGTTTAGTGGTGAGCGCACCCCGGCAGGCTCCACTTAGCTCCACTGATTGAACCCCCAAGTGAGCGATTTTTTTTAAAATTTTTAAAATTGTTCCGACTACAAAAAACCCAATAATGTAAATAGCCGGCTGCTTCGCAAATATAACATAATATTACAGAGAAAACGTATACTGAAGAAGTTATTCCAAAAAAGAAACGAATTAGTTGAATACAAAAAAAGTGTAATTTAAAATTCAAACTAAAAAGTAAAATTTCCAAAACAGATCTGAAATAATCTTTTTCAGATCTAAATTTCAGATCTGAAATAGGTTGTAAAATGTTTACATAACGCTTGGATACTTATAGGATTGGTTATTTCAGATTTAATTTCAGGTCTGAAATTTTCTTTTTCTGGTTTATTTAAGATTTGAAAAAAAAACTATTTCAGACCTAATTTCAGATCTGAAGTTTTGTTTTTCTTGAATATTTCAGATATGAAAAATCAATGATTGTGACACAATTTTTGCTATTTTTGATTTTTTTCTGCTTCTGCTAGCTACTAACAGGTACTCAGCATAGTCTCAAATTGGAGACTGCTGAAGTATGTTTCCCCAAGCATGAGATATACATTGGAAAGGCATGAGTTCCGCAGGAAAATCAAAAAATTTTAAAGGTCTTCTAACAGTTTTTAAAAACTGTTTAACACAGTTGAACAAGAAATTTAGTTGGGAAAAAGTTGTTGTGAAAATATTTAGAAGTTTTGCTAGTTAATCTAAACATAATTGTGTATTGCAGAAACATCAAAAATTAAAAACTCCATTTTTTGCTCGGAATGCATAAATGATCATTCTACAAAGCATTTCTCAGATCTGAATTCAGATCTGAATTTTTTTTTCAAAGCTATTTCAGATCTGAAATTTTCCATTTCAGATCCAAATTTCAGAACTGAAATTTGTAAATTCTTATCAAGATCTGGAATAAAGAATTTCAGCTCTGAGAATAATCTTATGTAAGAAATAAAGAATTTCAGATCTTGCGCAGAAAATCCCCTGGGTACGGGAATGTTAAGGTTTAGAGCTAAAACTCTGCTAGAACTAAACTTGGACCTCAATCCCTATCTCAGCAGTTTTCATCTAATTTAGCCGGATAAACACAAACTATTTTTTCTTGACTGGGCTTTTTCCTTTGGGCTTTTTTAAAAATCAAACTGATGTCCAATGGAGCTTGAATGTGATACCACACATGATCCCGAGTTTTTTTGAGGTACTCATAACAGGCCTGAAAACTTGGACTCTACGCCCTTGTTCTTCCCCACTCATCGAGAGTTGTTGAAAGAAAAATAGGGAAAATGAATATTGATTTGTAAAATACAAAGTAAGGAATAATCCGTTCCATTTTGATTTGTTGTGGCTCATTTTGTGTTTCTCGCCGTTTAGACAGACAGTTCAAAACGAACGAAATTTTAAATGATATGCTGACAAAATCAGACTCATGCTTCCAAAACATCAAAAACTTTTCATTTATGCATCAAATTTTAATAACAGTAATTTTAAATTTAAAAAAGTAGAAAAAAGAACAGGGAAAAACACGGTCTTACCGAATGATGTTAACAATTTTCTTAGTTAGACAAAATTTTTCCCTCAAGCGGTGCTGTATTGATCTATTGAGTAAAATGACGAATGATAGATTTAAAGCTGAAATGAATTATGTTTTTCGACCAAGTATAAAAATGACAATTAGAATACCCAATCACTGCCCAGATAAAAAAAAATTGTAACCCTGTGAGGCTTGAACAAAAATAAAACCCAAAAATCAACAATTTCTTTATCTTATTTGTTTGTTTTTTCTGTTGCCTTAAAATTTTGGAGTAATAAAACCAAACTGCACTTTGAAAATCATAATTAATCCGTACTTTGCACAAAATGAAAGAAAACAAAATTGTTTTATTATGAGATTTTTAATTGCACACACTTTTACAAACTAAACTGCTGACAAACTGTTTGGAAAATTTGTGTGAAATTGTTTTCAAACTGTTGAAACGAAAAGATCATTGATATAAAGTCATTTTCAGACATATCTTGAGGCTATCAGTTTACATTGAAAATTTAACAAGGGAAAATTGGATAATGATGTTTTATTCAAAAACACACGTTTACCATGTATGTGTTTTTTGATATACTATACCAGAAATCAAAACAAAAAGCAACCATGCTTGAAAAACGCCGATATCAGTTTTTGAAAATGCTTACCGGCTAAAAAATTTGAACTCGGTTTTATCCTCATTAAAGTTTTCTTTATCAGTTTGACTGCAACACTGGTAGCTAGTAATTATTAGTTCAATTTAAAAACATATTTGTCTGATATCTGTGAAATCACTCTCAATTTTGTAAAAGTTTGAAATCACTCTCTAAAGTTTGAAAAAATATAGTAGATCCCATGTTGCCTCAGACAACAAAACCGAATCAGAAATCGATTATAATCCATTGTTTTATCGAAAACAAAATTAATTATAATCCATTTAACTTCAAGTGAAAAAGAAATTTTTTCCCGATTCTTTTTGTTTCGCGTCGTAGAATAGGTAATTAGAATTTCTGTATTTATCAAATGAATTATGCGAAAATGTTCAAAACGATTGTAGAGGCTACTCGATCTCTAAGCCTAAAGGTTCTTAAATTGCAAAATAATTCCAATAACACACCTTCCCTCCCATAGCGTTTGCCGTTCTGTCTCTTGCCCCAAAATTTCTTCACAAACCTCCCAACAGAAAAATAATCCATCACATTGTAATTGTTGACCACCTCAACCCTAATTTTGCCAAAGTTCTTTGGAATCTTTTTAAAAAGTAAAATTAGAAAAAGTCACTTTTGTGATTTTTTGGCCAAAATCTACAGCGCAATTTTTGTCAAAATAAGTATTCGGAAATATTACTAATTAGTATTTAGAAAATTAGTATTTACGTACACAAACATCACTTTTTTTTGAGAAAAAACACACAAAAAAAAACTTTTTGGAAGACTTTGGCTGAAAAAAAATGCACTCCCTCTCAAAGTTGATTTATGCATAACAGATATACATACATGCAATTCAATTACATTTAATCAACTTCCAAATTTCATTCTCCCTTGAAATTAAGAAAATTTAGTAACATTGATTGAATAAAAAATCAAAGCTGCGCAAAAAAATTTAAAGTATATCCGTACTGAACTTTTTGTGTCATTTCACGGCTGATCATCCATTTAGCAGGGGAGAGAAAATTCTCAGGACTGTTCCCCCATTATGCAGGGCTGTTCACAAGTGAGCATGCGTATTTTTCTACAGAGTGGTCGTACCTGGATCTTACATGATCAGACCTGAGTGAAACATGTTCATGCCTGTCGCAGACATGATAACGACTGACTGAAAACTTGACAAATTCATATTTATTTATACAATTCTTCGTATCTTGACTAATTGGTCTTTGTTGTTAAAAATTCACTTTTTCAGATTTTGTTTGAAATGAGCTTATCCAAATTTATCTCCTCGAGTCAAATATCTTCAAATGAAGAAAATTATGTCGCATCTACATCCCAAAAAAGAGGACGTCAGGTTAGTTCCAGGGGGTCACCGGGAGGGATAGTCGAAAAAACTAAGAATCCCCGGTTTGAACTATAAAGCATTGAATTGAAGCAATTCGTCACAAAATTTTTTGGCCAATATTCCTTCAATTTTCGCGAACCAGTAGCCGCAATAATTGCGAATAAATTAAAAAGATTTGATTGGTTGATACTGATGATCTCATTGAATAAATTAACAACAAATATGCGACTACTTTTTAACGCATGATTTTTGTCTAATTTTATTTGTTAAGCATTTATTTAAAGTGATGAAGTTTTGACTAACAATTAGTTTTATGTTGACAGGAAACAGAGAAAAGTATCCACACGCTCCGCTACCAACGACTCCCTGCTGGCAATTAAAGAAAGATGCATCTAACCACTACAGTTTATTTTCAACAAAAAACTTCACCGATGTCAGAAAAAATCTGAAAAAAAAACTAAAAATTTGAAGTAAAGTGTCACATTATCAAGCTGAGTTTATGATGTTGTTACAATTTAACCATTTCTTTAATTATCTTATAATACTGAAGATACCGATTTGAGCATATTCGGCTCAGGCATGGTCATGTATCCTGCAGATGTGAGCATGTTTAGTTCGGGTATGATCATGTATCCTGCAGGTGTGAGCATGTTTAGTTCAGGTATGATCATGTATCCTGCAGGTGTGAGCATGTTCAGTTCAGGCATGATCATGCATGCTGCAGGTGTGAGCATATCTTCAGTTAGCACACCTGATGCAGGTCTGATGCAGGTATGTGCATGCCGAATATAGACATGCTGCACATCTGTTACAGACATGAATTTTGCATGATTTTAAAATGATCAGATATGATTATGGCCAAAAAGTTCGGTACGGGTAACATCAACAACCAATTTTAGTTTAAAACGTGCTGAATATGATACAAGTTCCTACTTAATTTGAACGTATCTGGCTTTTCACGAGACGTGAACAAATATGGTTCGAGCTGTATTCTGTATCTAACTCTGGGTTGATGCTATGTTAAGAACCTATAGTTGTAATCCATATGAATGGAACCCACATTAACTACCAAAAACGTTTGCCTGAGGAATCCATTTACAAGAATTAACTTTTCGGCTTATATAATTTTCGGCTTTTAGTTCTAACCGTCTCTGATCTTCGGCATTGAAAATTTTTTGTTGCGATGGAATAACTTTTTATTTTAAGGAATCAAAATGCATGCGATGCCAGTTTTATTAACAGTTTTTAGTAATAATGATCATAATTGTTATGTCAATCTGGAAACATTGCTTGGTAGTCTTAATAGAAGGTTTGAAGCAGACCATTACCTTGTATCAATGGGTTTCCGGTATAGAAGGATCGTAGTAAGCAAACACTGGTGAAAAATGTCAGTCTTACAAGTCCCATATATGGACCATATATATTTCAGAGTTAAATGATTGCATGAGAAAAATATCACTAGAATGTGCTTCAGTGCTTCAGTGTCCCAAAACTCTTTCATAAGGTCAAGGTATGGCAATTATTGAGAATTGTATGAATAACATTTAAAATAAAACCAATCAGGTATTTGATTATATTGAAGTGCAAATTTTTCGTTTGTAATTTTCAAAAGTACAAAATAAATAGCTTTTTGAAATTCTAATTTAAGTACTAAAAAAAGCCTTTTGAACTTTATTTGCTGGCCCAATTTCCTGTTACGCAATCTCTACTTCCAAAAATGGTCCAGCGTTTTTAGTTGCTATTGCTTTTTTATTAAATGATTTTCCTTCATCTGATTTTGTAAGTACTTCTCAAAAAATCTCAATCATTTACTTAGGTTCACCATTTGAATCGGACAAATTCGTAAAAAATAATTTTCAAGTTGGTATGTAACAATCAAAATTACAGTTCCAATTATGTAGAATTTACTGAAGCTCCAAAAATCATGAGGAGATTTTTCTATCGGCCGAGTGATGTCTCTTTCAAAATGATGAAAGTAACAGTAATATATTATGTTTTGAGTTTCTTTTAAATTCCAGCAAAAACTGTGAAAATAATTTTTTATAACTTTTGTTCGATTTACTAAGGATGACTAGAGAATATGAAACTTTTCTTTTTGCCATCAAAATCTATCAAATTACAAAAAAGCCAAGTCGACTGGCGCAATTAAAAAAAACACAGGAACTCTTGTAAGCAAACCTCTGTTTCGATTTGTTCCTATATTTTTCGTTTTCAAAGTCTTTTTTACGACTAGGTTCTGAAACTAACTTTTATAAGGAATGAAAATTTTTTTAAAAAAAAATCCAAACTCTGAATTAATGCACAATGTGATTGAGTTTTTCTGCCGAAGCAACTGCTGATATTTGAAGTGGCTGAAATAAAAACTAAAATAAGATTGAAGTTTTTGCCTCACCTCTGATAATAAATCTCTCCTGTATGTTTTTGTGTATGTGTCAAAGTGTGCAAACTGTGTTTTGCAAAAGAAAAATATCCTCTATTTTTTCGAGAACAAACCTTTCGCGTGTAACAATAATATAATTAATCATTAAATTAAATTTATTTGTCATTAAAAGAAAATTGCCTTGAAATTGTCAATTGCCGTTATGCTTATCTTTGTTTCCATTGGATGGCTTAAAATAACAAAATCGATTTCGTTTTGAAATATCAATATTGTTAAAAGTTTAGCCTCACTTGAAATAACTGTTAGAAAAGTTGTCATTGAACAATGAAAAAGTAAAATGTAATGATTTCCATGTATTTTTTATGAGCAAAAGTTTCAAGGTTGAATTTTCTTTCCTGCGTTGGAAATTCAGGAATGATTTTCTGTGCCTAAGTGACCTTCGTACACGAATTTAGCTTATAAGAAACTCTCCGATTTGGAATATATGAGAGAAAAAACTTATCACACAATTTCCATCAACTGAAACTAGATGACAAGCTTTTTTACATACAAACAAAACGACAGAAAGTGTTTTATATTGTTTTTTGATATTTTTCTTGAATAATTGTGTCGCTATTTTTTTCTGAATGTGAGTCCCCTTTTGGTTTTGAAATTTTATTTTATTTTTCTCGGAGAAAATGGCTGTTATACACTTTTCATGTGAAAAACTGTAGGTTAATTAAAAATCCAAAATTCAATTTAGACATCATCTTGGTCGCTAGGTCATTTATGAGATGTTAAATTTGAGAGCAGAACACAAAAATATTTACTTTTTTTAGACGTTGTTTCTGCAGTTCCTATCATTAAACAAGTTCAACTATATATTTCCAAAAAGAGAAAAAATTCTAGTCATACAATTCCATTAATCAACAAAGCTAGTCCCGCAATTGAAAACTGGTTTTTTGTCAACCCGGGTAAACGTTTAAAACCCAAAGTGCAATGAAGATTATCTAATACTCTTATACTAGATCCACTAACTATAAAATCTACTATATCTAACTAGATCAACTATAGAAGAACAACTACACTCACCTATGATTTATCGTAAAAAATTTTCCCAGATAAAAAACAGCGGCTGATGAATTCGACCACTTATCAATGCATCTTTTTAGGTGATTTGTCATAGAAAGGAGGCTTTGCTCACCCGAATTGAGCTCACATTGAAAATTGGCGATAAAAGTAAGAAAAAACAGAGATCGCCATTGATGAATTTGTTCAATCCACTGCAATTGCGCAAAAGCAATATATTATCGCTAACTTGGCTTATTCTCAGCGATGGAACAGCGATGAAAAAATTACCAAAATGAGCAAAAACAGTGAACTACCGGGATACGATCCCGCAACTATTATTTTGTAGACATGAATGCTTCCTCTGCGCCACCAAGCTTAGAAATCATCAAGTTAAAGGGCTTATCAACTCACACTCTCATTTGAAAGCTGCTGGAATGAGTTAAAGTTTCTCAAATGTTTCGACGCGTTACGTTAGCTTTTCGGACAATTTTTGGGTCCTTGCTTTTGTTATTAGATACTTTAACCAATTGCACTTCAAACCCGCAACATTATCCATTCCATTTCAATTTTTATTCTATCAACGATTTTTTGGCTATTTACTTTCAAAATATATAAGATTAACCCAGAAGTTTTGCATGTTTTATAGCTTTTGGTTCCGTCCTTCTGTTGTTTTCCTATCTGGTCAGCCTAATATATTTTTTAGTTTTTACCATACATGCTGTTGTATATCGATTGGATTAACCAGCATTTCCTTGTTTCGATTGTATTTATTTTTTAAAGCGATAGAAAAAAAATTAATGCAGATTGAAAAATTTAGAACTGGAACTGACTTTGTTCAGAGAGGACGGAAAACAATTAGGAAAAATTTGTTTGTCCAGACCGCGCGACCGATGTTCTGTATGTTTAGATTATCTGCACTGTAAATTGAAATATTTAGACCACGTGGGAAGAATAGAAGTACACAAAATATACCATTTCAGTACATGGGAACCTAAATCATTTATTTACATAAATAGGACAATGGTCAGGTCACACATTTGTGACCGATGAAACAAAACATAAAGAACTCAATTTTGCTTTGTAAAAAAACGGGCCCATTATAAATGTTATCTGATATAAGACCGGCTGGTCATCGAATGAAATTAAGGTATAATTCGACCCAAATTTTCTAGGAGGCATCATTATTGAAGGCCAAACTAGATGTGTATTTTGTGAATTTTGAGTGGATCCCGCAACAAGGACACTATCTTTGTTCTCTTTCGTTCTTTCTTCTTCTTTGATGATTCCGACAAAATTTTAGCATAACTCAAGACTTGTCTCTGGATTCCCGAGCTAAGCAAACACAATTATGCGCCTATCGAGTGCAAGAGATGGCTTCGTAATGCTTGGGTAAAAATTTTTAGCTTGAATCATGGATCTTGTCAACAATTTGCAATTTGACAGTGCGCATAGATCAAACTAGGACTTGCCTATGCTTCATTGTCCTGTGTAACCTTGCTACCCAAGGAACAGAACATACGTTTTTTTTCGAAGGAGGCCTTCATTTTTTAAAGTTAAACATACAACAAAACTGAGCAGATTAGAAACATTTCAGTAACTACTAAGTGATTTTCATTAATTTATTGTATGTATTTTACCAATTTTTTTTCCAAATTGATTTTCATGAGATTATTGCATATTTTTGTGCCCAAAATGTTTTTTCTATGGTCTTCATGAGATTATTGCATTTTTTTAAGCCCAAAATCTTGCCTATTTTGATGATTTTCATAAAAAGATTGAATTTTTGGTGCATTAAATCTTTTTTCATTGATGAGTTTCATGAGATTATTGCATACTTTCGTGCACAAACTTTGTTTAAATTGACATATTTCAAGATTTTTCTTCGCATATTTTTTGTGCCTAAAATCTTGTTTATAATGATGGTTTTTAAGATTTATGTCGTTTAGTTTTAGCTCAACTTTGTTGGAGTTTTCAAAAATTGTTAAAGTTTTCAAATAGCATGCCTCTAAGAGTAAAACAATTAATTACTTTTAGACAATATAATGTAGTTTTTAGACAATTTAATTGATTTCTTAGATCCTAGTTTTTATTGCAAGTTGAAGGCAGTTTTATGGCGATAGCAGTTAATTTTTTGTCAAAAACAATAAATTTTTTTGCAATTTTATTGCAAAAACAATTAATTTCATTTCAATTTTATAGCATTTTAAGCGAAAAAATAGATTCTATTGAGATTATGTGGAGAAAAATATAGATTTTAGTGGATATAATGCAAAATAATGGGCATGAAAATAATTCATTTTCTTTCTATTATAATAGAAAATGTTGCCTCAATTGCTTACACATAATCAATTATAATGGCAACATTTTCAGCAAAATTTTTTCAATATAATCTAATTTTGCAGGAATTTAAGTGCGGGTCACAATCAGAGTACGATGATTCATCGTTTCAGAATACGTTTTACTCATCTATTCCTGAGTTGTCTCATAATTCAACCAATTATGGTACTGTAAGCGTGCTATTTTCAAAACTGGAAGTAGATTGCGTTCCTGTGGATTCAATTCTAATCTTTTCAACTCCCCGAAAAAATAATTTTTTTGTTTGATGCTTAGCGTTTTTTTGTTTGATACTTAGCGTTTTTTTTTTTCGATAAGCAGAGAGAATTTATTTTGACATTCATGTTTTTTGTGTGCAAATCAAAACTATGGAAAATGAGACTCACAATTTTTTTTCTGATATCAAACTGCATTGAGCGAACCACTGGCTTACAGAATTTGCTATTTTGTCAAGGTTTGGAACAATGAAGTAAAGCATTAACTATTAACTAAGTTCACAGCCACTTTTTGCAATTGAATTTAAAATCCCAAACTTAAAAACCCGATGCATTGGCGAAAACTGCTCTATGTTTGGGGTACTGTGCACTCAGAGGTTTCTTGAAGGTCCTGAGCTTAAGTTTGAAAAGATATTTTACCTGTGATCTTTTTTCGTAAAGTTATAGGGGTTTAATGATTGTTAAGTTCTGGGAAATTAAATACTTTTGGAGCTGTTTGACTATCTGTATGTCATCGTATTGGACTAAACGTCTAGCATTCATCTTTCAGAAAAAAAGCAGATTTTGTTGTGACTTAGTAAAATTTCTGTTTTTTCTTGCATTGAAGCCAATCTTACCTGTAAAACAACTAGAACATGCTAAAAAATATTATTTCTCGCACAAATACTGATCGTTTTAATTGTCATGAAGTTAAATATCGCTTGCAAAGTTTGATATAAATCTAAAAATGAATAGTTTTTAAGAAATCATGCAAACACAAAAGAACATTTGAACTCTGATTTTGACTAAGAATTTTAGAATTCCAAATTTTTAAGTGCAGTTCAGGTTTTGCGACTAAAACATAGGTTTATCAGTTCAATTTGAAAATATCAATTTATTTGGAAGGGTTTCATCTGGAAAATATGTTTTGGATGATGTGCGCTCAGAATAGTCTTTGAAAACTAGAACAAGCCTAATATTTATCAGTTGAATTACCGGCCATTTTCTTTTTACCTTCTCTTAGTGACATATTTCAAGTTTTTTAAGTACAAATAACGACGTTTTCGGTAATAAAGTAGGGTAAAAACGATCGATACACTTTATATTGTGATTTTTAGACTTCCAGTCATGCATTGTTATCCTTAGACTATACTGGTTTGAGTACAAAACTTTTGATTTAACCATTTTTCAAAAATTATCAATTTTTTCCCTTTAAGAAATGCGCTACAAGATATGCCAAATCTTGTCTTATAATATCTCTGAACTTATTTAAAATTCAATATACTTTTGTTCCGAAAGTAACGGAGATATATTAACGCGAGATATAATTCGCGCTATTAACGCGTAAGCGGAGATTTAATCCGTTTTGGAAATCGTGCCAAATTGGTTGAAAGAATCTTATTTGCCAATACTGATTTATTACAATGTACACACATATGGCGTGTGGGGTGATGATTTCATAAAGAAAAATTCACATTTTAGAAAAAATGTTTCATTTTATTTTTTTTTACATTTTTTTTAATGTTACTACTGCTCCATAAACCTTAAAAGGTAGTTGGAACATTCAGGGCTTCGCCCTGATACCAGCAGTCTTATTTTGTTTGAAGTCAATTTGAGAATTGCATCCAGGGCTTTATCAAATCAACCTTCGAGCTATATCGATAACTATTTTTTGTTCTTTTTATCGGTTTTCTATGTTTATATTGAACTAATACAAACGAAGATAGTTGAATCATTAAAATCGGTCAGATATTTACAATTTTTTGTGGTTAATAATCAGAAAAAAAAATTGACACATTTTTTTGTTATAAATCTCGAATATCTGATAATATATTTTTCACCTTTTTTCATCTTTTTTCATTATTTTTCGATTATTTTTAGATTATCGGTTCGCAGAAGTTTCGTTACTCGTTCGATTACTTGTGTTTTGATATATTAAACTTTATTAGCCAATTTTTTGCAATAATTATGTTTACTTTTTATAAACTAGGATTATTTAAATCTGACTGCTATAATCTAATTCTACGAAAAACTAATCAAACCCTCCTTTTCTATTTGTGTTATGTTTTAGTGAAACCTTAAGCTGCCTGATTGTATGCCTTAAAAACTTTACTTGTAAATTGAATGGAATGTTTGCTCTATGAGAATAAGGTTGAACGGTAAATAGTTTTTGAAAACGATCAATCAGTATGCATGTAAGTTTTGTAAAGATTACCTTTTGTGATCGAAATTGAATGACGGGAAATGAGCTGAAATCAAAATAAATATCTACTTTTTTCAAAAATACTTTCAAACGTCATATTCCGAGTCAAGTGTCCGCTATTATTTTCCAGACTTCGCGCCGATATTAATTACATGATTAAAAACCCTTTGTCCAGACAGAGTTTTATAGCAGCGAAAAAATGTCTTGAATTATCTTATTTTGGTCGTTTTATGCTTAGTGAAGTTAGTTTCAATAATCTGGAAATAAGACGCGATTTAGTCTGAATATATTTTTTTGCTATATATTCTGGAAGTTAGCCGCAATCTAGTTTGAAAGTTAGCCGGGATATAGTCAGAAAATGAACCACGGAAGAATTGAAGTCGCCATAGACTGGTTTAAACTCGGGTCAGACTGAACATAAGTGACGAACGTATAAACTACGCATGGTTTGAAACAGAATCCTGAGAAGCGACCAATTGGAGGTAAAAATTACTATACAAATACTATTAACTAAATATTATTCTACTATTAACTTAATATTACAAATACGGAAAAAACCAAAACTGAAATTTAAATGTCTTGGCAAGCAATTTTTTTTTTCAAAAACACGTGTTGTTCAGTTTATTTGGCAAAAATTGTCAAATAGTATTTGTAAATTAACTATTACAAATACGGAAAAAACCAAAACTGAAATTTAAATGTCTTGGCAAGCATTTTTTTTTCTTCAAAAACACGTGTTGTTCAGTTTATTTTGCAGAAATTGTCAAATAGTAATTTGATTGGAATTGTTCAATTAATACATCATATTTTTCAAATGTTGCAAAAAAATGTAAAGTCACAAGAGTCACGCCCCGCCGTTCACTTTAAATATCCGTCGGTCGCAACTCTCGCGTTGCGTTTTTCTTCGGTGGCGCCGGTCGTACTCAAGTTTTTCTGGGTAGCGCCATTCTGGACGCATCTCCACTGTCTGCAAAATTGGAAGTACCAAAACTCTTTTCGTTGTAGTCTAAAAAACTGCAACCTTGGTCTGCGTTAATGAGAACTTGCAGCACTTCAAATGAATGACATGTTTTCTGCAAAAGGCCTCATGTTTAAGAGACTATGGAGCGCAACTTTTAAAAATGCTTAGAACAGAACCTCTACGAATCATTCACAGGACCATCGAATATTTTAAAAGCAGGTCTTTTCTAGAATTTGTTTTGAAACAAGTGCGAAACTGTGTTAACAAAATGATTCAACTTCAAGACTAGACATTATCTGCTCACTTCTTCTCAAAAAATTTTGCGTTCTTAGATTTATTTCAGTCTGAAACAAATCAATTGAGCAGCAACCTCCATGCTTCGAGAAACTAATTTTTTGAAGGAATGGATCCGACTTATGAATAAACTTCAAGTGTTTCAAAGTTTCATAGCTTGAATAGCTTGCTCACAATAGCTGAGATTTTTTGCAGACCGATTTGTTCAATTCGAATCATCAAAACTTTGATAGCTTGATTAGAAAAACTTTAACTTTTTGTTAATTCTTTTTTTTGAAGCAACTTGAAATATTTTTAAATTTCATTACTTGAAAAGCTTGAAAAGGGGAACTGTAACTTTTGCAAACCAATTTGGTCTACGAAATAACTTGAATCAGGTCATATTATCATAACTTTAGCAGCTTGCTTAGATAACTTGAATTTTTTTGCAAACCGATTCGTTTCTTAAAATAACGTCGATTATTTCAACGTTCCATATCTTGAAATGTTTGCTTAGAAAACTTGAACTTGAACTTCAAACAGATTCATTTTATGAAAAAACTTGAATTGCTTCACAGGTTGAATGGCTCTTTAAGTAAATCTAAAATTCTCATAAACCGATTCGATCTATGAACTAACCTGAAAGAAGTTCAAATTTTCATAGCTTGAAAAGCTTGCTTTAACTTTTGTAAGCCGGTTGGCTCATTTAAAAAAAAGGGAGATTTCAAAATTGCTTAGATTGAAATGCTGGCTGAGAACAACTTCAAGTCTTTGCGAACGGACCTTGTCTAAGATGCGAACCGAATCAGGCTATAAAGACTCAATTTGTTCAATTTTGAAACTTGGTCTATAAAAAAAACTTGAACCCTTTCAAATTTTCACTCCTTGAATTAATTTTTTGCCATCCGTTTTCTGAAAAAAATTAATTGAAAGCCTTAAAAGTTTTAAAGCTTACCGAGAAATTATTTTTGTTTGCGATGCGATTAGCGCTCTGAAAAATATGCAAGTTTTCATAGCTTGAATAGTTTGCATAGAAAATGTTCAACTTTTGCGAACCGATTCGTTTTATGAAATAACTTGAATTATTTCCTAGCTTGAATAGCTCGCTTAAGAAAACATGATTTTTTTGCGAACCTCTTTGGGATATGAAATTTTAAATATTAAGAAAATTAGAGTCCCAGCTAAAACTGGAGGTACCTGTTTAATAATTTTTGAATTTTTTGAACTGATGCGGGATTAAACAGATAACTTAAAATACTTAATTGATGGGCTTCATCCAAAAACTTAATTGTTGCTCAATTAAAATGAGTGAATACTTTTGTGATTTTGAAATTTTTCTTGACACAAAAAATTTCTGTACAAAATTGAAGGCGTAGACTTTTATGCAAGAGGCTTTTCCACAACTTGTTGCCTCGATTAAATACTTGATATCACATTGAGTTGTTTTCGAGAAGAGATAAAAGGCTTTAAAAAACGTTAAAAAAAATCGAAAACTTGACTGTTTTGAGAATCGTAACTTGTTGTGTAAAAAAACTGGCGTTACCGCTTATGCAAGAGAGCTTCCCACAATTCCTTTTACCCATTGAAACCAAAATCTCAGATTTGAGTTTGTAGTTCCCGAGAAAAGTGAAAAAGTTTTATCAAACGGTCAAAAAATTGAAACATTTGACTTTTACGAGAGCCATAGATTTTTGCTCAAAAAAAGGGCGTAACCGCTCCTGCAGGGGAGCTTCCCATAACGCGTCCTTTCGATTGAAATCAAAATCTTACATTTGTGAGATTAGATTTTGTGAAAATGTAGAAAAATCCAAAAATATGCAACAAAAACTCCCCCACACACATTTCCGAAGGCTGTAGAAAGTGAGTGAATGTAAAAAGAGACTGGGTAATTATGCAGGCACACAGAGCATGGGCGGATTTCCCTTTGTTACCACTTTTTCGAAAATAAAATGAGTAGTTCTTGAGGGGAACTAAATTTTTGGAAAAAAATTTCCAAAGCTTCTCAAAAAAAACCCAATGCCATACATTTCTATTTAACCTGCTTTTATCAAACAGGAGCCAAAAAAACTGAATTCCGAGAGCTTTCGTAAGAAATGAATGTGGTTACAAATACCTGAGCTTTGTAATCGAAAAAAAACTGCCCTAAGATCTCTATTTAAAACTTATTCTGCTTTGCCTTACGCTGCCCTGGCTTGCCCAATGCTGCCCTACCTTGCCTTGCCGGGTTGCGCTACTCTGCCTTGCGCCATCCCGTCTTATTTTGCTATATTACACCTTGCTTTGCGCTGCCCTGGTATGCTGCTTCTCCTTCCCGGCGCTGGGATGCTCTACTTCGCCTTACCTTGCGCTGCCCTGCCTTGTTCTGCAATGCGCAGCTCTGCCTTGCTTCGCGGTGCCCTGCCAAGCTCGTTGCACTGCGCTGCCCTACGTGGCCGTGTTCTGTGCTGCCCCAGTTTGTCTTGTGCTACCTTGTACTTGGCTGCTCTGCTCAACATGCCTTACTCTGCTCATCAACCTGCCCTGCCTTGCCCCTCCTTCCACTGATTTGCTTTGCCCTACCTTGCGCTTCGCTGCCTTTCCCTGTCATGACTTGCGCTGCCCTGCCTTGCGCTTCTCTGCCATACTTTTTGTACCCTGCTTTGTTTTGCGCTTCGCTGTTTTGCTTTGAGCTGCCATACTCTTCTTTGCCTTGTCCTGCTTTGCCCCTCCTTCCGCTACCCTGCACAGCCTTGTCTTGGGCCGCTCGGTTTTGCCTTTCCTTGCCTTGGACTACCATTATCATTCCGTGCCATGCGCTACCTTGCATATAAATGCCCTGTCATGCTCCTCTTTGCCTTGCTCTGCCACTCCCCTCCTTGCCTTGCTTTGCGCTGCCTTCCCTGCATATTTTCTTTGCCCAGTCCCTTTGTACCTTATGCTGCCCTGCCCCTACTTGCCTTGCGTTGCCCTTCCCCTTTTTGCCTTGCGCTACCCTGCCCCTCCTTGCCTTGCGCTGCCCTGCCCCTGCTTGCTCTGCCTTGTTCTGCAATGCGCAGCTCTGCCTTGCTTCGCGGTGCCCTGCCAAGCTCGTTGCACTGCGCTGCCCTACGTGGCCGTGTTCTGTGCTGCCCCAGTTTGTCTTGTGCTACCTTGTACTTGGCTGCTCTGCTCAACATGCCTTACTCTGCTCATCAACCTGCCCTGCCTTGCCCCTCCTTCCACTGATTTGCTTTGCCCTACCTTGCGCTTCGCTGCCTTTCCCTGTCATGACTTGCGCTGCCCGGCCTTGCGCTTCTCTGCCTTACTTTTTGTACCCTGCTTTGTTTTGCGCTTCGCTATTTTGCTTTGAGCTGCCATACTCTTCTTTGCCTTGTCCTGCTTTGCCCCTCCTTCCGCTACCCTGCACAGCCTTGTCTTGGGCCGCTCGGTTTTGCCTTTCCTTGCCTTGGACTACCATTATCATTCCGTGCCTTGCGCTACCTTGCATTGAAATGCCCTGTCATGCTCCTCTTTGCCTTGCGCTGCCACTCCCCTCCTTGCCTTGCTTTGCGCTGCCTTCCCTGCATATTTTCTTTGCCCAGTCCCTTTGTACCTTACGCTGCCCTGCCCCTACTTGCCTTGCGTTGCCCTTCCCCTTTTTGCCTTGCGCTACCCTGCCCCTCCTTGCCTTGCGCTGCCCTGCCCCTGCTTGCCTTGCGTTGATCTGCCCCTCCTTGCCTTGCGTTGCTCAACCCCTCCTTGCCTTGCGCCAGCCTGCCTTACGCTTACGCTTTCCCGCCCTCCTTGCCTTGCGCTGCCCTGACCTGCGCTCAAAACTTCATAACAATTTGTCTAGACGTTTGATCTTGACCTTTCCTAGTTTGCTGTATCTTGAAAAACTAAGGTTTATTTTCGAATTGGTTTCTTAAACACTACGAGTGGTGAGCTATTAAACCTGGCGCCCATAAAAAATGAAAACGATTTACAATTAAATATAAGATGAAAAATTTTCAGTAGAAGGCCTCATGTTTCAGAGGCTATCGGGCGCAAGGCTTAAAAACGCTTAGATCAGAACGGTTAAAAATCATTCATAGGACCGCCGATTATTCTAAAGTCTGGAATTTTTGAGAATTTTTTTAAAAAGCAAATACGAAACTCTGTAAACAAAAACAATTTGATTGAACTTCATAACTAAACATTATCTGCCCACTTCGTCTCAAAAATGTTTGCGTTCCTATATTGAATTCAATCTAAGACCGATCAATTAAACAGCAATCTCCACGTTTTGAGAAACTATTTTTTAAGGAACGGATTCGGCCTTTGAATTAACTTAAAATACTTCAAAGTTTTAGGGCCTGAATAGCTTGCCTAGAAATGCTTGAAAACCGATTTGGTTTATGGAAAACTTTGAATTACTTCACAGGTTGAATAGCTCCCCTAAGTAAATCTTAACTTTTCATGAACCGATTCGGTCATTGAAATAACCTGAGAAAAAATTCAAAGGTTCAAAGCTTGAATAGCTTGCTTGCAAAATTTGAGATTTTTGCAAATTCATTCTTTTTTTGAAACAACTTAAAATATCTTAGAGTTTCAGTGCTTGAGGACTTGAATTTGGAAACTGCCATTTTTGCAAAAATTTTAGCTCGCTTCAGAAAACATGACTTTTTCGCGGACCAATTTGGTCTATAAAATAAATTGAACTATTTCAAATTTTCATATCTGGAATGTCTTTAATATAAATTTTTGTTAATCGATTTCGTTCCTGAAATAGCTTAACCGATTTGGTTTTAGAAACAACTTGACATTTGTTAAATTTGTAATTTAAACAGCTTGCTGCAGAAAAATTTGATTATTTTTGCAATTCGATTCGTTTTTCAAATTAACATGAAATAATTTTAGGTTTTTATCGATTGAATGGCTTCAATCGAATAACTTTAAATTTCGGCATCTGATTTGTTTGTTTCAAAGTTTGTTAGTTTGAGTAGCTTTTTTAGAAAAATTTGAGTTTTTTGCCATCCAATTATTTTTTGACAACATCCTGAAATAATTTCAAGTTTAAAAGCTTGACTGGATTGCTTTGAATTTAACAAACCAAAACATCTTGAATCATTTTATTTTTCCATTCTTTTATCCACTTGCTGAAGAGAAACGACTCGCTCTTTGAAATAGCTTGAAAAAGTTTTAAAGGTTCATTGCTTGAATTGTTTCAATGGAACGTTTTTGATGTGAAATAACAGTAATATTCAACTCAGTCGAAGTAACAACCAGCCGAAAATACGTGTTAAGTGTTATATAATAGTTATGTAAAAATTATGTAACAATCACGAAAATCATGCAAATTTCATTGATGTGACGTAATTTTTCGGCTGTGTGATATACTCCGCTCCTTTCTGGCTGGCTTATACTTCGGCTGGTTTGATTACTCTCGAAATATTAAAACTTGCTAAGAAAAACTAACTTTTCACGAACTGATTCGATCTATGAAAAACTCAAAATAATTCAAAGTTTCATAGCTTGAATAGCTTGTTTAGAAAAATTTTCAAATTTTGAGAACCAATTCGATCTATCGAATGGCTTCAGATAATTCGAACTCTCACCGCTTGAAAGATTTCAATAGAAAAACTTAATATTTTTGCCATCCGATTCGCTTTAAGAAACAACATAATTTTTTCAAAGAGCCATTTGCTTGTATAATTTGCTTAGAAAAACTTTCAAACTTTGAGAACCAATTCGATCTATCTAATAGCTTTAGATAATTCAAACTTTTACCGCTAGAATAGAAAAGCTTAATGTTTTCGCAATTTGATTCGCTTTATAAAATGACTTCAATTTTTCAAAGCGCCATTGGCTTGAATAGCTTGCCTAGAAAAACTTATTCTTTTCGCGAACCGATTCGATCTAGGAAATTCAAAACTTTTCAAACCGATTTACAATATTGCTTTACTTGAAAGTTTTAGACGTTTCATAGATTGACTAGCTAGATCAGAACAGCAACTAACTTTTTTCGGGGCGATTGATTATTGGAGACAAGCTTACTAGCATTTTTTAAATTATTGAGAGAAAAATTAATGCCCTATTTAGCTGCTATAAGGCAAAATGGTCAAGAGGGATCATTGAGCTCAACGTTTAAGAAAGATGAACTCGATTCAAGTTCCAGGTTAGACAGTATCTGCTCATTTTGCTCAAAATTTTGCGTATACAGATTCATTTCATTCTGAAACGAATCAACTTAAAGCAGCAACATCCATGCTGAGAAAACTTATAATTTTAGAAAACAGACTCGCGCTATGACACAACTTGAAATATTTTATAGCTGGAATAGCTTGCTTAAACCAAACCAGCCTACAAAATTTTTTTAAAAATATTTCTCAGTTTCAAAGTTTGAATAGCTTTTTCAAAGTTTGAATAACTTTTTGCGAACCGATTCCGTCTATGAAAAAAATCGAAATTTTTCAAAGTATCATAGCTCTAGTTTTTTTTAAAAGATCCAACACAGAATAACTCACAGCTAGCCTAAAATGGTGAGTCAAAAATGTTTTCTGTAAAACTTTTTGAAAATAATTTTTTTTTTGAAAATTGATTATTCCAATTACAATTTCTGAAAATACCAGATTTTACAAATTAAATTTGGTTCTTCTCGTCTATCAAGGTTGTTTCTTTTCTCGTTTTCAGCACTATCAGAGACTGCAACACTATATTCAAGCAAATCAGCGAAGCTCCAATGATTGAATAAATATGAGGCGTTTTTTCCATCAATAAAACTTGCAAAATATAACACAAAACAATACTCAAACATTTCACCGTAAACGAAATTGATGGAAATGATAATTGAGACCCTTTAAAACCTAAAAAAGCGTTAATTGTAAAGCAAGCACAGCCTAAAAGAAGGAATGTTTTGTTTTTAAAGTCGCAAACTGGAACTGCAAAATTCGTTTTGATGACAAATGGCAATGGCATTAGACAACAACCTAATCGTGAAGCGAAAACTAACAAACCAGTGTTAACAGATGACCATTGTCGCATGATAATATAAAACAGGGCATTTATTAACCCAGATATAAGACTTAAACTAAACCCGAATAACCCGTGGAAGTTGAACTGAGTGTCTATTCTCGTTTCTGATTGGCTAATAAATACGAGTCCAGTTAAGCCAATCAGCGAGCAGCAAATTGTCAGCCAATGAGGTTTTAGTCTGAGGAGAAAAAATTCAAGCACTAAACCGAAAGCGAAACTGGAATAATAATGAATAGATGTTGAATCGCCAGCCGTTAAATAATCATAAGAAAGGACAAGTAAATAATTTGATAAACTAGATAAAATAGCTCCATTTAAAACAATTTTTCCGACCAAATGCCAATTTAACTTTCGTTGATTGAAAAATAAAAACCAAGCGATACCTGTAACTAATCCGAAAACGCCCATAACCAAAGTTGAAAAATGGCCCCCCATTTCAGAATATTGAATGGAAACATAAGCGAAAGCAACTACAGTTGAAGCAAGGACTGTGCAACAAATTCCAAGAAAATTGTTTTTCCGAGAACTTCCAATTTGATTTGAATCTGAAGCTGCCATTCTGTGTAATTTATTGTAGATAAAGCAAAAGTAAGGAAAATATTGATCAACGGCGACAACTACTGAAAAAAAAATAATTGACTCTTCTCACACCAAACCCCCCCCCCCCCCCTTCGAAAGTATTTGGTTTGCAAACGAGCGAATTTTTACAACCAACAAGTGTTATAAAGACCAAGTTAACATGCTCCAAAGCAGTTTAGGGGGGGGGGAGATGTTAATTATTGGCTCTAAGTGAGAGTTTTCAGAAATCAGAATCGATTGAGCAAATTTACATGCAGCACTTAGCAAATTTAATCTGAATTAAATGCTTGAATGCTGGGGTGGAAATATCTTACCTGTGTCTATCTGGAGTGAGGATTTTAACTTGATCCCGTGTGTTACATAAAAAAATTTATGGACCAAGTTAACATCCTCCCCCCTAAACACGTTTAGGGGGGAGGATGTTAACTTGGTTCTAAGTTGGGAATTTTCAGCCAATCAGAATCGATTATTTTACATGCAGCGCTTAGGAAATTTAATTTAATTTAAGCGCTGGGGTGGAGGATCTTAACTTGGTCTATTTATTTGGGGGGGGGGGGGGTTCCGGAAAAAGAGCCGAATAATTAAGCAGGCAGAAGAACACATTTGTAATGAAAGCAAAACCTTTAAACTGGTAGTATATAAATTCTTGCGCCGCGGAATTTAGTCAAACAGCGCGGTTGGCGGCGTTTTATTCAAATGGTTCAATGCTTTGGTGGTCTAAAGAAGTTGTATATATGCACTTCAAATAATCCAGTTCGAGAACGCCTTATCACCGTTTGGCCAATATCGTTTAGTTTCTTGAAGTATGACTTGGCAATCCTATACATAAACTGAAACATGTAAAATAAAACGCGGTTATGTAAAATATAACGTGCGTTACGAATATGAAACCTGCTAAGTATAACTAAAACGAGGAGGTTTCGTCAATTAATCAAAAAGTACAAAAATGAAAAAGCTAAGTAAAAAATGTAACAATATCGGAACGAACGTTGAAAATAATTTCTACTTCGTCGAAACTTCAAAGTGGTGGCTTTTTAACTTTAAACCCTGGATATCTGGATTAACAGGAGTTTTTGAGCCTTTTCTGCAGCTTCTGGGATTGTTCACAATCATTGAATCTTCTCGTCGCGATTGATTGTTTTTCTTTTGCCAGTTAAATAAGCAGGCATAATCAAATAAAAACATCGTTTTGTTTGGTGCATACGAGCTGTAAGCGTGCTAAACCTATTTTTAAAAAAATCAAATTAATAAATTTGACTATTGTCAAAGGTAAACCGTGTTCTAGGAACTATTTAAGATTTTATTTGCTTAAGTTTTAATTTGGCAAATTTGGTAATTTGAAAAAAAATTGGGAGAATTTACCTTCGGTAGCGAAAATTTTATCAATTGGTGAAGGTTTAACTGCGAGCACGCCTATGGATCTCGGGTATTTTCGCTGTAATAACCTTTCTCTAGAATTTGAAAATGTCTTCAGTTTATCGATATCCGAGTTCGTTTTCGCAGTAATCGCTAAATGAAATTGCTCACTCCAATGGCTCTTTGGTGAGGTTCCGGAGGCTCAGAAATTTGGCTCAGGAATTTGGTCAGAAAGATGGAATCCATCGTAGACTCGGATTGCTGATTGACTGCGCCATTAAAGCAATGTTGTTCTAACTTATGGAAAGAAGAAAACAAGTTAAAAATAAAAAATGTTGGTGTGGATTTGAGAGCATTTAGATCTGGTTTGGGTGGAGCTTCTGAGTGTTTTCTTCAAGTTCTCGGATTGTCCAGAGCTTTAAGAACCACTGAAAATTCTTGTCGGGATATAAGTTTTCCTCTTGCCCGCTAAAGGCGGTAACAATAACTAAATAAAACAAAATGAACCTTTAAGGACTTCCATTTGCCAAAAGTAAGGGTTTTCACAAGCTGTTGAAAAACTTTTTCGGAGGAAATACTTTCCTTGGCGCAAGGATTATCCAGAGGGGAATGTTTAATTGAGGATGCTTTTGGATCTTTGGTTATGTCGATGTAAGAACCTTTCCTAAAGATCAGTGGTGTTTTCAGGTTATCGAGATCCAAATTCTTTTTTTTTCAAAATTGCTAAAGGAAGTTGTGCACTCCACTTAACTTTGGTATTGGGAATTTTAACAATATCGTTTGGCCAGAATTATGCAATTTCAGCACAGAAAGATGGAACTTAAGACATCACAACAACCCTTTCCGTTTTAGCCCCCCTTGCCCCTATAAAAGCAATTTCTTTTTTTAATTTTATTTTATTTTATTTTTTATTAACAATTATTGTTTTCAGTTTGTTTTACGTATCTCTGTGGATCCTTTTGTCATGAAATTTGACTCGTAGATTAGTTACACCAAAATAAACACATTAAATCTACATATATTAATAATTGCGCCCAAAAATTTTTGTGTATATCTGGTTGATGACGGTAGAAAAGCCAGAAAATATGTTTCTTAAACAAAAAATATTCATTATTTTGTGGTTAGATGATTCTTTTTATCGCTATGAGAACTGTTGGATTTTTTCTATTGGTAAAGAACCAGCGCGCGTTTTTTTTGTCATCTTCAGTGAACGTTGTTGGCACGTTCTCTCTATTTGCAACTTTTTTTTTAGGTTAGAATGAAATATTGGTAAGAAGAAACCTGAATAAATTCTTGCCGCATTCATGGAAATACAGTTTAGTATAAACATACACATCAACCAATATATGAGCGTGGAATATACTAGCCGCGACGTATTCAGCTACATAAAATGAGCGCTGTAGATGAATATACAAAAAAGATTATCTTCTATGTTGAAATAAGAGTGCATTTGCGGGTCTAGGACAACAAGCCGACGGGACTTCAAGCCGAAGGGACTTCAGACCGAAAATTGAACTATACAAGCACCTCAAATCATTATTTTTTCATCTCTAAAACGTTGCTTTTCAAAATCTTAGGCTAGTTTAGTCCATAATAAGCGTTATTTATGACAATGAATCACTTAGGATTTGCATTAGTTAATAACATCAGCCGATTTTTGAAACGCATAAATTATAAACAAGAAAAATACCTTCCACCGTGTTTTATTTTTCAACTTTCCTAAACATCACTTGGAGGCTTAAATTTTATGAAAACGCTAATAATTATCAAATAAAGATCAGGAAATTGAGAAATTCTTCAAAAACTTTTCAAATTAACCTTATTTCATGACTTAATGCGAAAATTTTCGGCTTGAAGTCCCTAATTTTACGATTCGGCTTGAATTCCCGTCGGCTTGATGTCCGGCACCCTGCATATGCGACTGTTTTTATAAATCGGAGACCGATCGTTTAGCAGACCAATCTTTTAGCATAAAAAGTGAAAAATGACTCTTTTAGCAGGCATAAAAAGTGAAAAATGACTCTTTTAGCAGGCCAAGGTAGTAAAGTGATGATACAACAATGCCGAAAAAGGCGGAAACATTTCAGAATAATTTAAACGCATATTCTAAAATTTTGGCGCCAAAATGTCTGCAACTGCAAATTAAACAATCATTTTGGCGCTAAAATGTCTAAATTGCATTTTTTTTTTCGCTCAAAATCTTAAAATGGCAGTTAAGATGGTACACGTTCGCCGTTTAGTTTTTGATTGCCGCACTTAATATGTTGACATTTGTTCAAATTTTTGTCACTTTTGAAAACATTTTCCCTTTCGGCACTAATTCGCCACTAATTTTTTTTCGGCACTGTTGTACTTCATTACTGTTTTACTGCCCACTCAGTATTGTTGGCTAGACTATGTGGTAGCCAGTTTGTACATCGGCTAATTTGTACCCTAACCAATTTTATTTCCTGGCTTCAATCGTATGACAACTTTACATGTTTTTCCTTAATCTTTTTCTCAATAAAATGACAACTTTTTTTCCTTCAATCGTCAATTGAAGTTCTCTTTTGCAAAAGGAACTAAATCCCTGCAATGATGACAAATTGGACAGCTCAATTTTTTTGAAGTTATTGCTCATACATAGCCGCATCCAGTTTCAAGCGTTAATGATTAATTATGTAACGATTTTAGTACCAGTTTTACTAAAATTGAGAAACAATCGATTTTAATCAATTGATAATCGAATATAACCTCTCTTTTTAAAAAAATCAAAATATAATTAATTATAATCCAATATTATAATCAATTTATTTTTTCGGCTTTTTTAAATACAATTAAAAACAATTATAATTGATTATAGTACATTATTTTTAATCAAATTTCGAGTTCATTAGTTTTGCACAAAACTCCATTATAATCGTTTATAATTGATTATAATCCCTTTTGTTTTTCCATTTTGTCATCGACGTTGCCTCTAATTTGCTTATATTTCATGCTTTTTGTACAGATTGGTTCCTATGAAAAATCAAAAAAAAATTTTTAAAAGTTTTTCAATCAATTCCAGTTTATAAGGTTTTTTTTTTTCATTTCTTCCCCATTAGAGTTGTTTTGTGATGCTTATTTCAAGCTTTTTTAATCACCAAAACATCAGCAAATTGATTTAGTTTCATGATTGATTCGGAAGACTTATTTTTCATCTACCGCGGGAATCTCTCCACTAATGTGAAAGGATCTCTATGAAACTTTTGTTTCGTGGTACAACTTTGTGTTCAGATGAACCAAAGTGTTCAGGAGATCTCTCTTTTAGATATTTTCTTATTGACACAAAAATAATAACCCAAAAGATATATTTCGACCATAGTTTTCAATTGACAATTTTTGGTAAATAAGAGATTACAATCGATTATAATCGATTTTAATTGATTGTAAGGATTTTTTGAAAAAACTATAATCAATTATAATCGGTTATAAGAAATTATAATCTATTGGAAAAAATCACGAATATAATCATTTATAAATCCTTTAAACACCTAATTTTGGTAATTATAATCAAATATAATTGTCAAAAAATGGTCATAATAATCCGTTATAATCGATTATTTACGCCTAAACTTGGATGCGGGTGCGCAAAAGATATCAAAAATCTCTTTAACCAAATACCCCTCGGGTACCTATTAACAAATATACCCCTATAACGGAACAAAACTGCTCGTATCAGGGTGAAGCCATGAATGTTCCGACAGCCTTCTAAGTTTTATGGAGCAGCAAAAGCCTTAAAAAATTTAAATGTAATAAAAAAAATTGAATTTTTTTTTCAAAAATTGGAAATTTTTTTAAAGAAAATCATCCCCTCACACGCCATATAAAGTACAAAAAGATAATTTTCGCACCTTGTAACAAATCAAATATGGCAAAATATACTTTTTTCAACCAATTTGGAACAATTTCTAAGACGGATTAAATCTCCACTTACGCACAAATAGCGCGAAATATATCGCGCGTTAATTTTCCAGAATCGGCCAAAATGGCAATCTTTAAACCCCCATAACTTTACAAAAAATGATCACAGGTGGAATAAATTTTCAAATTTAAGCTCAGGACAACAATAGTTTTTGAATGATATAAAAATTTTTGTCAAAAATGGCTAGTTAAAAAGTCGAACTTTGTCTGAACAAAAAAAAACCCACCCCGAGCACAAATATTCGAAATTTTGTACGTAGTGAAAATTTTTTACCATATGAAACTTTTTTACCTTGTGACAAATCCCCCCACCCATTTGCAAAAGGGGGGGGATAGAGTTAATGAGATCCGATATCAGTTTGAGGTTGTAGCTACTCTGCGTAAGACGATTTAAAGTATTCAGGCTAGTTATCAGTTGCAAGCACTTTCTCTCCAATCTCATTTAAGCATAATTCTTACGGTTTAACGAAAACTTTTACAGTGTTACGTTTGAAGATCAAATATAACAAAAATAAATAAGTCAAATCTAAATCAAGTGCGATTCAATACAAAAATTCAAACAGCCCAGGTTAAAAAAAAATATCTCAAAGACGAGAGTGCAAAAATAGTAGTGTTCTTCCACGTAAAAAATTTTCAACATGGAGTCTTAAGCTTTTTCACTTGATCGCCTCACTCCGCATTTAGAAAAAAAGGTTGTGAATTATTTTTGATGTTTAAGTTTTGAACTTTTAATAATTAATAAGTTTTATTAAGGATCTTACGTCTTATGACAAAAAATTATTCGAAACATTGGAAGTCTTAGAAGTAAATGTCAGCAAAACGTTTTTGAACATAGCGTGCGGAAAATGATTTGGAAAACGAGCATTCTACGATATTTTATTCAACAAGTTTTCTTTGAGGCTTCGCAAATTTATGAAAGAAACTTTAGCCTCACAGGACCTAAATGAATTGCTCTGACCTTGACGCAAACAAAAGGTTATGGAAAATTCATTTAGATAGAACAAGATTTCTCGTATCAGGGTGAAGCCCTGAATGTCCCGACTGCCTTTTAAGGTCTATTAAGGAATTTTTTTTCTAATTGGATATTTTTTTGCGAAAATCATCTCCCCACACGCCATATAAAACACAAAATGATGAAGTTCACTCCTATTAACAAATCAATTATGGCAACCAAACAAACTTCTTTAAACCATTTTGGAACAATTTCTAAAAAGGATCAAATTTACGCTTACGCGCCAATAGCGCGGAATATATCGAGCGTTAAATGTTTCAATTTGGCCAAAATGGCATATTTAAACCCCTATAACTTTACAAAAAAAGATCACAGGTGATTTTTTTTCAAATTTAGGCTCAGGACAACAATAATTTTTTAATGATATAAAAAGTTCCGTCAGATATGGTTAGTTAAAAAGTCAAAATTTGTCTGAGAAAAAAACCACCTCGAGAACAAATACTCCGTTGCTTTCGTTACGAAATTCAGAACAGCAATTTTTTCACCGATTAAAAATTAAGATTTTCCAGATCTATAAGATCTCGGATTGATCTGCCAGTGATATTCAGTATTTACTTTTGGCAGTGCAACAATGAAAAAAAACTCACTGAAAGTACTGAGTCAGGGGGCTACTCTAGCGAAGGCAGAGAAGCAGAGAGTATAAAAGCAGAGAAGAGAAGGCAGTACTGATCAGTACTTTTTATGAACCGTTCCCATTCCCTTATCAGATTTCCATAGTTCTGATAATAGCAAAAAAAATGAAGACGCACCTATAAAAAAAACTTATCTACTCTCATACTCTACCGTTCGATCCCAACCTATCTTTTTGTTTTTTAAATGCTACATCTGCCTTTCTCCGCGTAGGACCAATTGTTTTCTATAGATAATATTCAAATCTCAGGTCAGTTTGTTATTATATTGCAAAGTTTTTGTAAAAGTGAAAAAATTAAAGCGAAAACGAAAAGCGAGAAAGAAACAAAGGCAGACTTGTTAACGGGCCGCCATAATTGAGGCCCGGCCCGGCCCGGCCCGGCCCGGCCCGGCCCGATATAATTCAAGTCAAGCGCGTTGGCGGCCCGCTAAACAGGGAATTTATTAAATATCGGCCCGTTGGGGCCCGTTGCTGCATTTTTGGTTAAAAAAAAAACAAATTTGTTTCAAAACAATTTTAATTAATTGTTTTACTTATTTATAAAGACTTTTTCTAAAAGCCGAGGAAACCATTTCAATTGCCTCATGTCGTTTAGCACACTGCAAGCTGTACAGTGCGCACTGAAACATAACATTGGTTAGTCAATAAAAGTAAGGACCGTTGGGGCCCGTTGACAAAAGTGAAAACCTCGGCCCGGCCCGGCCCAGCCCGTTGAGGCCCACGGGCGGCCTGGCCTGTTGACAAGTATGAACAAAAGTGATTTTTGTCTGACTATACTGCTCAATTTACTGAGGTTACGAAAATCTAAAATGTTTCACAAACTGAAGAAAACTTTTTTTCCGGCGAAACAAGGAAAGAAATTGTAGTTTTTGAGATACGATATGCTCACTTAAATTATGGAACAATTTTCATTAACTTTTTTCTTAAGCTTTTTAGGACAAAATCTTTGCAACCGTTCGATGTTTTTCTTCTAAATCAGATAATCATTCACGGGTTTTGACTGCATTGGCGAAATCTCCATATCTTTTTTCCTCTCATTTACTAGTCGTTATTTTTGGATTTTCTCAACCTCCATTTCCTACCCCAGTTATTTTTCCGACCATTGAAAATGGCGAGACAATTTGTATTCGGCTGTATTCTAAATTTTTCCCTTGTTTTGTTTTCCACTCAAAATTAGGTAATCATTGGACAGGCTGGAGTGATATAACATATCATAACCCTTTTAGTCATTTTTCGAACGACAAAAAAAATTCCAAAGAATTTCCTAGTGTCGAGAAAAACCGATTTGAAACTTCTGATTTTTCGTCTATTTTCGAGCAAGTCAAACAATCGATAACGTTTGTTATTTAATGACAATTAGCATTTTAGACTAAAACTAATTTTTTTTACCAAAAGGTAAAATATTTTTAGAAGCTTCCTTTAGCTCTTCACTGACAAAAAATACGTTCAAAATTGAAGAGTGCAAAAAAGGTTTAAAAAAGTTTCTTAATTTATTTTTTGAAGACAATTGGAGTCCTAATTTATGCTGAATTTACTAAATTTTTACGCGTTTGTATAGTCGTATTATCACACGACGCAAGCAAAAAGAGACACTACCTTGAAAAAAAAAATTTTTTTTTTCTTCTGAAATTGTGGTCGGAAAATTATGTGCTACTTGCTAATCAACCGGCTATCCTTTTTCTCCATGTCCTCTTAGTTGGTATAATTTGTGATAACTCTTCTTTCCTGCATGATCTATTGATGTGTTTTTTTTTTAATTTTTTTTCCATCAAAATGATCTTGAAGTGACCGCAAACTCCTCACTAATTTCCGTCTTTTTTTGCATTTGTTTGTTGAATCTTTTCAAGTTTCATTTGTTTTCTTTTGTTACCGTCAGCTAAGGCTTCCTAATGCCGCATCATAGACATTTCAATCAATCGGTTTCGATTTCTTTCATTTTGGTTGCTAGCAAAATTGATTTATAACAGACATTTAATAAGAGACGACGTCGGTTAGATCTGAATCATGGAGAACAAAAACAGCTGAAGAAGTTCATAGGGGCTCTTTTTAGGACATTTTTAGGCTCAAAGTCCAAAATCAGTTTTGAAACTCGTCGTTATCAGAAGTTTTAGCTTTTTCAAAACTTCACAAAAATGGTTCAAGCTGATCGCCTGAAAACAAAAATTAGGGCTTTTTAGACCCTTGAGTCGAATAATTTTTAAAATTAGACCAAAAAAGCTTCTCTTGATGAATAATCTAGCGGTGTAAAACAAGTTGTAAAAAGCAACTAATTAGGGTTTGACCGTT
The DNA here is from genome assembly GCF_963678635.1 of Symsagittifera roscoffensis. Lineage (NCBI taxonomy): Eukaryota > Metazoa > Xenacoelomorpha > Acoela > Convolutidae > Symsagittifera > Symsagittifera roscoffensis. Next base: position 9,323,955 of record NC_087071.1, read on the forward strand.
TTTTTAGAAACTTCTCACACTTTTTCATGAATTGATAAAACAAGCAGGTGAGCCTTACAACTGCTGAAAAAGTTAGAATGTCTTAGCAACTTCAAAAGTTATACTGAGTTTGGTTGTATGTTTTTTCATATGGCAATATCTGCGGCATATAGCAACCAATAATTGCAACAGTAATCCTTAAACTTAAAACTTAGGTTCGGTTTAGAAATCATCTTACTAAGATCGAAATAACGAAAGTCACATTAAAGGTAACGAAAGTCAAATTCACGAAAACCTCATAATTCAAGCAACTTTTTATTGATTCTTTGTTTTTTTTTGCAATTTGCAAGTTCATTGCGATGATATCATGCCACCGTAAAATATTGCATAGAAAAAACTGAATAATAAACGTTTTTCTTTGTAATCAGGTGTGATGCAAAAGTTTCACGGAGCTTTAATTGAAAACAATTTTGAAAGCATAAGTGGCCCAATCCTTTATATAAAAGCACCATCGCATTGGACTTCAAAAACTTGTTGCGAAAATCAAATTGACATTCCGCAAAAAATTACCAACTCAAATTAGCAATCCTAAAAACACCAATGCTAGAAAAACTAACATACTCAATATTTAGTTCTTGGCAACAATTGTATCTGAAAAACGCATACTGCAGCTGTTGTAATTGCCATTTTAGAAAACCTGCTTTACTTCTACACTTTGTTGAGGCAAAAATTGGCAGATAACAGAGTTTTTAATAAAAAAACGGCGGATATTTATTTCACATGTAATTTCAAGCACCTGAGCCCAGAAAGCACTAGTAGCCACTGAACAAATTCAAAGGGGGAGTTTACCCTAAGCAAGTTTTGGCCCAAACTCAAAGCAAGTATCGAAAGCTTACATTCATTCAAATATTTCATAGGCATTAAAATTTGTACCCCAATAATTGGCTCAATTTGAAGTTAAACTACTGAAAAGATCGAGAAAGGGATTTTGAAAGCGCAAATTTTGTCCAGTTCATCAACTTTTCAGTCTGAAAAAATGTAAAGTAAGTCCAAGAAAATGTCTCTTAATGAATATTCCACCAATTTTTATTAGTATGTAAAAAACAACTCAATCAGTTTCGTGTAAAAAGAAAAAAGCTCACTAAACAGTAAAAATTATAATCATTTTTCACACCAGAGTCTAAACTCTTCACATGTACTTAGCATATGAAAAACGTCATCAAAACTAAAATTGTACAATTTTAGCAAAAGTCGAACTGGCATTCTGTTACAACAAAAAATTGAGTCCTAGATAAGCGCGCTGTTTGATGCGTGTATGACCCTGGATTCCGGAAACAAGCTTCTAAACAAGTCCCAAATTGTAGCCAAAATATCGCAGATTTCCACAATGAGCAAGATTAAAAATGAGCAACAAGAAATGAGCTTATTTCAAATGGAGCTGATTTATGATTCAGCCAACTGACTGTGGATTCCACATAGGCAAAAAGTATCCTTGTTGCGGATTCCATAACAAAACAGCGTTTTGCCTTTTGTAGAATCCGCAAACAATTGCAAAAAAACACAGTTTATTATTGTAATGAATCGTCACAAGTATTTTTTCTAAGATGGATTAAATTTACGCTTACGCGCCAAAAGCGCGAACTATATTGAGCGTTAACTGTCTCAATTTGGCCAAAATTGCATATTTAAACCCCTATAACTTTACAAAAAAAGGTCACAGGTAAAACAAAAATTCAAACTTAGGCTCAAGACAACAATATCTTTCGAATGATATGAAAAATTCCGTCAACAATGGCTAGTTCAAAAGTCAAAATTTGTTCGAAGAAAAAAAAACCCACCCCGAGAACAAATATTTCGTTACTTTTGTATCGAAAGTCGGAAAAATAATAACTTCAAAACACGACATCTTCCTAAACCATGTGTTATCATAATGATTATTTGTTTCCGAAAAAAAACTCAAAATTTTTTTTTCGATGAAGGACACATCAGTGTGAAATCTTGCATAAGAATCAATTGATTCAATTTCGTCTATCAATATCTAAAACAATATCGAATTTATGGGTTTTTTTTTTTCAATAGAAGTTGAGGCAAAGTGCGGCACCCCCATAAGCTACATTAATAGCAACAAGGCACAATCATTATGAAATTTTTTACGATATTCAAATTGGCATTCCGCGAAAAAAAAACAAGTCAATTTTTCACTCTATAATCAATTAGAAATTCAACTGAAATTACAAATCCACCTATCAAATATAATCACGGGCTTGAAAGATGCAATTTTTTGATTTCAAGAAGCAAATGAACAAGTTTTTTTTAGCGTTTGGGCATCTATTGAAGATATGGTTAAGCTTTGACAAATTTTGAGAACTTTTTGGGGATCAAATTTTCAATACCATGTTTGAAATTAATAAAATTCCAGTATACCTTGACCAGTGCATCATACTGAAATATCAGTTTTTGGGTTAAAATTTATTCTAACTTGATTGAAAATTAGCGCGATATTGTTCCTATATAAGTTATTTTAGGCCCTTGAAATCAAATCCTTCGCTTTGTTTGCGAGTGGTTTTCCACAGTAACGATACTTCTGAAGCTAGTTATGGTACACACACTATTTTACCCCATCGAGAACATTTACTGGCTATCTTACCATCTCAATTTCAGATTTCGTAATTCTTTTACGGCTAGCTGTTTTAAATTAATAAAAAAAAATAGAAAAAAAAAGGAAAAATTGTTTTATTTGCTCTCAATCAAATCAAAAAGACAAATCTCTTCGTCTTGTGACTGCAGAAATCTTGAACATTTTAAAAAGAAAAATTTTTACAATATTTTATGAATAAAAGTATCAAAAAATATTTAAGCTATGTATTAGTAACCTAGTGAAAATTTTTCAGTTAGAACAACCAAGCAAACTCAGCTTGCTATATCTGTTAATGCTGACAAAATTTTGAAAGCCGTTGCTTTAGCGTTTTTTGTAATAACTTCTTACAATGAAATCCAAACCAACAAAATGAACAGATTTTAACCATAGTCATAGTATTTTCTGCAACTGAGCTCACATAGCAGACAGATAGTTGAAAAAATCTAGACAGATTTCGCCCATAGCTTTGTTCTGCAACTGAGCTCAGTTATCAACTTTAGATGGGGTGGGTAATAAACTAAAAGCTATCAAAATAAAACGTTTCTTTTTTTAGTGATTTCATGATTTTTGCACTTTATAGCATAACTTAATAGTTTTTCAGCTATTTAGTGGACCAGATATCTCTAAACGTCATCGACAAGTCTTCTAGTATTTTGTCGAGTTTTTCAAAAAAAATTTCAGTCAAATTGATTAGCAATTACAGCAAAAAATTCAGGAAAAAATGGATCAAAATCCTGAAGGAAGGCGTCCACCCCCTCCGCCCTAAATCCTCCTCTGTGCACTCAAAGAATTTTCAATAAGCAAATTTTTGTTTGCTGATATTAACTTTAGTCTTTGAAAAACCTTTGATTGATATCTTTTTGGCAGCCAGTTTGGTTCTTCCCACTCCACCCCCCCCCCCACCGATGAAATTTTACAATTAACTATTTTTGTTCACATCGATTGTTGCAAAAATTGTCATGCGGATTGATTCGGAATTGGCAAACATATTTGGTCTTCATTTTCAATCTTTTGAAACCACCCGATAGACTATAAAACCGATGCTTGGGCTAGGTGGGGGAAAAGAAAAAGAGCCGCCAACTATTGTAAATTTACAAAATAATTTGATTTTTTGATGATTGATTTTGCTCCAGTGGCTTTTTTAAAGTTATTACCAGTTTGCTGGTAGATTTGTCCTCTTTAATAGGTAAAAACAAAACTTTCAAGGTTCATTTTAGTTTCAGACAATTTTTTCCGCATGGTTGTCTTAAAGTTCAAATTTGATGCAAACTTTGTTCAAAAATTACGGTTTATCCACATGTACTTTTCATCAGTGATTTCATACTTTCGATTGTTTTTTAAAACATTTTGCAAACGTCCTCTCAAATACTATTAAGAAACAAAAAAATGACGGGTTTTAATTACAAATAACATATTTCAAACTTTAGTCATGCAAATAATTAAAATTTAAGTAAATATGAAAATAACAACGCTTACGATTTCAGTTTCGTTGAAGAGTATAATAACGCCTGCCTTTTGCAAAATAAAATGGGAGCTGATTTTAAGAGGGTGGAGTATTTTTCACATCATAAGTCTTAGTTTTTTAAGGGCGAGCTACCGAATGCACAAAACCTTCCTCAAGTAATCTCCCAAAAACGTTAGTTTTCACGGCACTATAAAAATTAAGTTTGAACAAAAGAAGAGGTCTAGTTTATCTAATTTTCTTCGGGAGAGACTTGCACATAAAATGGCGCGTTTTTTCTATCATATATGCCACAAACCTAGGCTTGGTCGCACAAAAAAATTGCAGCCCCAAAACACTGCTTTTTGAATTTTGCAGGATTTTAAGCCTACTGCCAGGAGGGAGGGGAGGCGTGAATATGGGATACAAAACGGCAAATGCAATAACCATGGTATTAAAAGGTTTTCGAATGTTTCAAGCAAGTTTTTTTTTAGTTAGTTTGACATTGGGGATGACGAGCTGCTTCCTTTTTTGCTGGTTCCGAGTCCAAACGAGCTCCCGTTGTTGTTATTATGATTATTATTGTTGCTGTTACTATTGATGTTGTCATTATTGTTGTTTTCAGAGGTGGGGGAGTTTGAAGCAGAGCCTTGTTGTTGTTGTTGTTGTTGTTGTTGCTGTTGTTGTTGTTGTTGTTGTTGTTGTTGTTGTTGTTGTTGTTGTTGTTGTTGTTGTTGTTGTTGTTGTTGTTGTTGTTGTTGTTGTTGTTGTTGTTGTTGTTGTTGTTGTTGTTGATCTTGGTTTGCAGTCGTGAACACCAACTGTGCTTCTCCTACAAACTCCATTTCCATTGAGGACACGTGACTGTTCGCACAAATCAGTTCTGTTTTGTAGTGGCAGCCTAAATTTTTTTAAAAAGAAATAGAAATATTTACATTATACCGAAAAAAAATGTTTCAGGATTTATGAGTCAATTAAAAATTTTTGTAAAGACTGATCAATTTAGTTACAAGCATAATCATTATAATGATAATGTCTTCTTCAAATTTTAAAAATATAACTTTTTTCTCATGTAAAAAAGACTTCTTTCTTGTTTTGTTTTTAAAGTTTTGCCAGCATTTTGTTTTTCCTTTTTTGGGCTCTTAAATCAAGTATATTGGAACAAGAGCAGATGAAATAGCCTCCAAGGTGACAAAAATTTTAAATGTATTTACAAAACAAATCTCACTTTTTACTCGCTATATCATAAATTAAAGAAGATATGCTACTCTTTTCCCCCAGTGCCCACCAAAGGTTATTGGCCCAACTCATAAGAATACAAAAAAACAAGACTGCTCGTATCATGGCAAAGTTTTGAATATTGCGACTGCCTTTTAGATTTTTTGGAGTAGTATTCGCCTAAAATAACTCTGACTTTTTCAAAAACAAACCTCCACCCCCATACGCTATGTGAAGTACAAAGTGATATATTTGGCATACAGCAAAGTAGTATATATACCAAATAGCATGCCTGAAATCAAATTGGAACGAATTCTAAGACCGAAAGTGCGCAATAACTGTCCCATATTTCGCTCGTTAATTGGATCATCTTGAGTCGTTTATACCCCTATAACTTCACGACAAACAATCACAGGTGATTTTTTGTTTTAATTTAGGCCCAAGGCAACATTATTTTTCACTGGTGAAAAAAAATCAGCCAAACGTTGCTAGAATTGTGTCTGGAGATAAAAACAACCCGAACAAAAAAACAATTTATAATTCTTTCAGTTTTGGGAATTAAGAAAGCCATATCAACGTTTTCGCCTGATAATTTTATTCGAGTGAGCAGTGAAAATTAATATTTTGAAAGAAATCAAATTTGCTGACAATTTTTTTAAAAATTATTATGATAATTAAGATATCAATAAAATTGTCTAATATAGCTATTAGTCCATTCAATCACGCGCTCAAAAAAAACCAAAAATTTTGGCTAAAAATGATGTTGAAGGAGTAGAACAAATTTATATTGCCGAAAAAGTTAGAATGACGAGCAGACGAAAAGTATAGCAAACCAATCGCTCAACAAGACAATTAATTATGGGCGTAACCCAGCCAGAGTAAAAATAAATCTCGTTTTATAGATTTGTTACGAAAAATGATAAACAAATATAATTGTGAAAATTGATATAAAAGGTGCAAAAATGGTCATTTCTATTTAAAAAAATTCTAAAGCAAGACAATTTTGTACGGTGACTTTTTTGCCTGCAATTTTGAAGCGATTCCTGGAATTAGGTCATTTATCTGCAAGGGAGAAAACGAATAGTCAGTTCCTTACAGAGAACCGGATGTTTCCCAGGCTGCAAATTGAAGAAAACTTGCCGTATATTTTTCTGGGCAGGGTAAGAATGCCTTGCTTTCAATCAACAAGCACAGATCAGAGTGAGCGCGAACCCCGGCCTTTCTGTTGACAAGCGGAAACTTAGCCATTTCACCACCCCTTCCCCATCCAAAATAGTTTAAAATTAGACTGAAAACCAAGTTTTTTTTTTCACAATTTCATTGCGGCACCGAAAGATTTTTAAATGCCATTCAAATCACGACTGAAAGAATTAAATTGATATTTCACTTTTTATGATCTGTTTTTGTGGTATCTGATTTTTTAACACTCGAATTTTCTACATGTACATCGGAATTTGAAGTTTGTGAGGCGAAGAGAGGAGGTACCAAAGAATCCGGGTTGAACTTATGCTAACTTTTAAGCTCTCCCAAAACAGTGTAAAAGCCCTATATTGGCAAATTTGAAAAAAGGGGCAAAATGACGTTTTTTCGCATTTTTAGAGAATTTCATCAAATAGTTGCGTAAAATATCACGGTGTATTGAGCAAGTTTAAAATGTCCAAAAGAGCACCAAGTCGAAGTTGACGTAGGGGGTGACTCATAAGACATTAGTGATCTGTAATTCAAATGATGTCATTTGAAATGCGCTATGCCCCTAGAGATAGTTTTGGATTTGAAAGGTGGGTAATTAGGGCATTCCCCTAACGACCCCCCCCCCCAAATCCGCTACTGTGCCGTAGGCTCGGAACCTAAGGGATAAGTAACTAATGTCAAGCAGATTTACCCTTGTGACATGTGTATTCACAGTCCCTACACCTGTAGCCCTGCTTGCCCAGTCCCAGTCTCTTGGAGATGGGCTTCAGACACACCTCACACGTCTCACTGCGGCTGAAGTGAGTGGCCACGAATGTATGGTCATTGTAGATGTGCAGTTTGTTGCCTAAAAAGTACAGTTCGATTTAAGAGGTACCAGGTTCGAATCTAGATGGGATCGGCAATGTTTTTTTTCTTCTAACCACTTTTTTCGAACATGTGAAATGAACGTTTTTCACTGGCCGACCGATATTTTCAAAAAATATATATTAAATTTGGTCATTGTAGATGTGCAGTTTGTTGCCTAAACATAATCAGAAGTAGTGTGAAGTTTGAAACTATGTCCGATCAAATTTGCCACTGATATACTTGTATTCTGTTATCTGGTTGTTCAAAAAATTAAAATTAACGTGTCTATTGGTCAAAGTACTAAATCAAAAAAAAAATGAAACCCAATATTTTTGCTTTAACCATGATCAGAGATGGATGTCAGAGATTCAAGTCTAGGACAAAATCTCTATATAAATTATTTAAAATCAGCAAAGTTCAGAAAAATTATCAAACTTGTTACATTTATAGGGGCACTTAGCATAGTGGTAAGGCGTTCACTTTAGAATCGTCAGATCGTGTAATCGATCCCATACCATGGCAATGATAGTGTGTGAGGACGAGCTCTCACTTGACCTCTAGCTTCAGGTCTACCACAACCTGACCAAATTTGGCTGCAAAAGTGGTACCACGTGAAAGTTCTAGACGCACAAAAACGGCCTTGAGTCGCATAAAAAGAGCTAATAACACATGTGGGGAAATAATACAAACGGACTATCCTCGACAGGACTGATTCGCAGGAACGATAATTATTTAATCATGACTCGTAAAGCCCATTTGGCGGGCTTTACTAATCAGACTATGAACAGTATCTATTCTATATCAGTATCAAGTGACAGGTTGATATCTTTTTAATGTATTTTCCAAAGCCAAATTAAATTGTTTGGGCATCCGGCTTGAAATTAAGAACTAATAGTATCATAAATGAACTTGCCTTTGATGCCGTGTTTGTTGCTCTTGGCTAACTCCTTCGAGATGAGGAAGAACTTGGTGCCGGTGTCAATCACCAGAGTAGAGCAGTCGTAGTTCACGAATGAGTTCCGGCTGTTGATGCTACTCGTGTCACTCGAAGCCACAGCAGACGAAGCTACAACACTGAAAAACAAGAGCAACATTTCAAGTTATGTGCTGTTGTGGCGTATCGTCAGTGATGGTGCCCAGCAAAATTACTAATTGTGTTTGATGTTTGCGAGTATCTTGAACAGATGGTATCTTTAGCAGATACGACGGAAAAAACAATTGGTCACCAAAAGAATCCACTGAGCTACCATTTTACTTAGTAGCGGATTTAGGGGGGGGGGGGGGGGGCGGACGCTCTTACCCCTTCAGGGATTCGACCCTCTGCCGACCCAAAGAGCCCCCCCCCCTTTGTACTATTTTGAGATATCCATTTTTGGCTGACTGACCTTAAAATTTTCTAAGCAATCTATACTAATTTTGAGGGAGGGGCGCGCGCCGAAAAAACGCAATTTTTTGGTCCAAATTTTCCAAAAAGTGCTTGAAAACGCCTTTTTTGGGCCTTTTTTTCTCAAAAACTTGCCTGCGGCGCATCTTGGGCTATTTCCATTTTTGTTGAGGCTTGCATTAATTTTCTCTAGAGATAAAACAGCAAATTTTTTTGCCAATTTTTCTTAAAACCATCTGTTAAAAATGATAGAAATTAGCAAAAATTTCAAAAATTCCGTCTTCCAACGAAGCAAAAAACAGAAAATTGTGACTTAAATGTAAAAAACTAAACAGCACTTACGGTGGTGGACTGGCTGCTTGATTCACTGGCACCGTCTGACTATTACCCCCTTGCTGGGCTCCCGTCCCCACCCCCATGCCCCCACCCAACCCACTTGGGATATTCTGCTGTGGGGTAACGTGGGTGTACTGCTGTTGTCCAGATGCGAGTTGCTCTTTTGATCTGAGTCGGACAATCAAGGGATTGTTTGTTGTTTGAAGTTGCTGTTGTTGTTGTTCCAAACCGCGTTGAGTAATGTCCACAGAACGGTCACGACGGCTAAAAAATGAAAAAAGAAATTAAAAGAGTCGGATTTTTTACAGATGAAATTTTTGTAAAAACAGATTTTTATATTTTTCGAAAAAAATAGTGCAATGAAAATTTGTGAAAAAAAGTCACATGTATTTCACTTTCAGAATTTTGAAAAAAATATATATTACGTTTCATATTAACTTTTCTTTATATCAATTCTTAATCAGATTTTTGAACTTCAGTAGTTTACTAGAAAGCCAAATCCAATAGGGCCAAAAAACATGGTCTAAAAAATGCCAAATTTTTTTCCAACCATTGAAATGTTTAGTTTAAATTTTCTGAAATTTAAGAAAGCGGATGAAAATGTTTATCGGCCAATCAATCAAACTTTACACACCTGAACCAGTCTTTGATGGCTTTAGCCGGCCCCCCTCCCCCTCCTGCTCCTCCCCCCTCACTGGTACCACTTCTGCTCCTGTCTCTCTTCGGACTGGCACTCTTATTCCGACTCCTCCCCCTGTTCCGGATGGGACTGAAGGGAGAGCGACGACCGGGGTTGGGGGGATCAGGTGCTGAAATGATAGTGATGATTAGTTAAATAGCAATTTTTTTTGGACTTTTTCAGATACCAAATCTCTTCAACTATGCCCCCCCCCCCCTTAAGTACCTAGTAACGATTATCCCCCCTATAAAGAAATAAATAAACCGTTAAGCTTATCGGGGAATTTTATACCTAGTTACGAACCTGCCCCGGCCCTTTTTGCAAAAAGGCGATATAGTTAAAAAGATCCCAGATACCTCCCCCACCATTGGTAGCGAGTACAGAATGTCCACACCCGTAAAAGACTATTTAAACGCAAAAGCTTGAACCAATTTTGTCACCTTATATCGAAATTTTTGTGAAATATAATCCAGCCGAAGTATAAATCAGCCGAAAATACTCAAGTGTTATTCAATAGATATGTAACAATTATGTAACAGTTACGAAAGTTATATTCAAATGTCATTCTTATAGTGTAACGTATTTTTGGCTTATATACTCCGCGCATTTTCGGTTGGTTTATACTTCGGCTGATTCATTTTCTCTCCGAATCGCCATTACCCCTTTGCATTAGCAAGGAGGGGGTAAGAAATCGATAAAGAAATTTCAAGGAGTTCTTTTATAACGTTGTTTGAAGTGGGAAACAAATTAGTTTTTTTTAAATACTTACTTTACTGATCTGATGATTTCTTAGTGAAAGTATTGCAATTTTATGCGGTTGAAATAATCGTCGAGATAACTGTTAATTGACAGTAAAAATATAAAAATAAATCGGAAATTTCTGATAGCATTTTGAATATTAAAACGCTGAAACTATATAATAAAAAAAATGAGATAAGGTCTGTATTGTAGGGTTATTTATTGCTAATCAGAGCGGGAGGGCAACTTTTGAGAAAGCCAAGTTATAGTTTTTTAGGCAAGTTAGAAAGC
>NC_087071.1:9334898-9403095 GCF_963678635.1 Symsagittifera roscoffensis
TTTAACCACTTTAATCGCCTAGCCGTGAAAACACGATAATAAGATGGAATGGTTTTATAGACTGGTTCTAAAAAATTGTTTTAGTTTTCTAACTCGCCTAAAAAACATAACTTGGTTTTCTCAAAAGTTTCCCTCCCGCTCTGATTAGCAATAAATAACCCTACAATACAGACCTTATCTCATTTTTTTTATTATATAGTTTCAGCGTTTTAATATTCAAAATGCTATCGGAAATTTCCGATTTATTTTTATATTTTTACTGTCAATTAACAGTTATCTAGACGATTATTTCAACCACATAAATTTGCAATACTTTCACTAAGAAATCATCAGAGCAGTAAAGTAAGTATTCTAAAAAAACTAATTTGTTTCTAACTTCAACCAACGTTATAAAAGAACTCCTTGAAATTTCTTTATCGATTTCTTACCCCCTCCTGGCTAATGCAAAGGGGTAATGGCGATTCGGAGAGAAAATGAATCAGCCGAAGTATAAACCAACCGAAAATGCGCGGAGTATATAAACAAAAAAAAACGTTACATTATAAGAATGACATTTGAATATAACTTTCGTAACTGTTACATAATTGTTACATATCTATTGAATAACACTTGAGTATTTTCGGCTGATTTATACTTCGGCTGGATTATATTTCACAAAAATTTCGATACAAGGTGACAAAATTGGTTCAAGCTTTTGCGTTTAAATAGTCTTTTACAGGTGTGGACATTCTGTACTCGCTACCAATGGTGGGGGAGGTATCTGGGATCTTTTTAACTATATCCCCTTTTTGCAAAAAGGGCCGAGGCAGGTTCGTAACTAGGTATAAAATTCCCCGATATGCTTAACGGTTTATTTATTTCTTTATAGGGGGGATAATCGTCACTAGGTACTTAAGGGGGGGGGGGGGGGGATAGTTGAAGAGATCTGGTATCTGAAAAAGTCAGAAAAATTTCTATTTAACTAATCATCACTATCATTTCAGCACCTGATCCCCCCAACCCCGGTCGTCGCTCTCCCTTCAGTCCCATCCGGAACAGGGGGAGGAGTCGGAATAAGAGTGCCAGTCCGAAGAGAGACAGGAGCAGAAGTGGGACCAGTGAGGGGGGAGGAGCAGGAGGGGGAGGGGGCCCGGCTAAAGCCATCAAAGACTGGTTCAGGTGTGTTTGATCGATTTGATTGATTGATCGATAAAAAAATGTATATAGAAAAAATAAACTAAGCTTTAATAAATGTATTTCAAAATGCGATTTACATCCGCTTTCCTAAATTTCATTTAATTTTCCTAAATTTAAACTCCTAAAATTTCAATGGTTGGAATAAAATTTGACATTTTTTCAGCCCATGTTTTTTTGGCTCCATTGTACTTGGCTTTCTAGTAAACTACTGAAGTTCATTAGTGCGGTTAGAACTATGAAAGAAAAAGTAAAAAGTTAAAATGAAGTTTTTTTCAATTAAAGGTCTGGATGTGAAATACATGTGACTTTTTTTGGCTCTTTTCCAGTCCCCCTCCCCCTTTTTTTCAAAATACTGAGTTTTTTGTTTGTTTTACGTCTTATTACGGCTAAATGCGTGTTGTTACGCTGTAAAGTATGAAGAACATCTGTTCACAGATGTCGATTTGTTCACCCCGCCAAATTTCATTGCATTATGATAACGTTAAATAAGCTTTTCAAAATTGAATTTGAAAGGGGGGAACTGGAAAAGAGTCCTTTTTTTAAAAATTTTCATGGCACTAATTTTTCAAAAAAAAGAGAAAAATTTGTTAACAAAAATGTCATGTATAAAAAATTCGACTCAGATTCGAATTTTTTTAAATCTTTTTTTAGCCGTCGTGATCGTTCTGTGGACATTACTCAACGCGGTTTGGAACAACAACAACAGCAACTTCAAACAACAAACAACCCCTTGATTGTCCGACTCAGATCAAAAGAACAACTCGCATCTGGTCAACAGCAGTACACCCACGTTACCCCACAGCAGAATATCCCAAGTGGGTTGGGTGGGGGCATGGGGGTGGGGACGGGAGCCCAGCAGGGGGGTAATAACCAGACGGTGCCAGTGAATCAAGCAGCCAGTCCACCACCGTAAGTGCTGTTTAGCTTTTTACATTTAAGTCACATTTTGCTTCGTTGGAAGACGGAATTTTTGAAATTTTTGCTAATTTCTATCATTTTTAACAGATGATTTTAAGAAGAATTGGCAAAAAAAATTGCTGTTTCATCTCTAGAGAAAATTAATGCAAGCCTCAACAAAAATGAAAATAGCCCAATATGCGCCGCAGGCAAGTTTTTGAAAAAAAAGCCCAAAAAGCTCTTTCTGGAAAATTTTGACCAAAAAATTGCGTTTTTTCGGCGCGCACCCCTCCCTCAAAATTAGTATAGATTGCTTAGAAAAATTTTAAGGTCAGTCAGCCAAAAATGGATATCTCAAAATAGTACAAAGCGGGGACTCTTTGGGTAGGCAGAGGGTCGAATCCCTGGAGGGGGAAGAGCGTCCCCCCCCCCCCTAAATCCGCTACTGCGTAAAATGGTAGCTCAGTGGATTCTTTTGGTGACCAATTGTTTTTTCCGTCGTATCTGCTAAAGTTACCATCTGTTCAAGATACTCGCAAACATCAAACACAATTAGTAATTTTGCTGGGCACCATCACTGACGATACGCCACAACAGCATATGTAACTTGAAATGTTGCTCTTGTTTTTCAGTGTTGTAGCTTCGTCTGCTGTGGCGTCGAGTGACACGAGTAGCATCAACAGCCGGAACTCATTCGTGAACTACGACTGCTCTACTCTCGTGATTGACACCGGCACCAAGTTCTTCCTCATCTCGAAGGAGTTGGCCAAGAGCAACAAACACGGCATCAAAGGCAAGTGTATTTATGATATTATTAAATCTTATTTTCAAGCCGGATGCTCGTAACCAGTTATTGCATTACATTGTGTGTTACAATTTAATTTGGCTTTGGAAAATACATTAAAAAAATATCAACCTGTCACTTGATACTGATATAGAATAGATACTGTTCATAGTCTGATTAGTAAAAGCCTGCCAAATGGGCTTTACGGGTCATGGTTAAATGTAACAAGTTTGATAATTTGTCTGAACTTTGCTGATTTCAAATAATTTATATAGAGATTTTGTCCTAGACTTGAATCTCTGACATCCATCTCTGATCATGGTTAAAGCAAAAAAATATTGGATTTCACTTTTTTTGATTTAGTACTTTGACCAATCGACACGTTAATTTTAATTTTTTGAACAACCAGATAACAGAATACAAGTATATCAGTGGCAAATTTGATCAGACATAGTTTCAAGCTTCAAAATACTTCTGATTATGTTTAGGCCACAAACTGCACATCTACAATGACCAAATTTAATATATATTTTTTGAAAATATCGGTCGGCCAGTGAAAAACGTTCATTCCACATGTTCGAAAAAAGTGGTTAGAAGAAAAAAAACATTGCCGATCCCATCTAGATTCGAACCTGGTACCTCTTAAATCGAACTGACTTTTTAGGCAACAAACTGCACATCTACAATGACCACACATTCGTGGCCACTCACTTCAGCCGCAGTGAGACGTGTGAGGTGTGTCTGAAGCCCATCTCGAAGAGACTGGGACTGGGCAAGCAGGGCTACAGGTGTAGGGACTGTGAATACACATGCCACAAGGGTAAATCTGCTTGACATTAGTTACTTATCCCTTAGGTTCCGAGCCTACGGCACAGTAGCGGATTTGGGGGGGGGGGGGGATCGTTAGGGGAATGCCCTAATTACCCACCTTTCAAATCCAAAACTATCTCTCGGCATAGCGCATTTCAAATGACATCATTTGAATCACAGATCGCTAATGCCTTATGATTCACCCCCTACGTCAACTTGGTGCTCTTTTGGACATTTTAAACTTGCTCAATACACCGTGATATTTTACGCAACTTTTTTGATGAAATTCTCTAAAAATGCGAAAAAACTTCATTTTGCCCCTTTTTTTTCAAATTTGCCAATATAGGGCTTTTACACTGTTTGGGAGAGCTTAAAAGTTAGCATAAGTTCAACCTGGATTCTTTGGTACCTCCTCTCTTCGCCTCACAAATTTAAAATTCCGATGTCGATGTACATGTAGAAAATTCGAGTGTTAAAAAATCAGATACCACAAAAACAGATCATAAAAAGTGAAATATCAATTTAATTCTTTCAGTCGTGATTTGAATGGCATTTAAAAATCTTCAAAAAAAAAATTCGGTGCCGCAATGAAATTGTGAAAAAAAAACAACTTGGTTTTCAGTCTAATTTTAAACTATTTTGCTTGGGGAAGGGGTGGTGAAATGGCTAAGTTTCCGCTTGTCAACAGAAAGGCCGGGGTTCGCGCTCACTCTGATCTGTGCTTGTTGATTGAGAGCAAGGCATTCTTACCCTGCCCAGAAAAATATACGGCAAGTTTTGTTGCAATTTGCAGCCTGGGAAACATCCGGTTCTCTGTAAGGAACTGACTATTCGTTTTCTCCCTCGCAGATAAATGACCTAATTCCAGGAATCGCTTCAAAATTGCAGGCAAAAAAGTCACCGTACAAAATCGTCTTGCTTTAGAATTTTTTAAAATAGAAATGACCATTTTTGCACCTTTTATATTAATTTTCACAATTATATTTGTTATCATTTTTCGTAACAAATCTATAAAACGCAGATTTATTTTTACTCTGGCTGGGTTACGCCCATAATTAATTGTCTTGTTGATCAATTGGTTTACTATACTTTTCGTCTGCTCGTCATACTAACTTTTTCGGCAATATAAAACTGTTGTACTCCTTCAACATCATTTTTAGCCAAATTTTTTTTTGAGCGCGTAATTGAATGGACTAACAGCTATCTTAGACAATTTTATTGATATCTTAATTATCATGATAATTTTTTTAAAAATTGTCAGCAAATTTGATTTCTTTCAAAATACTAATTTTCACTGCTCACTCGAATAAAATAATCAAGCGAAAAAGTTGATATGGCGCTTTCTTAATTCCCAAAACTGAAAGAATTACAAATTGTGTTTTTGTTCGGGTTGTTTTTATCTCCAGACACAACTCTAGCAACTTTTGGCGGATTTTTTTTCACCAGTGAAAAATAATGTTGCCTTGAGTCTAAATTAAAACAAAAAAATCACCTGTGATTGTTTGCCGTGAAGTTATAGGGGTATAAAAGACTCAAGATGATGCAATTAACGAGCGAAATATGGGACAGTTATTGCGCACTTTCGGTCTTAGAATTTGTTCCAATTTGATTTCAGACATGCTATTTGGTATATATACTACTTTGCCATATGCGAAATATATCACAGGTTTGTTATTGAAAAAAGTCAGAGTTATTTTAGGCGAATACTACTCCAAAAAATCTAACAGGCAGTCGCAATATTCAAAATTTTGCCATGATACGAGTAGTCTTGTTTTTTTTTTTTTTGTATTCTTATGAGTTAGACCAATAACCTTTGGTGGGCACTGGGGGAAAAGAGTAGCATATCATCTTTAATTTATGATATAGCGACTAAAAAGTGAGATTTGTTTTGTAAATACATTAAAAAATTTTGTCACCTTGGAGGCTATTTCATCTGCTCTTGTTCCAATATACTTGATTTAAGAGCCCAAAAAGGGAAAACAAAATGCTGGCAAAACTTTAAAAACAAAACAAGAAAGAAGTCTTTTTTACATGAGCAAAAAGTTATATTTTTAAAATTTGAAGAAGACATTATAATGATTATGCTTGTAACTAAATTGATCAGTCTTTACAAGAAATTTTAATTGACTCATAAATCCTGAAACTTTTTTCGGTATGATGTAAGGATTTCTATTTTTTTTTTAAAAATTTTAGGCTGCCACTACAAAACAGAACTGATTTGTGCGAACAGTCACGTGTCCTCAATGGAAATGGAGTTTGTAGGAGAAGCACAGTTGGTGTTCACGACAGCAAACCAAGATCAACAACAACAACAACAACAACAACAACAACAACAACAACAACAGCAGCAGCAGCAGCAACAACAAGGCTCTGCTTCAAACTCCCCCACCTCTGAAAACAACAATAATGACAACATCAATAGTAACAACAACAATAATAATAATAACAACAACGGGAGCTCATTTGGACTCGGAACCAGCAAAAAAGGAAGCAGCTCGTCGTCCCCAATGTCAAACTAACTAAAAAAAACTAGCTTGAAACATTCGAAAACCTTTTAATACCATGGTTATGTCATTTGCCGTTTTGTATCTTTCCCATATTCACCCATCCCCCCTCCCCCGCAGTAGGCTTAAAATCCTGCAAAATGCAAAAAGCAGTGTTTTGGGGCTGCATTTTTTTTGTGTGACCAAGCCTGGGTTTGTGGCATATATGATAGAAAAAACGCGCGATTTTATGGATTTTATGTGCAAGTCTCTCTCGAAGAAAGTTAGATAAATTAGACCTCTTCTTTTGTTCAGACGCAAAAAAAGATAGAAACTTAATTTTTATAGTGCCGAGAAAACCAACGTTTTTGGGAGATTACTTGAGGAGTGTTTTGTGCATTCGGTAGCTCGCCCTTAAAAAATTAAGACTTATGATGTGAAAAATCCTCTACCCTCTTAAAATCAGCTCCCATTTTGTTTTGCAAAAGGCAGGTGTTATTATACTCTTCAACGAAACTGAAATCATAAGCGTTGTTATTTTCATATTTACTTAAATTTTAATTATTTGCATGACTAAAGTTTGAAATATGTTATATGTAATTAAAACCCGTCATTTTTTTGTTTCATAATAGTATTTGAGAGGACGTTTGCAAAATGTTTTAAAAAAACAATCAAAAATATGAAATCACTGATGAAAAGTGCATTTGGATCAACCGTAATTTTTGAACAAAGTTTGTATCAAACTTGAACTTTAAGACAACCATGCGGAAAAAATTGTCTGAAATTAAAATGAACCTTGAAAAATTTGTTTTTACCTATTAAAGAGGACAAATCTACCAGCAAACTGGTAATAACTTTAAAAAAGCCACTGGAGCAAAATTAATCATCAAAAATCAAATTATTTTGTAAATTTACAAAAGTTGGCGGCTCTTTTTCTTTTCCCCCACCCAGCCCAAGCATCGGTTTTATAGTCTATCGGGTGGTTTCAAAAGATTGAAAATGAAGACCAAATATGTTTGTCAATTCCGAATCAGTACGCATGACAATTTACGCAACAATCGATGTGAACAAAATTAGTTATTTGTAAAATTTCATCGGTGGGGGGGAGGGGGGGTGGAGTGCGAAAAACCAAACTGGCTGCCAAAAAGAGATCAATCAAAGGTTTTTCATAGACTAAAGTTAATTAAAGTTAATATCAGCAAACAAAAACTAGCTTACTGAAAATTCCTTGAGTGCACAAGGGAGGATTTAGGGCGGAAGGGGTGGACGCCTTCCTTCGGGATTTCGATCCACTTTTTCTTGAATTTTTTGCTGTAATTGCTAATCAATTTGACTGAATTTTTTTTTTGAAAAACTCGACAAAATACTAGAAGAATTGTCGATGACGTTTAGAGATATCTGGTCCACTAAATAGCTGAAAAACTATTAAGCTATGCTATAAAGTGCAAAAATCATGAAATAACTAAAAAAAGAAACGTTTTTTTATAGCTTTCAGTTTATTACCCACCCTATCTAAAGTTGATATTCAAACTTGCTCAATGATAACTGAGCTCAGTTGCAGAACAAAGCTATGGGTGAAATCTCTCTAAATTTTTTTCAACTATCCGTCTGCTATTTGAGCTCAGTTGCAGAAAATACTATGACTTTGGTTAAAATCTGTTCCTTTTGTTGGTTCGATTTCATTGTAAGAAGTTATTACAAAAAATGCAAAAGCAACGGCTTTCAAATTTTTGTCAGCATTAACAAATATAGCAAGTTGAGTTTGCTTGGTTGTTCTAACTGAAAATTTTTTACTAGGTTACTAATACATAGCTTATATATTTGTTGATACTTTTTCAAGACATTTTAAGATTTCTGCAGTCACAAGACGAAGAAATTTATCTTTTTGATCTGATTGAGAGCAAATAAAACAATTTTTTCTTCACGTTTTTTTTCTTTTTTTCAATTAATTTAAAACAGCTAGCCGTAAAAGAATTACGAAATCTGAAATTGAGATGGTAAGATAGCCAGTAAATGTTTTTGATGGGGTAAAATAGCCTGCGTACCATAACTAGCTTCAGAGGTATCGTTACTGTGGAAAACCACTCGCAAACAAAGCAAAGGATTTGATTTCAAGGGCCTAAAACAACTTATATAGGAATAATATTGCGCTATTTTTCAATCAAGTTAGAATCAATTTTAACCCAAAAACTGATATTTCTGTATGATGCACTAGTTGAGGTATACTGGCATTTTATTACTTTCGAACATGGTATTCAAAACTTGATCCCCAAAAAGTTCTCAAAATTTGTCAAAGTTTAACCATATCTTCAATAGATGCAAAAACGCTAAAAAAATGTTTATTTGCTTCTTGAAATCAAAAAAAATTGCATCTTTCATGCCCGTGACTAAATTTGATAGGTGGATTTGTAATTTCAGTTGAATTTTTAATTGATCATAGAGTGAAAATTTGACTTGTTCATTTTTCGCGGAATGCCAATTTGAATATCGTAAAAATTTTCATAATGATTGTGCGTTGTTGCTATTAATATAGCTTATGGGGGTATCGCACTTTGCCTCACTTTCCATTGAAAAAAAAATAAAACCCATAAATTCGATATCGTTTTAGATATTGATAGACGAAATTGAATCAATTGATTCTTGTGCAAGATTTCACACTGATGTGTCCTTCATCGAAAAAAAAGTTTTGAGTTTTTTTTCGGAAACAAATAATCATTATGATAACACATGGATTAGGAAGTTGTCGTGTTTTGAAATTATTATTGTTCCGACTTTCGATACGAAAGTAACGGAATATTTGCTCTCGGGGTGGGTTTTTTTTTCTTCAGACAAATTTTGACTTTTTAACTAGCCATTGTTGACGGAATTTTTCATATCATTCGAAAGATAGTGTTGTCTTGAGCCTAAGTTTGAACAATTTTTTTTACCTGTGATCTTCTTTTGTAAAGTTATAGGGGTTTAAATATGCCATTTTGGCCAAATTGAGACAGTTGACGCTCAATATATTTCGCGCTATTGGCGCGTAAGCGTAAATTTAATCCATCTTAGAAAAAATACTTGTGACGATTCATTACAATCATACTCTGTGTTTTTTGTAATTGTTTGCGGATTCTGCAATAGGCAGAAAACTGTTTTTGTTATAGATTCCGCAACAAGGATACTTTTTGCCTATGTGGAATCCACAGTCAGGAGGCTAAATCATAAATCAGCTCCCTTTGAAATAAGCTCATTTCTTTTTGCTCATTTTAATCTTTCCATTCATTGCCGGTATCGCGACCCAGTAAAGGTGCCGACGATGAAATTAACGTAACATTCATTTGATTGTGGAAATCTGCAATATTTTGGTTACAATCTGGAACTTGTTTACAAGCTTGTCTCCTGAATCCAGAGTCATACACGCATCAAACAGCGCGCTTGCCTAGGACTCAATTTTTTTCTTGTAACAAAATGGCAGTTCGACTTTTGCTAAAATTGTACAATGTTAGTTTTGATGACGTTTTTCATATGCTAAGTACATGTGAAGAGTTTAGACTCTGGTGTGAAAAATGATTATAATTTTTACTGTTTAGTGAGTTTTTTTCTTTTTACACGAAACTGATTGAGTTGTTTTTTAAATACTAATAAAAATTGGTAGAATATTCATTAAGAGACATTTGCTTGGACTTACTTTATATTTTTTCAGACTGAAAAGTTGATGAACTGGACAAGTTTTGCGCTTTCAAAATCCCTTTCTCGATCTTTTCAGTAGATTAACTTGAAATTGAGCTAATTATTATGGTACAAATTTTAATGCCTATGAAATTTTTGAATGAATGTAAGCTTTCGATACTTGCTTTGATTTTGGGCCAAAACTTGCTTTAGGGTAAACTGAAACCCACCTTTGAATTTGTTCAGTGGCTACTAGTGCTTTCTGGGCTCAGGTGCTTGAACTCACATGTGAAATCAATATCCGCCGTTTTTGTTAAATGCTCTGTTATCAGATAATTTTTGCCTCAATTAAGTGTAGAGGTGTGGAGCAGAATTTCTAAAAAGGCAACTACAACAGCTGCAGTATGCATTTTTCTGATAAATTCGTTATGAAAAATAACTGAATAATAGGTATGTTAGTTTTTCTAGCATTGGTATTTTTTAGGATTGCTAACTTGAAATGGTAATTTTTTGCGATTTGTCAATTTAATTGTTGCAACAAGTTTAATTTTTTTATGTCGAATGCCATGGTGCTATTATATAAATGATTGGGCCACTATAATTATGCTTTCAAAATTGTTGCAAAACCTTTTTTTTTTCAAATAAAGCATCGTGAAACTTTAGCATCACACCTGATCAAAATGAAAAACTTTTTTTATTCAGTTTTTTTTCTATGCAATATTTTACGGTGGTATGATATCATCGAAATGAACTTGCAAATTGTAAGAAAACAAAGAATCAACAAAAAGTTTGCTGGAATTATGAGGTTTTCATGAATTTGATTTTTGCTGCCTTTTATGAAAAACGTTAGTGTTTTTAAAACTTTCGTTATTTCGATCTTCAGTTTGCCCATAGTAAGATGATTTCTAAGTTGAACCTAAGTTTTAAGTTTAATGATTGCCTTTGCAATTAGTGGTTGCTATCTGCCGCAGATATTGTCATATGGAAAAACATAGAATAAAAGTCAGTAAAATTTTGAAGTTGCTGAGACATTCTAATTTTTTCAGCAGTTGTCGTAAGACTCGGCAGATTGTTTAATCAATTCATAAAAAATTTGGAGAAGCTACTAAAAAAACGGTCAAACCCTAATTCGTTGCTTTTTACAATTTATTTCACACTGCTAGATTATTCATCAAGAGTAGCTTTTTTGGTCTAATTTTACAAATTATTCGACTAAAAGGTCAATATATTTAGCGAGTTTCCTGCTTTCAATAAGCGTTAATGTTTCTTTTTCAGACGATCAACTTGGATCATTGTGTACAATTTTGAGCAAGCTAAAATTTCTGATAACGACGAGTTTCAAAATTTATTCTTGACTTTGAGTCTAAAATTGTACTGAAAAAGAGCCCCTTTGAACTTGTTCAGCTGTTCTCCATGATTCAGATCTAAGCGACGTCTTCTCTTATCGAATGTTTGTTATAAATAAACAAAAATGAAAAAGTGAAACCGATTGATTGAAATGTCTATGATGCCGCATTAGGAAGCCTTAGCTGACGGTAACAAAAGATAACAAATGAAACTTGAAAAGATTCAACAAACAAATGCAACAAAAGACGGAAATGAGTTAGGAGTTTGCGGTCACTTCAAGATCATTTTGATGGAAAAAAAATATTAAAGAAAAAAACAGGTCAATAGATCATGCAGGAAAGGAGAGTTATCACAAAATATACCAACTGAGAGGACATGGAGAAAAAGGATAGCCGGTTGATTAGCAAGTAGCACAAAATGTTCCGACCACAATTTCAGAAGAAAAAAAATTGTTTTTTTTTTCAAGGTATTTCAAGGTAGTGTCTCTTTTTTGTGCGTCGTGTGATAATACGACTATACAAACGCGTAAAAATTTAGTAAATTCAGCATAAATTAGGATTCCAATTGTCTTCAAAAAATAAATTAAGAAACTTTTTAAAAACTTTTTTGCACTCTTAAATTTTGAACGTTTTTTTTTTGCCAGAGAAGAGCTAAATGAATCTTCTAAAAACGTTTTACCTTTTAGTTAAAACAAATTTCTTTTAGTCTGAATTGCTAATTTTCATTATATAACAAACGATATCGATTGCTTTACCTGCTCAAAAACAGACGAAAAACCAAAAATAGACGAAAAGTTAAAAATCAGATTTTCTCGTCACTAGGAAATTCTTCAGAATTTTTTTGTGTCGTTCGAAACATGACTAAAGGGGTTATGATATGTTATATCACTCCAGCCTATCCAATGATTACCTAATTTTGAGTGGAAAACAAAACAAGGGAAAAATTTAGAACACAGCTGAATACAAATTGTCTCGCCATTTTCAATGGTCGGAAAAATAACTGGGGTAAGAAGTGGAGGTTGAGAAAATCCAAAAATAACGACTAGTAAAAGCGAAGAAAAAAGATATGGAGATTTCGCCAATGCAATCAAAATCAGTGAATGATTATCTGATTTAGAAGAAAAACATCGAATGGTTGCAAAGATTTTGTCTTAAAAAGCTTAACAAAAAACTTACTGAAAATTGTTCCATAATTTTAGTGACCATATCGTATCTCAAAAACTATAATTTCTTTCCATGTTTCGCCGAAAAAAAGTTTTCTTCAGTTTGTGACATATTTTAGATTTTCGTAACGTCAGTAAATTGAGCAGTATAGTCAGACAAAAATCACCTTTGTTTCTTTCTCGCTTTTCAGTTTCGCTTTAATTTTTTCACTTTTACAAAAACTGTGCAATATAGTAACAAACTGGCCTGAGATTTGGATATTATCTATAGAAAACAATTGGTCCTTCGCGGAGCAAGGCAGATGTAGCATTTAAAAAACATAAAGATAGGTTGGGTTCAAACGGTAGAGTATGAGGGTGAATAAGTTTTTTTTTGAAAGAGCGTCTTCGCTTTTTTTGCTATAATTAAAGTTATGGAAGTCTGATGGAGAAATTGGAACGGTTCATAAAAAGTACTGATCAGTACTGCCTTCTCTTCTCTGCTTTTTTTTCTCTGCTTCTCCGCCTTCGCTAGATTAGCCCACTGACTCGGTACTTTCACTGAGTCTTCTTGTCACAGTTGCACTGCCGAAAGTGAATACTGAATATCACTGGCAAGTTTTTCCGGGAATTTATAGATCTGTAAAATTCAATTATTTTTAATCGCTAAAAATAAAAATTGATGTTCTGACTTTCGTAACGAAAGTAACGGAGTATTTGTTCTAGGGGTGGTTTTTTTCTCAGACAAATTTTGACTTTTTAACTAGCCATTGTTGACGGAATTTTTCATATCATTCGAAAGATATTGTTGTCTTGAGCCTAAATTTGAACAGAAGTTTTACCTGTGATCTTTTTTTGTAAAAATATAGGGGTTTAAATATGCCATTTTGGCCAAATTGAGACAGTTAACGCTCAATATATTTCGCGCTATTGACGCGTAAGCGTAAATTTAATCCATCTTAGAAATTGTTCCAAAATGGTAAAAGGAAGGTTATTTGGTTGCCATAATTGATTTTGTAAGAGGAGTGAACTTCGTCACTTTGTATTTTATATGGCCTGTGGGGAGATGATTTTCGCAAAAAAAAAGTTTTTTCTTTTTACATTTAATTTATAAAAAAATCCAATTAGAAAAAAAAATCATTTTTTTTCTTTTTTATATTTAATTTTGAAGCCTCGTATCAGGCTTCACCCTGATACGCGAAATCTTCTTCTATCTAAATGAATCTTCCTTAATCTTTTGTTTGCGTCAAAGTCAGAGCAATTCTTTAAAGTCCTGTGAGGCTAAGTTTCTTTCATATATTTGCGAAGCCTCAAAGAAAGCTTGTTGACTACAATATCGTAGAATTATCGTTTTCAAAAACATTGGCCCCAGGGTATGCCAAAAAACGTTTTGCTGACATATACTTCTAAGTCTTCGAACGACTCAAATAATTTTTCCTCATAAGACGTAAGATCCTTAATATAACTTATTATAACTTCAAAACTTAAATATCAATTGATTCACAACTTATTTTGCTCAATGTGGAATGAGGCGTTCAAGTGAAAAAGCGTATGAACCCATGTTGAAATTTTATAATTTGAAGAGCACTACTATTTGTGGACTCTCGTGTTTAAGTAATTTTTTTTCACCTGGGATGTTTTAATTTTTGTATTGATTCGCACTTGAATTAGATTTGACATTTTTATTTTTATTATATTTGATCTTCAAAAATAACACTGTAAAAATTTTCGTTAAACCGTAAGAATTATGCTAAAATGAGATTGGAAAGAAAGTGCTTGTAACTGATAACTAGCTTGAATACTTTAAATCGTCTTACGCAGAGTAGCTACAACCTCAAACTGATATCGGATCTCATTAACTCTATCCCCCCTTTTCCAAATGGGTGGGTGGGGGGGGGGGGGGGGGGGGGGGATTCGTTACTAGATAAAAAAAATCATATGGTAAAAAATGTTCACTAGGTAAACAATTTTGAATATTTATGCTCGGTGTGGGTTTTTTTGTTCAGACAAAGTTCGACTTTTTAACTAGCCTTTTTTGACAAAATTTTTTTTATCATTCAAAAAGTATTGTTGTCCTGAGCCTAAATTTGAAAAGATAATACACCTGTGATCATTTTTTGTAAATATATGGGGGTTTGAAGGTTGCCATTTCGGCCAATTGTGCAAAATAAACGCGCGATATATTTCGCGCTATTAACGCGTAAGCGGAGACTTAATCCGTCTCAGAAATCGTTCCAAGTTGGTTGAACGAAGCTTATTTTGTCATACGTGATTTGCTACAAGGCGCGAAATTTATCTTTTTGTATTTTATATGTCGTGTGAGGGGATGATTTTCATTAAAAAAATTTCCAATTTTAGAAAAAAGAATTTTCATTTTTTTTATTAGATTTAATTTTTTTTATGTTTTTACTGCTCCATAAAACTTAGAAGGCTGTCGGAATATTCATGGCTTCGCCCTGATACGAGCAGTTTTGTTCCGTTATTGGAATATAATTGTTAATAGGTACCCGAGGGGTATTTAGTTAAAGAGATTCTTGATATCTTTTGCGTACCCGCATCCAAATTTAGGCGTAAGTAATCGATTATAACGGATTATTATGATAATTTTTTGACAATTATTATTGATTATAGTTACCTAAATTAGGTGTTTAAAGGATTTATAATTGATTATAATTGTGATTTTTTCCAAGAGATTATAATTTCTTATAATCGATTATAATTGATTATAGTTCTTACAAAAAACCCTTAAAATCAATTATAATCGATTGTAATCTCTTATTTTGCCAAAAATTGTCAATTCGAAACTATGGTCGAATCATATTTTATTGGTTATTATTTTTGTGTCAATAAAAAATCTCTAAAAGGGAGATCTCTTGAACACTTTGGTTCATCTGAACACAAAGTTTTACCACGAAACAAAAGTTTCATAGAGACCGTTTCACATTAGTGGAGAGATTCCCGCGGTAGATGAAAAATAAATCTTCCGAATCAATCATGAAACTAAATCAATTAGCTGATGTTTTGAAGATTCAAAAAGCTTGAAATATGCATCACAAAACAACTCTAATGGGGAAGAAATGAAAAAAAAAAAACCTTATAAACTGGAATTGATTGAAAAACTTTAAAATTTTTTTTTCATTTTTCATAGGAACCAACGTGTACAAAAATCATGAAATATAAACAAATTAGAGGCAACTTCGAAGACAAAATGGATAAACAAAAGGGATTATAATCAATTATAATCGATTATAATGGATTTTTGTGCAAAACTAATGAATTCGAAATTTGAATAAAAATAATGGACTATAATCAATTATAATTGTTTATAATTGTATCAAAAAATAGGCGAATAAATAATCGATTATAATGGTGTATTAAATAATTATAATTTGATTTTTTTAAAAAGAGATATTATAATCGATTATCAACTGATTAAAATCGATTGTCTCTCAATTTTAGTAAAACTGGTACTAAAATCGTAATATAATCGATTATTAACGCTTGAAACTGGATGCGGGTATGTATGAGCAATAACTTCAGAAAAATTGAGCTGTCCATTTTTCATCATTGCAGGGATTTAGTTCCTTTTGCAAAAGAGAACTTCAATTGACGTTTGAAGGAAAAAATTGTCATACTATTGAGAAAAAGATTAAGGAAAAAACATGTAAAGTTGTCATACGATTGAAGCCAGGAAATAAAATTGGTTAGGGTAAAAATTTGCCGAAGTACAAGTTGGCTACCACATAGTTTAGCCAACAAGACTGAGGGGGCAGTAAAACAGTGCCGAAAAAAAATTAGTGCCGAATTAGTGCCGAAAAGGAAATTTTTTTTTCAACAGTGCCGAAAATTTGAACAAATGTCAACATATTAAATGCGGCAATCAAAAACTAAACGGCGAGCGTGTACCATCCTAACTGCCATTTTAAGATTTTGAGCAAGAAAACTGCAATTTAGACATTTTGGCGCCAAAATGATTGTTTAATTTGCAGTTGCAGACATTTTGGCGCCAAAATTTTAGAAAATGCGTTTAAATTATTCTGAAAAGTTTCCGCCTTTTTCAGCATTGTTGTATCATACTTTATTACCTTGGCCTGCTAAAAGAGTCATTTTTCACTTTTTTTGCTAAAAGATTGGTCTGCTAAACGATCGGTCCCCGATTTATAAAAACAGTCGCAAATGCAAGGTGCCGGACATCAAGCCGACGGGACTTCAAGCCGAATCGTAAAATTAGGGACTTCAAGCCGAAAATTTTTGCATTAAGTCATGAAATAAGGTTAATTTGAAAAGTTTTTTTGAAGAATTTCTCAATTTCATGATCTTTATTTGGTAATTATTAGCGTTTTCATAAAACTTAAGCCTCCAAGTGATGTTAAGGAAAGTTGAAAAATAAAACACGGTCGAAGATAATTTTCTTGTTTATAATTTATGCGTTTCAAAAATCGGCTGATATTATTAACTAATGCCAATCCTAACTGATTCATTGTCATAAATAACGCTTATTATGGACTAAACTAGCCTAAGATTTTTGAAAAAGCAACGTTTTAGAGATGAAAAAACAATGATTTGAGGTGCTTGTATAGTTTAATTTTCGGCCTGAAGTCCCTTCGGCTTGAAGTCCCGTCGGCTTGTTGTCCTAGACCCGCAAAAGCACTCTTATTTCAACATAGAAGATAATCTTTTTTGTATATTCATCTACAGCGCTCATTTTATGTAGCTGAATACGTCGCGGCTAGTATATTCCACGCTCATATATTGGTTGATGTGTATGTTTACACTAAACTGTATTTCCATGAATGCGGCAAGAATTTATTCAGGTTTCTTCTTACCAATATTTCATTCTAACCTAAAAAAAAAGTTGCAAAGAGAGAGAACGTACAAATAACGTTCACTGAAGATGACAAAAAAACGCGCGCTGGTTCTTTACCAATAGAAAAAATCCAACAGTTCTCATAGCGATAAAAAGAATCATCTAACCACAAAATAATGAATATTTTTTGTTTAAGAAACATATTTTCTGGCTTTTCTACCGTCATCAACCAGATATACACAAAAATTTTAGGGCGCAATTATTAATATATGTAGATTAAATGTGTTTATTTTGGTGTAACTAATCTACGAGTCAAATTTCATGACAAAAGGATCCACAGAGATACGTAAAAAAAAACTGAAAACAATAATTGTTAATAAAAAATAAAATAAAATAAAGTTAAAAAAAGAAATTGCTTTTATAGGGGGCAAGGGGGGCTAAAACGGAAAGGGTTGTTGTGATGTCTTAAGTTCCATCTTTCTGTGCTGAAATTGCATAATTCTGGCCAAACGACATTGTTAAAATTCCCAATACCAAAGTTAAGTGGAGTGCACAACTTCCTTTAGCAATTTTGAAAAAAAAGAATTTGGATCTCGATAACCTGAAAACACCACTGATCTTTAGGAAAGGTTCTTACATCGACACAACCAAAGATCCAAAAGCGTCCTCAATTAAACATTCCCCTCTGGATAATCCTTTCACCAAGGAAAGTATTTCCTCCGAAAAAGTTTTTCAACAGCTTATGAAAACCCTAACTTTTGGCAAATGGAAGTCCTTAAATGTTCATTTTGTTTGATTTAGTTATTGTTACCGCCTTTAGCGGGCAAGAGGAAAACTTATATCCCGACAACAAATTCCAATGATTCTAAAAGTTCCGGACAATCCGAGAACTTGAAGAAAACACTCAGAAGCTCCACCCAAACCAGATCTAAATGCTCTCAAACCCATGCCAACATTTTTTATTTTAAACTTGTTTTCTTCTTTCCATAAGTTAGAACAAAATTATTTTATAATGGCGCAGTCAAACAGCAATCCGAGTCTACGATGGATTCCATCTTTCTGGCCAAATTCCTGAGCCAAATTTCGGAGCCTCCGGAACATCACCAAAGAGCCATTGGAGTGAGTAATTTCATTTAGCGATTACTGCGAAAACGAACTCGGATATCGATAAACTGAAGACATTTTCAAATTCTAGAGAAAGGTTATTACAGCGAAAATACCCGAGATCCATAGGCGTGCTCGCAGTTAAACCTTCACCAATTGATAATATTTCGCTACCGAAGGTAAATTCTCCCAATTTTTTTTTCAAATTACCAAATTTGCCAAATTAAAACTTAAGCAAATAAAATCTTAAATAGTTCCTAGAACACGGTTTACCTTTGACAATAGTCAAATTTATTAATTTGATTTTTAAAAAAATTGGTTTAGCACGCTTACAGCTCGTATGCACCAAACAAAACGATGTTTTTATTTGATTATGCCTGCTTATTTAACTGGCAAAAGAAAAACAATCAATCGCGACGAGAAGATTCAATGATTCTGGACAATCCCAGAAGTTGCAGAAAAGGCTCAAAAACTCCTGTTAATCCAGATATCCAGGGTTCAAAATTAAACAGTTAACACTTTGTGTTTCGACGAAGTACAAATTATTTTCAACGTTCCTTCCGAAATTGTTACATTTTTTTACATAGCTTTTTGATTTTTGTACTTCTTGATTAATTGACGAAACCTCGTTTTAGTTATACTTAGCAGGTTTCATATTCGTAACGCACGTTATATTTTACATAACCGCGTTTTATTTTACATGTTTCAGTTTATGTATAGGATCGCCAAGTCATACTTTAAGAAACTAAACGATATTGGCTAAACGGTGATAAGGCGTTTTCGAACTGGAATATCCGAAGTGCGCATATATACAACTTCTTTAAACCACCAAAGGATTGAACCATTTGAATAAAACGCCGCCAACCGCGCTGTTTGACTAAATTCCGCGGCGCAAGAATTTATATACTACCAGTTTAAAGGTTTTGCTTTCATTACAGATGTAATCTTCTACCTGCTTAATTATTCGGCTCTTTTTCCGGAACCCCCCCCCCCCCCAAATAAATAGACCAAGTTAAGATCCTCCACCCCAGCGCTTAAATTAAATTAAATTTCCTAAGCGCTGCATGTAAAATAATCGATTCTGATTGGCTGAAAATTCCCAACTTAGAACCAAGTTAACATCCTCCCCCCTAAACGTGTTTAGGGGGGAGGATGTTAACTTGGTCCATAAATTTTTTTATGTAACACACGGGATCAAGTTAAAATCCTCACCCCAGATAGACAAAGGTAAGATATTTCCACCCCAGCATTCAAGCATTTAATTCAGATTAAATTTGCTAAGTGCTGCATGTAAATTTGCTCAATCGATTCTGATTTCTGAAAACTCTCACTTAGAGCCAATAATTAACATCTCCCCCCCCCCCTAAACTGCTTTGGGTCATGTTAACTTGGTCTTTATAACACTTGTTGGTTGTAAAAATTCGCTCGTTTGCAAACCAAATACTT
Source organism: Symsagittifera roscoffensis (assembly GCF_963678635.1). Lineage (NCBI taxonomy): Eukaryota > Metazoa > Xenacoelomorpha > Acoela > Convolutidae > Symsagittifera > Symsagittifera roscoffensis. Next base: position 9,354,542 of record NC_087071.1, read on the forward strand.
TCGAAGGGGGGGGGGGTTTGGTGTGAGAAGAGTCAATTATTTTTTTTTCAGTAGTTGTCGCCGTTGATCAATATTTTCCTTACTTCTGCTTTATCTACAATAAATTACACAGAATGGCAGCTTCAGATTCAAATCAAATTGGAAGTTCTCGGAAAAACAATTTTCTTGGAATTTGTTGCACAGTCCTTGCTTCAACTGTAGTTGCTTTCGCTTATGTTTCCATTCAATATTCTGAAATGGGGGGCCATTTTTCAACTTTGGTTATGGGCGTTTTCGGATTAGTTACAGGTATCGCTTGGTTTTTATTTTTCAATCAACGAAAGTTAAATTGGCATTTGGTCGGAAAAATTGTTTTAAATGGAGCTATTTTATCTAGTTTATCAAATTATTTACTTGTCCTTTCTTATGATTATTTAACGGCTGGCGATTCAACATCTATTCATTATTATTCCAGTTTCGCTTTCGGTTTAGTGCTTGAATTTTTTCTCCTCAGACTAAAACCTCATTGGCTGACAATTTGCTGCTCGCTGATTGGCTTAACTGGACTCGTATTTATTAGCCAATCAGAAACGAGAATAGACACTCAGTTCAACTTCCACGGGTTATTCGGGTTTAGTTTAAGTCTTATATCTGGGTTAATAAATGCCCTGTTTTATATTATCATGCGACAATGGTCATCTGTTAACACTGGTTTGTTAGTTTTCGCTTCACGATTAGGTTGTTGTCTAATGCCATTGCCATTTGTCATCAAAACGAATTTTGCAGTTCCAGTTTGCGACTTTAAAAACAAAACATTCCTTCTTTTAGGCTGTGCTTGCTTTACAATTAACGCTTTTTTAGGTTTTAAAGGGTCTCAATTATCATTTCCATCAATTTCGTTTACGGTGAAATGTTTGAGTATTGTTTTGTGTTATATTTTGCAAGTTTTATTGATGGAAAAAACGCCTCATATTTATTCAATCATTGGAGCTTCGCTGATTTGCTTGAATATAGTGTTGCAGTCTCTGATAGTGCTGAAAACGAGAAAAGAAACAACCTTGATAGACGAGAAGAACCAAATTTAATTTGTAAAATCTGGTATTTTCAGAAATTGTAATTGGAATAATCAATTTTCAAAAAAAAAATTATTTTCAAAAAGTTTTACAGAAAACATTTTTGACTCACCATTTTAGGCTAGCTGTGAGTTATTATGTGTTGGATCTTTTAAAAAAAACTAGAGCTATGATACTTTGAAAAATTTCGATTTTTTTCATAGACGGAATCGGTTCGCAAAAAGTTATTCAAACTTTGAAAAAGCTATTCAAACTTTGAAACTGAGAAATATTAAAAAAAAAAATTTGTAGGCTGGTTTGGTTTAAGCAAGCTATTCCAGCTATGAAATATTTCAAGTTGTGTCATAGCGCGAGTCTGTTTTCTAAAATTATAAGTTTTCTCAGCATGGATGTTGCTGCTTTAAGTTGATTCGTTTCAGAATGAAATGAATCTGTATACGCAAAATTTTGAGCAAAATGAGCAGATACTGTCTAGCCTGGAACTTGAATCGAGTTCATATTTCTTAAACGTTGAGCTCAATGATCCCTCTTGACCATTTTGCCTTATAGCAGCTAAATAGGGCATTAATTTTTCTCTCAATAATTTAAAAAATGCTAGTAAGCTTGTCTCCAATAATCAATCGCCCCGAAAAAAGTTAGTTGCTGTTCTGATCTAGCTAGTCAATCTATGAAACGTCTAAAACTTTCAAGTAAAGCAATATTGTAAATCGGTTTGAAAAGTTTTGAATTTCCTAGATCGAATCGGTTCGCGAAAAGAATAAGTTTTTCTAGGCAAGCTATTCAAGCCAATGGCGCTTTGAAAAACTGAAGTCATTTTATAAAGCGAATCAAATTGCGAAAACATTAAGCTTTTCTATTCTAGCGGTGAAAGTTTGAATTATCTAAAGCTATTAGATAGATCGAATTGGTTCTCAAAGTTTGAAAGTTTTTCTAAGCAAATTATACAAGCAAATGGCGCTTTGAAAAAATGATGTTGTTTCTTAAAGCGAATCGGATGGCAAAAATATTAAGTTTTTCTATTGAAATCTTTCAAGCGGTGAGAGTTCGAATTATCTGAAGCCATTCGTTAGATCGAATTGGTTCTCAAAATTTGAAAATTTTTCTAAACAAGCTATTCAAGCTATGAAACTTTGAATTATTTTGAGTTTTTCATAGATCGAATCAGTTCGTGAAAAGTTAGTTTTTCTTAGCAAGTTTTAATATTTCGAGAGTAATCAAACCAGCCGAAGTATAAGCCAGCCAGAAAGTAGCGGAGTATATCACACAGCCGAAAAATTACGTCACATCAATGAAATTTGCATGATTTTCGTGATTGTTACATAATTTTTACATAACTATTATATAACACTTAACACGTATTTTCGGCTGGTTGTTACTTCGACTGAGTTGAATATTACTGTTATTTCACATCAAAAACGTTCCATTGAAACAATTCAAGCAATGAACCTTTAAAACTCTTTCAAGCTATTTCAAAGAGCGAGTCGTTTCTCTTCAGCAAGTGGATAAAAGAATGGAAAAATAAAATGATTCAAGATGTTTTGGTTTGTTAAATTCAAAGCAATCCAGTCAAGCTTTTAAACTTATTTTTAAGCTTTTAAGCTTTTAAATTATTTCAGGATGTTGTCAAAAAATAATTGGATGGCAAAAAACTCAAATTTTTCTAAAAAAGCTACTCAAACTAACAAACTTTGAAACAAACAAATCAGATGCCGAAATTTAAAGTTATTCGATTGAAGCCATTCAATCGATAAAAACCTAAAATTATTTCATGTTAATTTGAAAAACGAATCGAATTGCAAAAATAATCAAATTTTTCTGCAGCAAGCTGTTTAAATTACAAATTTAACAAATGTCAAGTTGTTTCTAAAACCAAATCGGTTAAGCTATTTCAGGAACGGAATCGATTAACAAAAATTTATATTAAAGACATTCCAGATATGAAAATTTGAAATAGTTCAATTTATTTTTCATAGACCAAATTGGTCCGCGAAAAAGTCATGTTTTCTGAAGCGAGCTAAAATTTTTGCAAAAATGGCAGTTTCCAAATTCAAGTCCTCAAGCACTGAAACTCTAAGATATTTTAAGTTGTTTCAAAAAAAGAATGAATTTGCAAAAATCTCAAATTTTGTAAGCAAGCTATTCAAGCTTTGAACCTTTGAATTTTTTCTCAGGTTATTTCAATGACCGAATCGGTTCATGAAAAGTTAAGATTTACTTAGGGGAGCTATTCAACCAGTGAAGTAATTCAAAGTTTTCCATAAACCAAATCGGTTTTCAAGCATTTCTAGGCAAGCTATTCAGGCCCTGAAACTTTGAAGTATTTTAAGTTAATTCAAAGGCCGAATCCGTTCCTTAAAAAATAGTTTCTCAAAACGTGGAGATTGCTGTTTAATTGATCGGTCTTAGACTGAATTCAATATAGGAACGCAAACATTTTTGAGACGAAGTGGGCAGATAATGTTTAGTTATGAAGTTCAATCAAATTGTTTTTGTTTACAGAGTTTCGTATTTGCTTTTTAAAAAAATTCTCGAAAATTCCAGACTTTAGAATAATCGGCGGTCCTATGAATGATTTTTAACCGTTCTGATCTAAGCGTTTTTAAGCCTTGCGCCCGATAGCCTCTGAAACATGAGGCCTTCTACTGAAAATTTTTCATCTTATATTTAATTGTAAATCGTTTTCATTTTTTATGGGCGCCAGGTTTAATAGCTCACCACTCGTAGTGTTTAAGAAACCAATTTGAAAATAAACCTTAGTTTTTCAAGATACAGCAAACAAGGAAAGGTCAAGATCAAACGTCTAGACAAATTGTTATGAAATTTTGAGCGCAGGTCAGGGCAGCGCAAGGCAAGGAGGGCGGGAAAGCGTAAGCGTAAGGCAGGCTGGCGCAAGGCAAGGAGGGGTTGAGCGACGCAAGGCAAGGAGGGGCAGATCAACGCAAGGCAAGCAGGGGCAGGGCAGCGCAAGGCAAGGAGGGGCAGGGTAGCGCAAGGCAAAAATGGGAAGGGCAACGCTAGGCAAACAGGGGCAGGGCAGCGTAAGGTACAAAGGGACTGGGCAAAGAAAATATGCAGGGAAGGCAGCGCAAAGCAAGGCAAGGAGGGGAGTGGCAGCGCAAGGCAAAGAGGAGCATGACAGGGCATTTCAATGCAAGGTAGCGCAAGGCACGGAATTATAATGGTAGTCCAAGGCAAGGAAAGGCAAAACCGAGCGGCCCAAGACAAGGCTGTGCAGGGTAGCGGAAGGAGGGGCAAAGCAGGACAAGGCAAAGAAGAGTATGGCAGCTCAAAGCAAAACAGCGAAGCGCAAAACAAAGCAGGGTACAAAAAGTAAGGTAGAGAAGCGCAAGGCAGGGCAGCGCAAGTCATGACAGGGAAAGGCAGCGAAGCGCAAGGTAGGGCAAAGCAAATCAGTGGAAGGAGGGGCAAGGCAGGGCAGGTTGATGAGCAGAGTAAGGCATGTTGAGCAGAGCAGCCAAGTACAAGGTAGCACAAGACAAACTGGGGCAGCACAGAACACGGCCACGTAGGGCAGCGCAGTGCAACGAGCTTGGCAGGGCACCGCGAAGCAAGGCAGAGCTGTGCATTGCAGAACAAGGCAGGGCAGCGCAAGGTAAGGCGAGGTAGAGCATCCCAGCGCCGGGAAGGAGAAGGAGCATACCAGGGCAGCGCAAAGCAAGGTGTAGTATAGCAAAATAAGACGGGATGGCGCAAGGCAGAGTAGCGCAACCCGGCAAGGCAAGGTAGGGCAGCATTGGGCAAGCCAGGGCAGCGTAAGGCAAAGCAGAATAAGTTTTAAATAGAGATCTTAGGGCAGTTTTTTTTCGATTACAAAGCTCAGGTATTTGTAACCACATTCATTTCTTACGAAAGCTCTCGGAATTCAGTTTTTTGGCTCCTGTTTGATAAAAGCAGGTTATATAGAAATGTATGGCATTGGGTTTTTTTTGAGAAGCTTTGGAAATTTTTTTCCAAAAATTTAGTTCCCCTCAAGAACTACTCATTTTATTTTCGAAAAAGTGGTAACAAAGGGAAATCCGCCCATGCTCTGTGTGCCTGCAGAATTACCCAGTCTCTTTTTACATTCACTCACTTTCTACAGCCTTCGGAAATGTGTGTGGGGGAGTTTTTGTTGCATATTTTTGGATTTTTCTACATTTTCACAAAATCTAATCTCACAAATGTAAGATTTTGATTTCAATCGAAAGGACGCGTTATGGGAAGCTCCCCTGCAGGAGCGGTTACGCCCTTTTTTTGAGCAAAAATCTATGGCTCTCGTAAAAGTCAAATGTTTCAATTTTTTGACCGTTTGATAAAACTTTTTCACTTTTCTCGGGAACTACAAACTCAAATCTGAGATTTTGGTTTCAATGGGTAAAAGGAATTGTGGGAAGCTCTCTTGCAAAAGCGGTAACGCCAATTTTTTTACACAACAAGTTACGATTCTCAAAACAGTCAAGTTTTCGATTTTTCTAATGTTTTTTAAAGCCTTTTATCTCTTCTCGAAAACAACTCAATGTGATATCAAGTATTTAATCGAGGCAACAAGTTGTGGAAAAGCTTCTTGCATAAAAGTCTACGCCTTCAATTTTGTACAGAAATTTTTGTGTCAAGAAAAATTCCAAAATCACAAAAGTATTCACTCATTTTAATTGAGCAACAATTAAGTTTTTGGATGAAGCCCATCAATTAAATATTTTAAGTTATCTGTTTAATCCCGCATCAGTTCAAAAAATTCAAAAAATATTAAACAGGTACCTCCAGTTTTAGCTGGGACTCTAGTTTTCTTAATATTTAAAATTTCATATCCCAAAGAGGTTCGCAAAAAAATCATGTTTTCTTAAGCGAGCTATTCAAGCTAGGAAATAATTCAAGTTATTTCATAAAACGAATCGGTTCGCAAAAGTTGAACGTTTTCTATGCAAACTATTCAAGCTATGAAAACTTGCATATTTTTCAGAGCGCTAATCGCATCGCAAACAAAAATAATTTCTCAGCAAGCTTTAAAACTTTTAAGGTTTTCAATTAATTTTTTTCAAAAAACGGATGGCAAAAAATTAATTCAAGGAGTGAAAATTTGAAAGGGTTCAAGTTTTTTTTATAGACCAAGTTTCAAAATTGAACAAATTGAGTCTTTATAGCCTGATTCGGTTCGCATCTTAGACAAGGTCCGTTCGCAAAGACTTGAAGTTGTTCTCAGCCAGCATTTCAATCTAAGCAATTTTGAAATCTCCCATTTTTTTAAATGAGCCAACCGGCTTACAAAAGTTAAAGCAAGCTTTTCAAGCTATGAAAATTTGAACTTCTTTCAGGTTAGTTCATAGATCGAATCGGTTTATGAGAATTTTAGATTTACTTAAAGAGCCATTCAACCTGTGAAGCAATTCAAGTTTTTTCATAAAATGAATCTGTTTGAAGTTCAAGCTCAAGTTTTCTAAGCAAACATTTCAAGATATGGAACGTTGAAATAATCGACGTTATTTTAAGAAACGAATCGGTTTGCAAAAAAATTCAAGTTATCTAAGCAAGCTGCTAAAGTTATGATAATATGACCTGATTCAAGTTATTTCGTAGACCAAATTGGTTTGCAAAAGTTACAGTTACCCTTTTCAAGCTTTTCAAGTAATGAAATTTAAAAATATTTCAAGTTGCTTCAAAAAAAAAGAATTAACAAAAAGTTAAAGTTTTTCTAATTAAGCTATCAAAGTTTTGATGATTCGAATTGAACAAATCGGTCTGCAAAAAATCTCAGCTATTGTGAGCTAGCTATTCAAGCTCTGAAACTTTGAATCTTTTCAGGTTATTTCATAAACCGAATCGGTTCATGAAAAACTTAAGGTTGTCGGGGCAAGCTATTCAAGCCATGAAACTTTGAAACACTTGAACTTTATTCATAAGTCGGATCCATTCCTTCAAAAAATTAGTTTCTCGAAGCATGGAGGTTGCTGCTCAATTGATTTGTTTCAGACTGAAATAAATCTAGGAACGCAAAATTTTTTGAGAAGAAGTGAGCAGATAATGTCTAGTCTTGAAGTTGAATCATTTTGTTAACACAGTTTCGCGGTCCTGTGAATGATTCGTAGAGGTTCTGCTCTAAGCATTTTTAAAAGTTGCGCTCCATAGCCTCTTAAACATGAGGCCTTTTGCAGAAAACATGTCATTCATTTGAAGTGCTGCAAGTTCTCATTAACGCAGACCGAGGTTGTAGTGTTATAGACTACAACGAAAGAATTTTGGTACTTCCAATTTTCAGACAGTGGAGATGCGTCCGGAATGGCGCTACCCAAAAAAACTTGAGTACGACCGGCGCGACCGAAGAAAAACGCAACGCGAGAGTTGCGACCGACGGATATTTAAGGTGAACGGCGTGACTTTTGCAACAATTTGCAACATTTCAAAATTATGATATATTAATAGGACAATTCGAACCGAATTACAATTTGAAAATTTCTGCCAAGTAAACTGAACAACACGTGTTTTTCAAAAAAAATTCGCTTGCCAAGACATATAATTTTCAATTTTGATTTTTCCGTATTTGTAATAGTTATGTGAGATCCTACGAGGTATCTTGTTGCAAAACTAATTGGCAATTCAAAAAATGCTTTTTCCTTGCTTTGAACAAACAGTTTCTTGCTTTGTTTTGTGCAACTGAGAGCGGTTCTCGATTTAGTACTTTGAACTCTCAGCTGTGTTTCAAAAGTCTCTAATCTAATGACCTTGGACACTTATGAAATTTAAATAGTTTTAGCACTGAAGATTACGGTTACATCAGCTTTACTGCTGTTGCAGAAGCAGTATCACATACCCCCTCAAAGGAAACATTTTTCTGATACAAGAAATAATTTATAATAGCCAGAGTTTTTTAAAGCTCAGTTTTTAAAAGTTCAGTGATTGTCGGGTTGCAAAATTAGCTATTCCTTCAATTTTTATCCAATTCTATCCTCCAGCTAGGGCTCCAGTTCACTCCTTTGTCCAACGTGGCATATCCGAATTTTCTTCTGAAGAGAAATCTCTCCAGTAGCCCCAATCTCGACTCTATTAACTTGTCATTCCGTGCCCTAAACTCTGTTAACCGCCTTTAAGAGTGCTCCTCCTGATAGTTCTTCTGAAATTTCCCTGATGGAATGCTTTACTGGGTCCCCAAAACGTTGTGGCTCTTTGCTCTTGGTTTGTCGGGAGCTTCTTATGACCCCTGCGTCTTCCACGCTGGAGTCATCTGATGCCCCCTTTGGAGGTTCGAATTTATCATCTCTTTATCCGACTGTTTGGTTTTTCCCTCGAAGTTCGTCTGCCACCTGCTGTACCTACCTCTTGAGTACTTGATCTGCCAGATTTTCCCACTCCTCCGGTGCAAAGTTTCTATTTTGGAATATATCCAGAATATCTTCGGGTTTAGTGGCCAAATTTATCTTCTTCAGTTTCGTTTTCTGTTTGCTTCTGGGGGTTGAAACTGATTGTGTGTTGATGTCCGTGGCAGCTGAAGTAGCAGTTTGTTTAGCGGGTGGTTCCGGCTTTTCTTTATCCTCTTGTTTTTCGGTCTTTGATTTCCTCTCCGTTTTCTTTACTGCGACCTCTTCTTGTGTTTTCGGTCCACTCGACGAACTCGGTCCCCCGTATTTGGATTAGCTCTCTTGATGGCGAGGTTTAGGCCTCCCCCTCCCCTGATTAAGTGTCTTTTACTAGAAGTTACTACGGTTTGGCTTTGTTGAAACCAGTCTATAGGGTTTACAAAGTCTGCTTTCTCCACCTGCTGTCGCAGTTCGTCATCAGAATCGCTTTCCTCCAGCTTTCCAGGAGAACTGATCTTCTGCAGCTTCTTGCGTGGTTCTGCTGACGGGCTTTTCCCTGCTCCCTGAACCTGGTCTTGTGCTAGGTTGATTTTCGCGTGTGCTATGTTTGATTTCCGGTATCTTGATCCTGCAAAAGTCTTTAATGTCGATCCTTTTTCCGCTGTTATTTACCCTTTTAACGACTTCTTGAGCGCTTGCCAGCTCTTCCTTAAGTCGTCTTTACGCAGAATCGTTTTTTTTTGGAGAGTGTGTAGTTTCTTCTACTTTATTCTCTGTGAATCCCTTCTCCTAAGAGTAAATCATCTTTCATCGGAGCTCAAGGTTTGATTATCTAGTTGTGTCCACAATTCTTTGAATATTGTTCTTCGCTGCATCCCTACGCTCCTCTTTCCACCGATTGTTTGCCTCCAACAGCTCCTTGAGTGCTTTCGCTCTCTGGCGGTCCCCTTTTTTTGCAGAGTTGCTGTTTGTACAGCGGGCTGGTTTTTCTGCTGAGCTCTCCTTTTTTTACGATTTTCAGGTTCTCACTGGATTGATCGATCCTCTGTTTGAGCTGTGACGCCGTCTAAATAGTCAGAATTAGTTATAAACTTGTCACGTAGGATTTTAATTTCATTTTTTAAAAGTCTGCCGAAGTGTGCATGAAATGGAAATGGAGATACTTGAATAGTTTTCTGTTTGTTCCACCGTAAATCACGAATTTTTGTCTTAAGGCAGAGTTTGATCGATCGTTTATTTTCTTCTAATAACATTACATCCAGTCTTCGTTTTATTGTTTGTATAGTTTGTTCTACTAGTCCACAACCCCGATGGTCACCAACCGGACAGAATTTTTGTTCAATATTGTTTTCCTTTGAAGCCTGAAAATTGGTCGGATCGGATCGATTCTGGAATGCCATGTGTGTCAAGGTAGGTTCGCAAAAATTTTACCGCACAATTTTCACTCGTTGATTTAGATGAAAATTTCGAGGATTGATCTATAGCTACATGAAGATAGACTTTTTCCATGGTGATTTTCTAACAGTCCCGCATAATCTAATCGTACTTCTTGGCCCAACTGCGTAAGCAGTGGTAGAGGTTTTGACGAATTTTTTGGAATTAGGTATTTTGCGTTCTTGCCATATCTGGTGCAATTACAGCATTCTCCGCAAGGATCCTATGTCTCAGTGGAAGGAGGGGCAAGGCAGGGCAGGTTGATGAGCAGAGTAAGGCATGTTGAGCAGAGCAGCCAAGTACAAGGTAGCACAAGACAAACTGGGGCAGCACAGAACACGGCCACGTAGGGCAGCGCAGTGCAACGAGCTTGGCAGGGCACCGCGAAGCAAGGCAGAGCTGCGCATTGCAGAACAAGGCAGGGCAGCGCAAGGTAAGGCGAGGTAGAGCATCCCAGCGCCGGGAAGGAGAAGGAGCATACCAGGGCAGCGCAAAGCAAGGTGTAGTATAGCAAAATAAGACGGGATGGCGCAAGGCGGAGTAGCGCAACCCGGCAAGGCAAGGTATGGCAGCATTGGGCAAGCCAGGGCAGCGTAAGGCAAAGCAGAATAAGTTTTAAATAGAGATCTTAGGGCAGTTTTTTTTCGATTACAAAGCTCAGGTATTTGTAACCACATTCATTTCTTACAAAAGCTCTCGGAATTCAGTTTTTTTGGCTCCTGTTTGATAAAAGCAGGTTATATAGAAATGTATGGCATTGGGTTTTTTTTGAGAAGCTTTGGAAATTTTTTTCCAAAAATTTAGTTCCCCTCAAGAACTACTCATTCTATTTTCGAAAAAGTGGTAACAAAGGGAAATCCGCCCATGCTCTGTGTGCCTGCATAATTACCCAGTCTCTTTTTACATTCACTCACTTTCTACAGCCTTCGGAAATGTGTGTGGGGGAGTTTTTGTTGCATATTTTTGGATTTTTCTACATTTTCACAAAATCTAATCTCACAAATGTAAGATTTTGATTTCAATCGAAAGGACGCGTTATGGGAAGCTCCCCTGCAGGAGCGGTTACGCCCTTTTTTTGAGCAAAAATCTATGGCTCTCGTAAAAGTCAAATGTTTCAATTTTTTGACCGTTTGATAAAACTTTTTCACTTTTCTCGGGAACTACAAACTCAAATCTGAGATTTTGGTTTCAATGGGTAAAAGGAATTGTGGGAAGCTCTCTTGCAAAAGCGGTAACGCCAATTTTTTTACACAACAAGTTACGATTCTCAAAACAGTCAAGTTTTCGATTTTTCTAATGTTTTTTAAAGCCTTTTATCTCTTCTCGAAAACAACTCAATGTGATATCAAGTATTTAATCGAGGCAACAAGTTGTGGAAAAGCTTCTTGCATAAAAGTCTACGCCTTCAATTTTGTACAGAAATTTTTGTGTCAAGAAAAATTCCAAAATCACAAAAGTATTCACTCATTTTAATTGAGCAACAATTAAGTTTTTGGATGAAGCCCATCAATTAAATATTTTAAGTTATCTGTTTAATCCCGCATCAGTTCAAAAAATTCAAAAAATATTAAACAGGTACCTCCAGTTTTAGCTGGGACTCTAGTTTTCTTAATATTTAAAATTTCATATCCCAAAGAGGTTCGCAAAAAAATCATGTTTTCTTAAGCGAGCTATTCAAGCTAGGAAATAATTCAAGTTATTTCATAAAACGAATCGGTTCGCAAAAGTTGAACGTTTTCTATGCAAACTATTCAAGCTATGAAAACTTGCATATTTTTCAGAGCGCTAATCGCATCGCAAACAAAAATAATTTCTCAGCAAGCTTTAAAACTTTTAAGGTTTTCAATTAATTTTTTTCAAAAAACGGATGGCAAAAAATTAATTCAAGGAGTGAAAATTTGAAAGGGTTCAAGTTTTTTTTATAGACCAAGTTTCAAAATTGAACAAATTGAGTCTTTATAGCCTGATTCGGTTCGCATCTTAGACAAGGTCCGTTCGCAAAGACTTGAAGTTGTTCTCAGCCAGCATTTCAATCTAAGCAATTTTGAAATCTCCCATTTTTTTAAATGAGCCAACCGGCTTACAAAAGTTAAAGCAAGCTTTTCAAGCTATGAAAATTTGAACTTCTTTCAGGTTAGTTCATAGATCGAATCGGTTTATGAGAATTTTAGATTTACTTAAAGAGCCATTCAACCTGTGAAGCAATTCAAGTTTTTTCATAAAATGAATCTGTTTGAAGTTCAAGTTCAAGTTTTCTAAGCAAACATTTCAAGATATGGAACGTTGAAATAATCGACGTTATTTTAAGAAACGAATCGGTTTGCAAAAAAATTCAAGTTATCTAAGCAAGCTGCTAAAGTTATGTTAATATGACCTGATTCAAGTTATTTCGTAGACCAAATTGGTTTGCAAAAGTTACAGTTACCCTTTTCAAGCTTTTCAAGTAATGAAATTTAAAAATATTTCAAGTTGCTTCAAAAAAAAAGAATTAACAAAAAGTTAAAGTTTTTCTAATTAAGCTATCAAAATTTTGATGATTCGAATTGAACAAATTGGTCTGCAAAAAATCTCAGCTATTGTGAGCAAGCTATTCAAGCTATGAAACTTTGAATCTTTTCAGGTTATTTCATAAACCGAATCGGTTCATGAAAAACTTAAGGTTGTCGGGGCAAGCTATTCAAGCCATGAAACTTTGAAACACTTGAACTTTATTCATAAGTCGGATCCATTCCTTCAAAAAATTAGTTTCTCGAAGCATGGAGGTTGCTGCTCAATTGATTTGTTTCAGACTGAAATAAATCTAGGAACGCAAAATTTTTTGAGAAGAAGTGAGCAGATAATGTCTAGTCTTGAAGTTGAATCATTTTGTTAACACAGTTTCGCGGTCCTGTGAATGATTCGTAGAGGTTCTGCTCTAAGCATTTTTAAAAGTTGCGCTCCATAGCCTCTTAAACATGAGACCTTTTGCAGAAAACATGTCATTCATTTGAAGTGCTGCAAGTTCTCATTAACGCAGACCGAGGATGTAGTGTTATAGACTACAAAGAAAGAATTTTGGTACTTCCAATTTTCAGACAGTGGAGATGCGTCCAGAATGGCGCTACCCAAAAAAACTTGAGTACGACCGGCGCGACCGAAGAAAAACGCAACGCGAGAGTTGCGACCGACGGATATTTAAGGTGAACGGCGTGACTTTTGCAACAATTTGCAACATTTCAAAAATATGATATATTAATTGGACAATTCGAACCGAATTACAATTTGAAAATTTCTGCCAAGTAAACTGAACAACACGTGTTTTTCAAAAAAAATTCGCTTGCCAAGACATATAATTTTCAATTTTGATTTTTCCGTATTTGTAATAGTTATGTGAGATCCTACGAGGTATCTTGTTGCAAAACTAATTGGCAATTCAAAAAATGCTTTTTCCTTGCTTTGAACAAACAGTTTCTTGCTTTGTTTTTTGCAACTGAGAGCGGTTCTCGATTTAGTACTTTGAACTCTCATTTGTGTATCAAAAGTCTCTAATCTAATGACCTTGGACACTTATGAAATTAAAACAGTTTTAGCACTGAAGATTACGGTTACATCAGCATTACTGCTGTTGCAGAAGCAGTATCACATACCCCCTCAAAGGAAACATTTTTCTGATACAAGAAATAATTTATAATAGCCAGAGTTTTTTAAAGCTCAGTTTTTAAAAGTTCAGTGATTGTCGGGTTGCAAAATTGTCTATTCCTTCAATTTTTATCCAATTCTATCCTCCAGCTAGGGCTCCAGTTCACTCCTTTGTCCAACGTGGCATATCCGAATTTTCTTCTGAAGAGAAATCTCTCCAGTAGCCCCAATCTCGACTCTATTAACTTGTCATTCCGTGCCCTAAACTCTGTTAACCGCCTTTAAGAGTGCTCCTCCTGATAGTTCTTCTGAAATTTCCCTGATGGAATGCTTTACTGGGTCCCCAAAACGTTGTGGCTCTTTGCTCTTGGTTTGTCGGGAGCTTCTTATGACCCCTGCGTCTTCCACGCTGGAGTCATCTGATGCCCCCTTTGGAGGTTCGAATTTATCATCTCTTTCTCCGACTGTTTGGTTTTTCCCTCGAAGTTCGTCTGACACCTGATGTACCTACCTCTTGAGTACTTGATCTGCCAGATTTTCCCACTCCTCCGGTGCAAAGTTTCTATTTTGGAATATATCCAGAATATCTTCGGGTTTAGTGGCCAAATTTATCTTCTTCAGTTTCGTTTTCTGTTTGCTTCTGGGGGTTGAAACTGATTGTGTGTTGATGTCCGTGGCAGCTGAAGTAGCAGTTTGTTTAGCGGGTGATTCCGGCTTTTCTTTATCCTCTTGTTTTTCGGTCTTTGATTTCCTCTCCGTTTTCTTTACTGCGACCTCTTCTTGTGTTTTTGGTCCACTCGACGAACTCGGTCCCCCGTATTTGGTTTAGCTCTCTTGATGGCGAGGTTTAGGCCTCCCGCTCCCCTGATTAAGTGTCTTTTACTAGAAGTTACTACGGTTTGGCTTTGTTGAAACCAGTCTATAGGGTTTACAAAGTCTGCTTTCTCCACCTGCTGTCGCAGTTCGTCATCAGAATCGCTTTCCTCCAGCTTTCCAGGAGAACTGATCTTCTGCAGCTTCTTGCGTGGTTCTGCTGACGGGCTTTTCCCTGCTCCCTGAACCTGGTCTTGTGCTAGGTTGATTTTCGCGTGTACTATGTTTGATTTCCGGTATCTTGATCCTGCAAAAGTCTTTAATGTCGATCCTTTTTCCGCTGTTATTTACCCTTTTAACGACTTCTTGAGCGCTTGCCAGCTCTTCCTTAAGTCGTCTTTACGCAGAATCGTTTTTTTGGAGAGTGTGTAGTTTCTTCTACTTTATTCTCTGTGAATCCCTTCTCCTAAGAGTAAATCATCTTTCATCGGAGCTCAAGGTTTGATTATCTAGTTGTGTCCACAATTCTTTGAATTTTGTTCTTCGCTGCATCCCTACGCTCCTCTTTCCACCGATTGTTCGCCTCCGACAGCTCCTTGAGTGCTTTCGCTCTCTGGCGGTCCCCTTTTTTGCAGAGTTGCTGTTTGTACAGCGGGCTGGTGTTTCTGCTGAGCTCTCCTTTTTTTTACGATTTTCAGGTTCTCACTGGATTGATCGATCCTCTGTTTGAGCTGTGACGCCGTCTAAATAGTCAGAATTAGTTATAAACTTGTCACGTAGGATTTTAATTTCATTTTTTAAAAGTCTGCCGAAGTGTGCATGAAATGGAAATGGAGATACTTGAATAGTTTTCTGTTTGTTCCACCGTAAATCACGAATTTTTGTCTTAAGGCAGAGTTTGATCGATCGTTTATTTTCTTCTAATAACATTACATCCAGTCTTCGTTTTATTGTTTGTATAGTTTGTTCTACTAGTCCACAACCCCGATGGTCACCAACCGGACAGAATTTTTGTTCAATATTGTTTTCCTTTGAAGCCTGAAAATTGGTCGGATCGGATCGATTCTGGAATGCCATGTGTGTCAAGGTAGGTTCGCAAAAATTTTACCGCACACTTTTCACTCGTTGATTTAGTAATTTTTACCGATGAAAATTTCGAGGATTGATCTATAGCTACATGAAGATAGACTTTTTCCATGGTGATTTTCTAACAGTCCCGCATAATCTAATCGTACTTCTTGGCCCAACTGCGTAAGCAGTGGTAGAGGTTTTGACGAATTTTTTGGAATTAGGTATTTTGCGTTCTTGCCATATCTGGTGCAATTACAGAGCACTCTCCGCAAGGATCCTATGTCTTTGTGCATATGCGGCCACCACAGGTATCGTGAGACTCCAAGCATGGGTTCTTGCCCCGGGTGTCCTCGATGGATTCTTTTGAGTACTGCTTGTCGCAATTGTGCTGGTTTTGCCAGTCTGTTATCCACCAGAATGCAGTCGTCTTGCACCGCCATCTGCGACCACAGAGGATTAGTGTATGGTCCCATTAGCTCGAATCCTCGTTTTATTAATCGTCTGAGCCGATCCATCCAGTTGTCCTCTGATGTCAGCTCTGCTAGAAGGCTCTTGCCTAAAAGTTTTGAAAGATTGTCCAATTGTCTATCGTGGATTGCCTTTGCAGCTTCTGTTCATCTCGTGACCTGTGTGTTTGTCTTCTTGGTGGCTTGATAGTACAAATTTCCTGTTCTCCGTCCATCTCATCTGTGGTCGTGAGGTCAACTTCAATCATCTGCAAATCCTTCACTTGCGGTTGTGCCGGTGATATGCTTATTGGCGCTTGTACGCTCTCCTCCGTCGCCGCTTCCAGTTCTCGAGTGCTGCTTTTTGGTGTGCTGGACTCCCCCAATCAACCGCCAGAATGACAGTAGCCTGCTGTCCGCCTCTCTTTGCTGGTCCTCTGACAGTTGCCACTTTACTTGGGACTGGTGTCTTGATTCATTATCTGAGCGGTCTCTATTCTATCGGCTCCTTCTAATTATTTTCCTTGTTCGTTGTAGTGTTTCTGTGAGCTCTTCTTCTTCTGGCAGTTCATTTGTGTTCTTCATTGATAGATTCTACCTCGGGCCTAGAGAGCTCTCCTCTCTGTCCTCGCTTCTCCATTGCTGTGGTGTATCGGACCACCAGTCGTATGGACAGTTGAAATTTCTTTCTGACATCTCATTACGTGAGTCTGTTTTTGTATTAATTTTTGTTTATTTTGTACTGTTTTTGCAGTTTTTCTGCTCGAGTGTTTGGTGGGTTGAAATGACTAGAAAATGATTTGTTTTCTTTGCGAACTGCTGTTTAGCTGTTTGGACGGTCTCGAAAATTGATTTATTTAGTTCCGGTCGAGCTTTGCTCGTTTTTGACCGTTTTGATTGCCATAGCAAACACGAGGCGATAAACTATCCGCTAATTTCCTTCTAGAATATTCTAGAATGTTTTCGTTCCGGTTGTTCGAACAAATGTTTTCTAGCGTACTGTTCATGCAATTTAAGGCTTTGTGAAAGGAGTTAATTGTTGCTACCACAAAGCTTTTGTCTAATTCGGATTCGGGTCGTGGAGCATTATACGAATCACGCAATAAAAAATCGACAATTCCTTTGTCCTTCCCTGGAATAAGAAATATTTTATATTGATAGGGAAATAAGCGATCAACCTACCGGGTCAACCGTGATTGTTACGTTTTGTTTGATTCGTTCCTATCCAGGGCTGAAGTTAAGCAATAATGGTCCGTTGCAATGGTAAACTCCATCCCGAGTAGGTAGTGTTTTTATCCGTCAACTGCCCAAACAACTGCAAATAACGCTTGTTCGTTTTTTGAATTTTTTTTTGTACACTAAGGTACCTTGATGCGAACGAAATCGGAGCCCACGACCCGTCGTCTGTTTGTTTTTCAAGTGTGGCCCCCAAGCCGTTGTTACTTGCGTCGCATTTAACCCTTGTATCCGGATTTGCGTTGTAGTAAGGCACTTTCGATATATTAGCTACTATGCTTTTCATCGAGTCAAACATGACTGTGTGTTTGTGCCCCACTCGAATTTTTTCACTGGTAGTTTCTAGTTCTTCAACTTTTCCTTCTGATTTTCCTCCCTATGAGTGCGCGGAGTTTATCAGTTAAACTTGCTGCGTTTGAGATGATTTTCGCTAGGTGATTTATACTACCAAGGAAAGATCCTAATTGCATTAATAATTTAGGTATATTGAGATTTTGAATAAAATGGTTTCTGCTTTTGTCAATTTTGGTGTAACCCCCGACTCTGATAGATGATGGTCTAGACAGTCAACTTGATTTTTGAAGAATCCACTTTTTGATATTTTCAACGCTAGATTTTCATCATTCAAACTTTTTAGTACCTTCTCTACTAATTTTTCGTGCTTCGATTCATTTCCTTTTGACACAATGAGAACATCGTCTAGGACACAAAAGGTGTTCCTTGCGTGGTTGATCGTTCAGTCCATGGCTTTTGGAGTTCGGCCATAATGTCGGCCAAACCACAAAACCCTGTGAGAAACCGATATGTCCCTGTAGCGTTTCCCCCGACGATATTAAGGTTACACTATCTCGTTGTGTCTACAGCCAGTTTTAACTGACTAAATGCATGTCTTAGGTCTAACATCGTAAAATATAGTGTGCCCTCTTTTTTTCAGTAACTATCTGACTTACCCCCATCAATAAGTTCGTCAACGTTAGGCATTTGATACTTTTTCTAAGAAGTCGTCTAATAATTGGTTTTGCATCAAGTGCCAATGTTATCGAATCAGCTTTTTTAACTGTTATTACAATTGGAGCTATGAAACAATCGCTTGTGCTTTTTTCCAAGTTAGTAACAGGACCTTCTGTCAGTAATTTTTCAATTTCTTTTTCTACCTTATCTTGTATTTAAATTAGTACTCTTCTCCTTTTGTTCCTGAATCGGGTACAGGGGATGTTTGAATTTTGAGCTCACCATGTGGTTTTTCGAGATTCCCTGTCTTTCAAACAAATCATTGATTTTTTTCAGGAATTTGTTTTTCCAACCTTACGACTGCTCGCATATGAGCACGTCAACCCTTGACAGTTCTTTTAGAGCTGGTTTCTGTGTGGTCGAGATCTCCACCTGTCCTTGTAGATCCAAGCCCATTATGCATCTAGTCTTGCGTTCCTCCATTAAGAACGTGGCATCTTTCACATCCCAGCCCGCAGATCGTAGATTTGTCTTTAACAACCCCAGAACACAGTTTAGTTGTTTATTGTACTCTACATTTTGGGTAGCCATTTTAAATTTTTCAGCCGGTATGAATTGCGCCATTTTCGAACTGTCGATGACTTTCTTTGTCATCGCCCAACTTAGAAAAGATGCTGGACTTCCCGTATCTACTGTCAATTGAAATATTTGATCGTCTATTCGTACCATGGCCTCGAGTGATTTCATTTTGTTGGATGTTGGATCTTTGAGTAGGTCGATTTTTTGAAAACTCAAATTTTGTCCCCATAGTTGTTGGTTTCTCTCATTAATTCTTTTCCCACATATCTTGAGATTTTTGCATCCTCGTTAAATTTGGGTCGTATTGACATTACTTCGAAATCACTACATGATCCGAAGCCTTCCCTTATAAGATCACACTCTTCTTTCGATCTTTCCAAATCCTCCATAACTCACTTGCTGTAACCTACAAATTTTTGCGATATGGTTAGGTTTCCCGCAGTTTTTGCAAGTTTTTTCCAGTGCCGTGCAGCTTTTCAGAATTTTCTGATCAAATGCGCGTCCACATCTATTGCATCGTTCCGCTTGACCACCGGAACTATTGGGTCTAGTGTTCTCTGGTCGTTTATTGTTTTCATTCTTGTAATGTTTTTTTTTCTGTATTTCCTTTCGAATTTCGTACTGACATCACTGGTTCTTGTTTTATCTTCACTCCCAAATTGTAACTAGATCTCGTTCCTGCAGCTGTTGCTGCATTCGCCTTTTAAAACGCCTTTGTGGTCAATTTACTATGTTCAAATTTTATGGCCCTCTTGATTACTTCCTCGGGTTCAAGAGTTTCGAAAGTTAAGGTATCCTGCAAAGTCATGTTTTTTCTTTTTAGATATAAATAAATCTCGAACAATTTCTTTTTTTAAAGATTTTTTAACTCCGACCGTGCTGCTTGAGCAGTTAACGCCGCATGGAATGCTTCCAAATTTCCCATGGTTCCTGCATTCCTGTAAAGCATTTGTATCTTTCATATGTTACACATTTAACGTTTTGGAATGAAACCAATGCTAGTTCCGTGATTTCCTTGAATGACATTTTGGAAGTTTCAGCATGTGGGTTTTTCTTGTAGGAATCTTTTCATTCCATCCGTCCCTAGAGAGAGGAACAGCCTTGATACGAGTTTCTTCTGTACCTCATTACATTAAACATTGTGACCAACCCTTGGACCACGTGTTCTTCGCTTCTCGTTTTCAAGGATAACTCGATCTCTTGCTAATTTATCTCTGAGGTTTCTGACTGCTTCATCTTCTCCCTCGCGTGGTGTCTCTGGTCCTGGTGGTGGTTCTTCCCGTATGTATTTTGGGTCCTCAAGCATAGGACTAAATCGCGTATTATTTCCAGATTATTGAAACTAACTTCACTTAGCAAAAAACGACCAAAATTAAACAATTCAAGACCTTTTTTCGCGGCTAAAAAACTCTTTCTGGACAAAGGGTTTTTGATCAAGTAATTAATATCGGTGCGATGTCTGGAAACTGAGTATTTTTGAAAAAATTAGATAATATCAAAAAAGTAGATAAATAATCAAAAAAGATGAAAAAAGTGAAAAATATATTATCAGATATTCGAGGTTTATAACAAAAAAATATGTCAATTTTTTTTCTGATTATTAACCACAAAAATTTTTAAATATCTGACCTATTTTAACGATTCAATTATCTTGTTTTAGTTTAGTTCAATAAAAACATAGAAAACCGATAAAAAGAACAAAAAATGGTTATCGATATAGCTGGAAGGTTGAACTGATAAAGTCCTGGATGCAATTTTCAAATTGACGTCAAACAAAACAAGACTGCTGGTATCAGAGCGAAGCCCTGAATGTTCCGACTACCTTTTAAGGTTTATGGAGCAGTATAAAAATAATTTTTTTTTTCTAAAATGTAAATTTTTTTGATGAAATAAAATCCCCACACGCCTTATAAAGTACAAAGGAATAAATTCGCTCATTGTAATAAATAAAAAATGGTAAATAAGTTTCTTTATACCAATTTGGCACGATTTCTAAAACGGATTAAATTTCCGCTCGCTTACGCGAACGAAATCGGATGCGAACGAAATCGGATGCGAACGAAATCGGAGCCCACGACCCGTCGTCTGTTTGTTGTTCAAGTGTGGCCCCCAAGCCGTTGTTACTTGCGTCGCATTTAACCCTTGTATCCGGATTTGCGTTGTAGTAATGCACTTTCGATATATTAGCTACTACGCTTTTCATCGCGTCAAACACGACTGTGTGTTTGTCCCCCCACTCGAATTTTTTCACTGGTAGTTTCTAGTTCTTCAACTTTTCCTTCTGATTTTCCTCCCTATGAGTGGGCGGAGTTTATCCGTTAAACTTGCTGCGCCAGAGATGATTTTTGCTAGGTGATTTATACTACCAAGGAAAGATCCTAAATGCATTAATAATTTAGGTATATTGAGATTTTGAATGAAATGGTTTCTGCTTTTGTCACTTTTGGTGTAACCCCCGACTCTGATAGGTGATGGTCTAGCCAGTCAACTTGATTTTTGAAGAATCCACTTTTTGATATTTTCAACGCTAGATTTTTATCATTCAAACTTTTTGGTATCTTCTCTACTAATTTTTCGTGCTTCGATTCATTTCCTTTTGACACAATGAGAACATCGTCTAGGTCACAAAAGGTGTTCCTTGCGTGGTTGATCGTTCAGTCCATGGCTTTTGGAGTTCGGCCATAATGTCGGCCAAACCACAAAACCCTGTGAGAATCCGATATGTCCCTGTAGCGTTTCCCCCGACGATATTAAGGTTACACTATCTCGTTGTGTCTACAGCCAGTTTTAACTGACTAAATGCATGTCTTAGGTCTAACATCGTAAAATATAGTGTGCCCTCTTTTTTTCAGTAACTATCTGACTTACCCCCATCAATAAGTTCGTCAACGTTAGGCATTTGATACTTTTTCTAAAAAGTCGTCTAATAATTGGTTTTGCATCAAGTGCCAATGTTATCGAATCAGCTTTTTAACTGTTATTACAATTGGAGCTATGAAACAATCGCTTGTGCTTTTTTCCAAGTTAGTAACAGGACCTTCTGTCAGTAATTTTTCAATTTCTTTTTCTACCTTATCTTGTATTTAAATTAGTACTCTTCTCCTTTTGTTCCTGAATCGGGCACAGGGGATGTTTGAATTTTGAGCTCACCATGTGGTTTTTTGAGATTCCCTGTCTTTCAAACAAATCATTGATTTTTTTCAGGAATTTGTTTTTCCAACCTTACGACTGCTCGCATATGAGCACGTCAACCCTTGACAGTTCTTTTAGAGCTGGTTTCTGTGTGGTCGAGATCTCCACCTGTCCTTGTAGATCCAAGCCCATTATGCATCTAGTCTTGCGTTCCTCCATTAAGAACGTGGCATCTTTCACATCCCAGCCCGCAGATCGTAGATTTGTCTTTAACAACCCCAGAACACAATTTAGTTGTTTATTGTACTCTACATTTTGGTTAGCCATTTTAAATTTTTCAGCCGGTATGAATTGCGCCATTTTCGAATTGTCGATGACTTTCTTTGTCATCGCCCAACTTAGAAAAGATGCTGGACTTCCCGTATCTACTGTCAATTGAAATATTTGATTGTCTATTCGTACCATGGCCTCGAGTGATTTCATTTTGTTGGATGTTGGATCTTTGAGTAGGTCGATTTTTTGAAAAGTCAAATTTTGTCCCCATAGTTGTTGGTTTCTCTCATTAATACTTTTCCCCACATATCTTGAGATTTTTGCATCCTCGTTAAATGTGGTTGTATTGACATTAATTCGAAATCACTACATGATCCGAAGCCTTCCCTTATAAGATCACACTCTTCTTTCGATCTTTCCAAATCCTCCATAACTCACTTGCTGTAACCTACATATTTTTGCGATATGGTTAGGTTTCCCGCAGTTTTTGCAAGTTTTTTCCAGTGCCGTGCAGCTTTTCAGAATTTTCTGATCAAATGCGCGTCCACATCTATTGGATGGTTCCGCTTGACCACCGGAACTATTGGGTCTAGTGTTCTCTGGTCGTTTATTGTTTTCATTCTTGTAATGTTTTTTCTTCTGTATTTCCTTTCGAATTTCGTACTGACATCACTGGTTCTTGTTTTATCTTCACTCCCAAATTGTAACTAGATCTCGTTCCTGCAGCTGTTGCTGCATTCGCCTTTTGAAACGCCTTTGTGGTCAATTTACTATGTTTAAATTTTGTGGCCCTCTTGAGTACTTCCTCGGGTTCAAGAGTTTCGAAAGTTAAGGTATCCTGCAAAGTCATGTTTTTTCTTTTTAGATATAAATAAATCTCGAACAATTTATTTTTTTAAAGATTTTTAAACTCCGACCGTGCTGCTTGAGCAGTTAACGCCGCATGGAATGCTTCCAAATTTCCCATGGTTCCTGCATTCCTGTAAAGCATTTGTATCTTTCATATGTTACACATTTAACGTTTTGGAATGAAACCAATGCTAGTTCCGTGATTTCCTTGAATGACATTTTGGATGTTTGAGCATGTGGGTTTTTCTTGTAGGAATCTTTTCATTCCATCCGTCCCTAGAGAAAGGAACAGCCTTGATACGAGTTTCTTCTGTACCTCATTACATTAAACATTGTGACCAACCCTCGGACCACGTGTTCTTCGCTCCTCGTTTTCAAGGATAACTCGATCTCTTGCTAATTTATCTCTGAGGTTTCTGACTGCTTCATCTTCTCCCTCGCGTGGTGTCTCTGGTCCTGGTGGTGGTTCTTCCCGTATGTATTTTGGGTCCTCAAGCATAGGACTAAATCGCGTATTATTTCCAGATTATTGAAACTAACTTCACTTAGCTTAAAACGACCAAAATTAAACAATTCAAGACCTTTTTCCGCGGCTAAAAAACTCTCTCTGGACAAAGGGTTTTTGATCAAGTAATTAATATTGGTGCGAAGTCTGGAAACTAAGTAATTTTGAAAAAATTAGATAATATCAAAAAAGTAGATAAATAATCAAAAAAGATGAAAAAAGGTGAAAAATATATTATCAGATAATCGAGGTATATAACAAAAATATATGTCAATTTTTTTTCTGATTACTAACCACAAAAATTGTAAACATCTGACCTATTTTAACGATTCAATTATCTTGTTTTAGTTTAGTTCAATATAAACATAGAAAACCGATAAAAAGAACTAAAAATTGGTTATCGATATAGCTCGAAGGTTGAACTGATAAAGTCCTGGATGCAATTTTCAAATTGACGTCAAACAAAACAAGACTGCTGGTATCAGAGCGAAGCCCTGAATGTTCCGACTACCTTTTAAGGTTTAGAGAGCAGTGGCAACATAAAAAAATAAAATGTATAAAAATAATTTTTTTTTTCTAAAATGTAAATTTTTTTGATGAAATAAAATCCCCACACG
Source organism: Symsagittifera roscoffensis (assembly GCF_963678635.1). NCBI lineage: Eukaryota > Metazoa > Xenacoelomorpha > Acoela > Convolutidae > Symsagittifera > Symsagittifera roscoffensis. Next base: position 9,378,407 of record NC_087071.1, read on the forward strand.
CCTTATAAAGTACAAAGGAATAGATTCGCTCATTGTAATAAATAAAAAATGGTAAATAAAATTCTTTGAACCAATTTGGCACGATTTCTAAAACGGATTAAATCTCCGCTTACGCGTTAATAGCGCGAATTAATAGCGCGAATTGTTCATTGATAGATTCTACCTCGGGCCTAGAGAGCTCTCCTATATGTCCTCGCTTCTACATTGCTCTGGTGTATCGGACCACCAGTCGTATGGACAGTTGAAATTTCTTTCTGACATCTCATTCCGTGAGTCTGTTTTTGTATTAATTTTTGTTTATTTTGTACTGTTTTTGCAGTTTTTCTGCTCGACTGTTTGCTGGGTTGAAATGAAAAGAAAATGATTTGTTTTCTTTGCGAACTGCTGTTTAGCTGTTTGGACGATCTCGAAAATTGATTTATTTAGTTCCGGTCGAGCTTTGCTCGTTTTTGACCGTTTTGATTGCCATAGCAAATACGAGGCGATAAATTATCCGCTACATTCCTTCTAGAGTATTCTAGAATATTTCCGTTCCGGTTGTTCGAACAAATGTTTTCTAGCCTACTGTTCATGCAATTTAAAGCTTTGTGAAAGGAGTTAATTGTTGCTACCACAAAACTTTTGTCTAATTTGGATTCGGGCCGTGGAGCATTGTACGAATCACGCAATAAATAATCGACAATTCCTTTGTCCTTCCCTGGAATAAGAAATATTTTAGATTGATAGGGAAAAAAGCGATCAACCTACCGGGTCAACCGTGATTGTTACGTTTTTTTTGATTTGTTCCTATCCAGGGCTGAAGTTAAGCTATAATGGTCCGTTGCAATGGTAAACTCCATCCCAACTAGTTAGTGTTTTTATCCGTCAACTGCCCAAACAACTGCAAGTAACGCTAGTTCGTTTGTTGAATATTTTTTTGTACACTTAGGTACCCTGATGCGAACGAAATCGGAGCCCACGACCCGTCGTCTGTTTGTTGTTCAAGTGTGGCCCCCAAGCCGTTGTTACTTGCGTCGCATTTAACCCTTGTATCCGGTTTTGCGTTGTAGTAATGCACTTTCGATATATTAGCTACTACGCTTTTCATCGCGTCAAACACGGCTGTGTGTTTGTCCCCCCACTCGAATTTTTTCACTGGTAGTTTTTAATTCTTCATTTTTTCCTTCTGATTTTCTTCCCTATGAGTGGGCGGAGTTTATCCGTTAAACTTGCTGCGTTTGAGATGATTTTCGCTAGGTGATTTATACTACCAAGGAAAGATCCTAATTGCATTAATAATTTAGGTAAATTGAGATTTTGAATGAAATGGTTTCTGCTTTTGTCACTTTTGGTGTAACCCCCGACTCTGATAGGTGATGGTCTAGCCAGTCAACTTGATTTTTGAAGAATCCACGTTTTGATATTTTCAACGCTAGATTTTCATCATTCAAACTTTTTAGTACCTTCTCTACTAATTTTTCGTGCTTCGATTCATTTCCTTTTGACACAATGAGAACATCGTCTAGGACACAAAAGGTGTTCCTTGCGTGGTTGATCGTTCAGTCCATGGCTTTCGGTTATTACAATTGGAGCTATGAAACAATCGCTTGTGCTTTTTTCCAAGTTAGTAACAGGACCTTCTGTCAGTAATTTTTCAATTTCTTTTTCTACCTTATCTTGTATTTAAATTAGTACTCTTCTCCTTTTGTTCCTGAATCGGGTACAGGGGATGTTTGAATTTTGAGCTCACCATGTGGTTTTTCGAGATTCCCTGTCTTTCAAACAAATCATTGATTTTTTTCAGGAATTTGTTTTTCCAACCTTACGACTGCTCGCATATGAGCACGTCAACCCTTGACAGTTCTTTTAGAGCTGGTTTCTGTGTGGTCGAGATCTCCACCTGTCCTTGTAGATCCAAGCCCATTATGCATCTAGTCTTGCGTTCCTCCATTAAGAACGTGGCATCTTTCACATCCCAGCCCGCAGATCGTAGATTTGTCTTTAACAACCCCAGAACACAGTTTAGTTGTTTATTGTACTCTACATTTTGGGTAGCCATTTTAAATTTTTCAGCCGGTATGAATTGCGCCATTTTCGAACTGTCGATGACTTTCTTTGTCATCGCCCAACTTAGAAAAGATGCTGGACTTCCCGTATCTACTGTCAATTGAAATATTTGATCGTCTATTCGTACCATGGCCTCGAGTGATTTCATTTTGTTGGATGTTGGATCTTTGAAAAGGTCGATTTTTTGAAAACTCAAATTTTGTCCCCATAGTTGTTGGTTTCTCTCATTAATTCTTTTCCCACATATCTTGAGATTTTTGCAACCTCGTTAAATGTGGTTGTGTTGACATTAATTCGAAATCACTACAGGATCCGAAGCCTTCCTTTATAAGATCACACTCTTCTTCCGATCTTTCCAAATCCTCCGTAACTCACTTGCTGTAACCTACATATTTTTGCGATATGGTTAGGTTTCCCGCAGTTTTTGCAAGTTTTTTCCAGTGCCGTGCAGCTTTTCAGGTGTACCTGATCAAATGCGCGTCCACATCTATTGCATGGTTCCGCTTGACCACCGGAACTATTGGGTCTAGTGTTCTCTGGTCGTTTATTGTTTTCATTCTTCTAATGTTTTTTTTCTTTATTTCCTTTCGAGTTTCGTACTGACATCACTGGTTCTTGTTTTATCTTCACTCCCAAATTGTAACTAGATCTCGTTCCTGCAGCTGTTGCTGCATTCGTCTTTTGAAACGCCTTTGTGGTCAATTTACTATGTTCAAACTTTATGGCTCTCTTGAGTACTTCCTCGGGTTTAAGTGTTTTGAAAGTTAAGGTATCCTGCAAAGTCATGTTTTTTCATTTTAGATATAAATAAATCTCGAACAATTTCTATTTTTAAAAGATTTTTTAACTCTGACCGTGCTGCTTGAGCAGTTAACGCCGCATGGAATGCTTCCAAATTTCCCATGGTTCCTGCATTCCTGTAAAGCATTTGTTTCTTTCATATGTTACACATTTAACGTTTTGGAATGAAACCAATGCTAGTTCCGTGATTTCCTTGAATGACATTTTGGAAGTTTCAGTATGTGGGTTTTTCTTGTAGGAATCTTTTCTTTCCATCCGTCCCTAGAGAGAGGAACAGCCTTGATACAAGTTTCTTCTGTACCTCATGATATTAAACATTGTGACCAACCCTTGGACCACGTGTTCTTCTCTCCTCGTTTTCAAGGATAACTCGATCTCTTGCTAATTTATCTCTGAGGTTTCTGATTGCTTCATCTTCTCCCTCGCGTGGTGTCTCTGGTCTTGGTGTGGGTTCTTCCCGTATGTATTTTGGGTCCTCAAGCATAGGACTAAATCGCGTATTATTTCCAGATTATTGAAACTAACTTCACTTAGCTTAAAACGACCAAAATTAAACAATTCAAGACCTTTTTCCGCGGCTAAAAAACTCTTTCTGGACAAAGGGTTTTTGATCAAGTAATTAATATCGGTGCGATGTCTGGAAACTGAGTATTTTTGAAAAAATTAGATAATATCAAAAAAGTAGATAAATAATCAAAAAAGATGAAAAAAAGTGAAAAATATATTATCAGATATCCGAGATTTATAACAAAACATATGTCAATTTTTTTTCTGATTATTAACCACAAAAAATTGTAAATATCTGAACTAATTTAACGATTCAATTATCTTGTTTTGTATTAGTTCAATATAAACATAGAAAACCGATAAAAAGAACAAAAAATGGTTATCGATATAGCTCGAAGGTTGAACTGATAAAGCCCTGGATGCAATTTTCAAATTGACGTCAAACAAAACAAGACTGCTGGTATCAGAGCGAAGCCCTGAATGTTCCGACTACCTTTTAAGGTTTAGAGAGCAGTGGCAACATAAAAAAATAAAATGTATAAAAATAATTTTTTTTTTCTAAAATGTAAATTTTTTTGATGAAATAAAATCCCCACACGCCTTATAAAGTACAAAGGAATAAATTCGCTCATTGTAATAAATAAAAAATGGTAAATAAAATTCTTTGAACCAATTTGGCACGATTTCTAAAACGGATTAAATCTCCGCTTACGCGTTAATAGCGCGAATTAATAGCGCGAATTGTTCATTGATAGATTCTACCTCGGGCCTAGAGAGCTCTCCTATATGTCCTCGCTTCTACATTGCTCTGGTGTATCGGACCACCAGTCGTATGGACAGTTGAAATTTCTTTCTGACATCTCATTCCGTGAGTCTGTTTTTGTATTAATTTTTGTTTATTTTGTACTGTTTTTGCAGTTTTTCTGCTCGACTGTTTGCTGGGTTGAAATGAAAAGAAAATGATTTGTTTTCTTTGCGAACTGCTGTTTAGCTGTTTGGACGATCTCGAAAATTGATTTATTTAGTTCCGGTCGAGCTTTGCTCGTTTTTGACCGTTTTGATTGCCATAGCAAACACGAGGCGATAAATTATCCGCTACATTCCTTCTAGAGTATTCTAGAATATTTCCGTTCCGGTTGTTCGAACAAATGTTTTCTAGCCTACTGTTCATGCAATTTAAAGCTTTCTTTTTAAAATATTTAAACCCCCGTAACTTTACAAAAAATGATCACAGGTGAAATATCTTTTCAAACTTAAGCTCAGGACAACAATACCTTCTGAATTAAAAAAATCCGTCAAAAATGGCTGGTTAAATTGTCGAAATTTGTCTGAAGAAAAAAAAACTCACCCGAGCACAAATATTCCGTTACTTTCGGAACAAAAATATACTAAATTTTAATTAAGTTCAGAGATATTATAAGTCAAGATTTGGCATATCTTGAGGCGCAATTTTCTAAAGGATAAAAATTGATAATATTTGAAAAATGGTGAAATCAAAAGTTTTGTACTCAAACCAGTATAGTGTACGGATTACAATGCATGACTGGAAGTCTACAGATTACAATATAAAGTGTATCGATCGTTTTGACCCTACTTTATTACCGAAAGTTTCGTTATTTGTACTTAAAAAACTTGAATTATGTCACTGAAAAAATAAAAAAAGAAAAAATGGCCGGTAATTCAACTGACAAATATTAGGCTTGTTCTAGTTTTCAAAGACACCTCTGAGTGCGTGCACAGTACCCCAAACATATTTTACTGACGAAATCTTTTCAAGGAAATTGATATTTTCAAATTGAACTAATAAACCTCTGTTTTAGTCGGAAAACCTGAACTGCACTTAAAAATTTGGAACTCTAAAGTTCTTAGTCAAAATCAGAGTTCAAATGTTCAATTGTGTCTGCATGATTTCTTAAAAACTATTCATTTCTAGATTTATATCAAACTTTGCTAGCGATATTTAACTTCATGACGATTAAAAAGATCAGTATTTGTGCGAGAAATAACATTTTGTTTTAGCATGTGCTAGTTGTTTTACAGGTAAGATTGGCTTCAATGCAAGAAAAAACAGAAATTTTACTAAGTCACAACAAAATCTGCTTTTTTTTCTGAAAGATGAATGCGAGACGATTAGTCCAATACGATGACATACAGATAGTCAAACAGCTCCAAAAGTTTTTAATTTCCCAGAACTTAACAATCATTAAACCCTTATAACTTTACGAAAAAAGATCACAGGTAAAATATCTTTTCAAACTTAAGCTCAGGACCTCAAAGACACCTCTGAGTGCAGAGTACCCCAAACATAGAGCAGTTTTCGCCAATGCATCGGGTTTTTAAGTTTGGGATTTTAAATTCAATTGCAAAAAGCGGCTGTGAACTTAGTTAATAGTTAATGATTTACTTCATTGTTCCAAATCTTGACAAAATAGCAAATTCTGTAAGCCAGTGGTTCGCTCAACGCAGTTTTGATATCAGAAAAAAATTGTGAGTCTCATTTTCCATAGTTTTGATTTGCACACAAAAAACAGGAATGTCAAAACAAGTTCTCTCTGCTTATCGGAAAAAAAACGCTAAGCACCAAACAAAAAAAAATATCCCCAAAAAACTTCTCATTTTGAGTATTTATAAAAAGAAGCCCAAGATCCTCAGCAAAAAAGAACTCTGCAGCTCTATTTTTCTCTAAAACTGCACTAAAACTTCAGAATCAAGATTAAAATTTTTTTTCAACGGCCATTTTTTTTTTCGGAGGAGTTGAAAAGATTAGAATTGATTTCACAGGAACGCAATCTACTTCCAGTTTTGAAAATAGCACGCTTACAGTACTATAATTCGTTGAATTATGAGACAACTCAGGAATAGATGAGTAAAACGTATCCCTAAACGATGAATCATCGTACTCTGATTGTGACCCGCACTTAAATTTCCTGCAAAATTAGATTATATTGAGAAAATTTTGCTGAAAACGTTGCCATTATAATCGATTATGTGTAAGCAATTGAGGCAACATTTTCTATTATAATAGAAAGAAAATGAATTATTTTCATGCCCATTATTTTGCATTATAATTCTACTATAATCTATATTTATCTCCACATAATCTCAATAGAATATATTTTTTTTCGCCTAAAATTGCACATAATTGTGTTTGCATAACTCGGGAATCCAGAGACAAGTCTTGAGTTATGCTAAAATTTTGTCGGAATCATCAAAGAAGAAGAAAGAACGAAAAAGAACAAAGATTTTGTCCTTGTTGCGGGATCCACTCAAAATTCACAAAATACACATTTAGTTTGGCCTTCAATAATGATGCCTCCAAGAAAATTTGAGTCGAATTATACCTTAATTTTATTCGATGACCAGCCGGTCTTATATCAGAAAACATTTATAATGGGCCCGTTTTTTACAAAGCAAAATTGACTTCTTTTTGTTTTGTGTCATCGGTCAAAAATGTGTGACCTGACCATTGTCCTATTTATGTAAATAAATGATTTAGGTTCCCATGGTCTGAAATGGTTTTATTTTGTATACTTCTATTCTTCCCACGTGGTCTAAATATTTCAATTTTCAGTGCAGATAATTTAAACATACGCAACATCGGTCGCGCGGTCTGGACAAACAAATTTTTCCTAATTGTTGTCCGTCCTCTCTGAAAAAAGTCAGTTCTAAATTTTTCAATCATTAATTTTTTTCTATCGCTTTAAAAAACAACTACAATGGAAACAAGGGAATGCTGGTTAATCCAAACGATAAACAACAGCATGTATGGTAAAAATTAAAAAATATATTAGGCTGACCAGATAGGAAAACAACAGAAGGACGGAACCAAAAGCTATAAAACATGCGAAACTTCTGGGTCTTATAAATTTTGAAAGTAAATAGCCAAAAAATCGTTGATAGAATAATAATTGAAATGGAATGGATAATGTTGCCGGGTTTTGAAGTGCAATTGGTTAAAGTATCTAATAACAAAAACAAGGACCTAAAAATTGTCCGAAAATTTAACGTAACGCGTCGAAACATTTGAGAAACTTTAACTCATTCCAGCAGCTTTCAAATGAGAGTGTGAGTTGATAACCCCTTTGACTTGATGACTTCTAGGCTTGGTGGCGCAGAGGAAGCATACATGTCTACAAAATAATGGTTGCGGGATCGTATCCCGGTAGTTCACTGTTTTTCCTCATTTTGGTAATGTTTTATCGCTGTTCCATCGCTGAGAATAAGCCAAGTTAGCGATAATATATTGCTTTTGTGCAATTGCAATAGATTGAAAAAATTCATCAATGGCGATCTCTTTTTTTTCTTACTTTTATCGCCAATTTTCAAAGTGAGCTCAACTCGGGTGAGCAAAGCCTCCTTTCTATGACAAATCATCTAAAAAGATGCATTGATAAGTAGTCGAAATCATCAGCTGCTGTTTTTTTTTATCTGGGAGAAGCTTTTACGATAAATCATAGGTGAGTGTAGTTGTTCTTCTATAGTTGATCTAGTTAGATATGGTAGATTTTATAGTTAGTTGATCATACTATAAGAGTATTAGATAATCTTCATTGCACTTTGGGTTTTAAACGTTTACCCGGGTTGACAAAAAACCAGTTTTCGATTGCGGGACTAGCTTTGTTGATGATTGCTGGAATTGTATGACTAGAATTTTTTCTCTGATTCGAAATATATGGTTGAACTTGTTTAATGATAGGAACTGTATAGTGTCAGGGGCTACAATATTCAGTTGTCAATCATCCTAGTTGCTATTCTTTATTTACTTATCTCTGAGAGTTCTCATACTACGATTAATGTTGATACCTGCCTGTCAATCAGCCTAGAACTGTCTAGCTGTTATGCGTTGACCTCTAGTTCAGTCTCTTATTTATGCGAACTAGAATTCAGTCAATTCAGTATTTAACAGCCATCGTTTTATCAGCTCTTGTTATGGCGCAGCCAGCAGGATGGAGGGGGGAAAAACCCCCTTGGAATTGTGGCATTCTGGCCTCCGAATCAGGCGGAACCACAACTCTTATGGGAACACTGGAAACAAAGATTTCATTGGGCAATGGTGGCGAAACATGGACTAGCCTCGTCGGAATTTTACTTTGCATCGACATTAACTGAAGCACAGATTAATGACCTGGGTGACATTGGTGGCAAACCAAGGGAAGAAGGTGAACGTACACTGATATCGAATCTGTACCTATGCCTGGGACACGAGGGACAGAGAGCCTTGCATAATCAGCATCCACATTTAGATATGGAATCAATACGATACCCACGTTTTTTGGATACCTGTGTAGCTCTTTTCCAGAAAGAGAGAAACGAAACGTACGAGATGTACCAGATGTTGTCGAGGAGCAAAGGCCACGTACTGTCAGCAATGCACGGAAGCGGGTAAGAATCTAAAATCGTTATTACCCAAGGGAGACATGGGGAAGGTCCCTGAACCAAGGGAACCCAATGAATGTATACAGTTGGATTTCTGGGGGCCAATAAACTACTTGAATGAGAGTAAGAAATATGTCTTGGTTGCTACGGACTGTTTCTCAAGGTGGCCATCAGCAATGGTTACTACCACTAACACGTCAGATAAAGTCTTAAAATTTCTCGATAAATACATAACTCAACATGGAGTACCCCGGAAAATACACGTTAATCAGGGATCATGTTTTACATCTAATAAGTTTAAAAGCTTCTGTAACAGCGAAGGCATCGAGCTAATGTACTCACCAGTGAACGATCATCGAGGCACGGGGTCCTTTGAACGGACAATAGGAAGTTTGAAGAATTTTGTCCTAACCTATGCGACTGAAAAAGAGCATAAGTCTCTAGAATCGATGGTCGATAAAGCGCTAGGCGCGCTACGATTTTCCAAAAATGCAACTACTAAATTAACACCTTTTGAAGCCCACCACGGCCGGGAGGCTAACACCGTTTTACGCAGTCTTACGAAAAACCCTAGTTTGAAAAATTTGAATAGGAAGAACGTCTTAAAACAAAAATGCTTGTGTTTAGACGAAGGGATCGGGAGTTGCCCCGAAAATCCAAGGGAGTAAAGACACTGGCCCTAACGTCCAAGGGAGTGGAGGCGCACGCGACCTGTATCAGCGTACAACCAGCAAGACCCTAAATTGGTATAAACTCTTGAAATCTAATGTTATCTCTGAATCCAAACAAACTATCAAGCTAAAAAACGGATCTGTTCTTAGGAAAAGTGCAGTGGCAGAAAAGCCAAAACCCATACTTCCCAAGAAACGGAAGCCGGCTACGCTCAAAGAGATGTTATCGAGCGCAAAGAAAGGGGCAGTCGAGAGCCCGAAATCAAAGAGGCCAAAGGCTATGCAAAAAGTATCGGTAGCCACCTTCCAGTCTGACAGTTCGGATAGTGAAGATTACCAGCCACTAAATATTATCCCTGCACGATTACCAATAGAAGTGTTAGCGAGACACGAAGCGAATGCGGCGGGACAAGGCCCAAGCGGCAGTACAACAGTAGCAGAACATGGAACGGGAGCAAGAGCAAAATCTAGAGTGACGAAAGCGAAGCGAGGAAAAGGGGGACAGAAACGAGGAAAGGGGAGCCAAGACCGACCGGCGTTAGCTGCGAGAGAGTGCCTTATGAATAGTAGCCAAGAAGAAGACGTCGAATCTGGCAGTCAAAGTGAAAGCTCGGGGACCAGAAGGAGTACCAGAAGAAGAAAGCCAGTAGATAAAATGGGAGGAGTCATGATCGAAAATATCCAAGGGGGCGGAACAAAAAGGAAAACATCCAGGGGGAGAAGGAAAGTGAACCTTATTTAAAACTCATTTAAAACTCGTTACCCAGGGAGAGGGATGGCCATAAGCCTAAAACTCATGTTTGTTGTATTGTGTTAGTTGAGGCGGCAGGTTGAATGTTATTAATTATCATATAAAATTTAAATTACTATGTATTTAAATTTTACATCCATACGGAAATGTCAGGGGCTACAATATTCAGTTGTCAATCATCCAATCATCCTAGCTATTCTTTATTTACTTATCTCTGAGAGTTCTCATACTATAATTAAGTGTGAGTTTGTTACCTGCCTGTCAATCAGCCTAGAACTGTCTAGCTGTTATGCGTTGACCTCTAGTTCGCTCTCTTATTTATGCGAACTAGAATTCAGTCAATTCAGTACTTAACAGCCATCGTTTTATCAACTCTTGTTAATAGTAGAAACAACGTCTAAAAAAAAGTAAAAATTGTTGTATTCTGCTCTCAAATTTAACATCTCATAAATGACCTAGCGACCAAGATGATGTCTAAATTGAATTTTGGATTTTTAACTACCCTCCAGTTTTTCACATGAAAAGTGTATAACAGCCATTTTCCCCAAGAGAAAAATAAAATAAAATTTCAAAACCAAAAGGGGACTCACATTAAGAAAAAATAGCGACACAATTATTCAAGAAAATATCAAAAAACAATTTAAAACACTTTCTGTCGCTTTGTTTGCATGGAAAAAAGCTTGTCATCTAGTTTCAGTTGATGGAAATTGTGTGATAAGTTTTTTCTCTCATATATTCCAAAACGGAGAGTTTCTTATAAGCTAATTTTGTGTACGGAGGTCACTCAGGCACAAAAAATCATTCCTAAATTTCAAACACAGGAAAAAAAATTTAACCTAGAAACTTTTGCTTATAAAAAATACATGGAAATTATTACATTTTTACTTTTTCATTGTTCAATGACAAATTTTCTAACAGTTATTTCAAGTGGGGCTAAACTTTTAATAATATTGATATTTCAAAACGAAATCGATTTTGTTATTTTAAGCCATCCAATGGAAACAAAAATAAGCATAACGGCAATTGACAATTTCAATGCAATTTTCTTTTAATGACAAATAAATTTAATTTAATGATTAATTATATTATTTGTTACAGGCGAAAGGTTTGTTCTCGAAAAAAATGGAGGATGTTTTTTCTTTTGCGAAACACAGTTTGCACACTTTGACACATACACAAAACCATACAGGAGAAATTTATTATCAGAGGTGAGGCAAAAGTTTCAACATTATTTTAGTTTTTATTTCAGCCACTCAAATATCAGCAATTGCTTCAGCAATATGTGTTTATCAACCAAGTCTAGCAGAAAATCTCAATCACATTGTGCATTAGTTTAGAGTTCGGATTTTAGAAAAAAAATTTCACTCCTTATAAAAGTTAGTTTCAGAACCTAGTCGTAAAAAGATTTTGAAAACGAAAAATATAGGAACAAATCGGAACAGAGGTTTGCTTACAAGCGTTCCTGTGTTTTTTTTAAATGCGCCAGTTGACTTGGCTTTTTTGTAATTTGATAGATTTTGATGGCAAAAAGAAAAGTTTCATATCCTCTAGTCATCCTTAGTAAATCGAAAAAAAATTATAAAAAATTATTTTTACAGTTTTTGCTGGAATTTAAAAGAAACTCAAAACATACTATATTACTGTTACTTTCATTAAATTGAAAGAGACATCACTCGGCCGATAGAAAAATCTCCTCATGATTTTTGGAGCTTCATTAAATTCTGCATAATTGGAACTGTAACTTTGATTGTAACATACCAATTAGAAAAATAATTTTATACGAATTTGCCCAATTCAAATGGCTAACCTAAATAAATGATTGAGATCTTTTGAGACGTACTTACAAAATCAGGCGAAGAAAAATCATTTAATCAAAAATAAGCAATAACAAACTGGAAAACGCTGGACTCGTTTTTGGAATTAGAGAATGCGTCACAGGAAATTATGTCAGCAAATAAAGTTCAAAAGGCTTTTTTTAGTACTTAAATTAGAATTTCAAAAAGCTACATGTATTTATTTTTTACTTTTGAAAATCACAAACGAAAAATTTGCACTTCAATATGATTAAATATCTGATTCGTTTTAATTTAAATGTTATTCATACAATCTCAATAATTGCCATACCTTGACCTTATGAAAGAATTTTGGGAGACTGAAGCACTGAAGCACATGCTAGTGATATTGTTCTCATGCAATCATTTAACTCTGAAAAATTTATGGTCCATATATGGGATTTGTAAGACTGACATTTTTCACCAGTGTTTGCTTACTACGATCCTTCTATGCCGGAAACCAATTGACATAAGATAATGGTCTGCTTCAAACCTTCTGTTAAAACTACCAAGCAATGTTTCCAGATTGACATAACAATGATGATCATCATTACTAAAAACTATTTATAAGTTTGGCATCGCATGCATTTTGATTCCTTAAAGTAACAATTTATTCGATCGCAATAAAAAATTTTCAATGCCGAAGATTAGAGAAGGAAAGAAGTAAAAGCTGCAAAGTTAATAACCCGAAAACTTAATTTATGTTAGTGGATTCCTGAGACAAACGTTTTTGGTAGTTGATGTGGGTTAGATACAGAATACAGCTCGAATCATATTTGTTGACATCTCGTGAAAAGCCAGATAAGTTCAAATTAAGTAGGAATTTGTATCATATTCAGCACGTTTTAAACTAAAATTGGTTGTTGATGTTATACTTTAAATTTTTTTTGCGCGGCTTTGATTTTTTATCCAATCAATGTTACTAAATTTTCTTGATTTCAAGAATGAAATTTGGAAGTTGATTAAATGTAATTGAATTGCATGTAAATATATATCTGTTATGCATAAATCAACTTTAAGAGGGAGTGCATTTTTTCAGCCAAAATCTTTCAAAAAGTTTTTTTTTGTGTTTTTTTCAAAAAAAGTAATGTTTGTGTACATAAGTTTTAATTTTCTAAAAACTAATTAGTAATGTTTTGACAGAAATTGCGCTGTAGATTTTGGCCAAAAGTTCACAAAAGTGACTTTTTCTAATTTTACTTTTTAAAAAGATTCCAAAGAGCTTTGGCAAAATTAGGGTTGAGGTGGTCAACAATTACAATGTGATGGAAAAATTTTTCTGTTGGGAGGTTTGTGAAGAAATTTTGGGGGTAAGGGACAGAACGGCAAACGTTATGGGAGGGAAGGTGGGTTATAGGAATTATTTTGCAATTTGAGAAACTTTAGGCTTAGAGATCGAGTAGCCTCTACACTCGTTTTGAACGTTTCTGCATAATTCATTTGATAAATACAGAAATTCTAATTACCTATTCCACGACGCGAAGCAAAAAAAATCGGGAAGAAGTTCTTTTTCACTTGAAATTGATTGGATTATAATTGTTCCGACTTTCGATACGAAAGTAACGGAATATTTGTGCTCGGGGTGGGTTTTTTTCTTCAGACAAATTTCGACTTTTTAACTAGCCATTTTTGACGGAATTTTTTATATCATTCAAAAGGTATTGTTAGCTTGAGCTTAATTTTGAAAAGATATTTTACCTGTGATCATTTTTCGTAAAGTTATGAGGGTTTGAAGATTTCCATTTTTTGCCATTTTGACCAATTTGGGACATTTAACGCGCGATATAATTCGCGCTATTAACGCGTAAGCGAAGATTTAATCCGTCTTATTAATCGTTCCAAATTGGTTGAATGAAGCTTATTTGCCATAATTGATTCGTTACAAGGAACGAAATCTATCTTTTTGTGTTTTATATGGCGTTTGGGGGGATGATTTTCATGAAAAATTTCAGATTTAAGAAAAAACGTTTTCTTTTTATTATATTTCATTTAATTTTTTGATGTTTTTACTGCTGCTCTATAAACCTTAAAAGGCAGTCGGAACATTCAGGGCTTCGCCCTGATACGAACAGTCTTGTTGTTCCGACTTTTGATACGAAAGTAACGGAATATTTGTGCACGGGGTGGGTTTTTTTTTCTTCAGACAAATTTCGACTTTTTAACTAGCCACTTTTGACGGAATTTTTTTATATCATTCGAAAATTATTGTTGTCTTGAGCTCAAATTTGAAAAGATATTTCATCTGTGATTATTTTTAGTAAAGTTACGGGGGTTTAAAGATTGCCATTTTGGCCAAATTTGCCAATTTAGGACAATTAAAGCGCGATATATTTCGCGCTATTAACGCGTAAGCGGAAAGTTAATCCGTCTTAGAAATCGTTCCAAATTGGTTAAAAGAAGCTTATTTGCCATAATTGGTTTGATACAAGGAGCGAAATCTATCCTTTTGTATTTTATATGGCGTGTGGGGGGATGATTTTCATAAAATATTTCACATTTTAGAAAAAAATTTCTTTTGTTTTATTTCATTGAATTTTTCAATGTTATTACTGCTCCATAAACCTTAAATGGCAGTCGGAACATTCAGGGCTTCGCCCTGATACGAGCAGTCTTGTTGATTTTGTTTTCGATAAAACAATGGATTATAATCGATTTCTGATTCGGTTTTGTTGTCTGAGACAACATGGGAATCTACTATATTTTTCAAACTTTAGAGCACAAAACTCATAACAATTGTTATTTTACTTTTCTAAGATGCGGGAAAAATTTGAGAGGCGAGGGTGTCAAATTATTGGAGGAATGCGCCGCATTCCTTGTCAAGCCCTTCAAAAACATTAAAACAAAATTGAGAGTGATTACACAGATATCAGACAAATATGTTTTTAAATTGAACTAATAATTACTAGCTACCAGTGTTGCAGTCAAACTGATAAAGAAAAATTTAATGAGGATAAAACCGAGTTCAAATTTTTTTAGCCGGTGGGCCTTTTCAAAAACTGATATCGGCGTTTTTCAAGCGTGGTTGCTTTTTGTTTTGATTTCTGGTATAGTATATCAAAGAACTCATACATGGTAAACGTGTGTTTTTGAATAAAACATCATTATCCAATTTTCCCTTGTTAAATTTTCAATGTAAACTGATAGCCTCAAGATATGTCTGAAAATGACTTTATATCAATGATCTTTTCGTTTCAACAGTTTGAAAACAATGGCATACACATTTTCCATAAACAGTTTGTCAACAGTTTGTAAAAGTTTGGTTTTATTACTCTAAAATTTTAAGGCAACAGAAAAAACAAACAAATAAAATGAAGAAACTGTTGATTTTTGGGTTTTATTTTTGTTCAAGCCTCAGAGGGTTAAAAATTTTTTTATCTGGGCAGTGATTGGGTATTCTAATTGTCATTTTTATACTTGGTCGAAAAACATAATTCATTTCAGCTTTAAATCTATCATTCGTCATTTTACTCAATAGATCAATACAGCACCTCTTGAGGGAAAAATTTTGTCTAACTAAGAAAATTGTTAACATCATTCGGTAAGACCGTGTTTTTCCCTGTTCTTTTTTCTACTTTTTTAAATTTTAAATTACTGTTATTAAAATTTGATGCATAAATGAAAAGTTTTTGATGTTTTGGAAGCATGAGTCTGATTTTGTCAGCATATCATTTAAAATTTCGTTCTTTTTGAACTGTCTGTCTAAACGGCGAGAAACACAAAATGAGCCACAACAAATCAAAATGGAACGGATTATTCCTTACTTTGTATTTTACAAATCAATATTCATTTTCCCTATTTTTTTTTCAACAACTCTCGATGAGTGGGAAAGAACAAGGGCGTAGAGTCCAAGTTTTCAGGCCTGTTATGAGTACCTCAAAAAAACTCGGGATCATGTGTGGTATCACATTCAAGCTCCATTGGACATCAGTTTGATTTTAAAAAAAGCCCAAAGGAAAAAGCCCAGTCAAGAAAAAATAGTTTGTGTTTATCCGGCTAAATTAGATGAAAACTGCTGAGATAGGGATTGAGGTCCAAGTTTAGTTCTAGCAGAGTTTTAGCTCTAAACCTTAACATTCCCGTACCCAGGGGATTTTCTGTGCAAGATCTGAAATTCTTTATTTCTTACATAAGATTATTCTCAGATCTGAAATTTTTTATTCCAGATCTTGATAAGAATTTACAAATTTTAGTTCTGAAATTTGGATCTGAAATGGAAAATTTCAGATCTGAAATAGCTTTGAAAAAAAAATTCAGATCTGAAATCAAGCTGAGAAATGCTTTGTTAAATTGTCATTTATACAATTCGAGCAAAAAATGGAGTTTTTATTTTTTGATGTTTCTGCAATACACAATTATGGTTAGATTAACTAGCAAAACTTCTAAATATTTTCACAACAAAATTTTCCCAACTAAACTTTTTGTTCATCTGTGTTAAACAGTTTTTAAAAACTGTTAGAAGACCTGTAAAATTTTTGATTTTCCTGCGGAACTCATGCGTTTCCAATGTTTATCTCATGCTTGGGGAAACATACTTCGGCAGTCTCCAATTTGAGACTATGCTGAGTACCTGTTAGTAGCTAGCAGAAGCAGAAAAAAATCAAAAATAGCAAAAATTGTGTCACAATCATTGATTTTTCAGATCTGAAATAACCAAGAAAAACTAAACTTCAGATCTGAAAGTAGGTTTGAAATAGTTTTTTTTTCAAATCTTAAATAAACCAGAAAAAGAAAATTTCAGACCTGAAATTAGATCTGAAATAACCAATCCTTAAAGTATCCAAGCGTTATGTTAACATTTCACAACCTATTTCAGATCTGAAATTTAGATCTGAAAAAGATTATTTCAGATCTGTGTTAGAAATTTTACTGATTAGTTTGAATTTTAAATTACACTTTTTTTGTATTCAACTAATTCGTTTCTTTTTTGGAATAACTTCTTCCGTATACGTTTTCTCTGTAATATTATGTTATATTTGCAAAGCAGCCGGCTATCTACATTATTGGGTTTTTTGTAGTCGGAACAATTTTAAAAATTTTAAAAAATGCGCTCTCTTGGGGGTTCAATCAGTGGAGCTAAGTGGAGCCCGCCGGGGTGCGCTCACCACTAAACAAACCAGAAAAAACGCAGTTTGAAACAAGTCTAATTAAACTGCTCGTTTTATCTCTCGTTTTATTATCAGCCTCAAATTCGTGTTTTGTCAATATTTTCTTTTCAAAAACTACTCGGGGTCAGTTAACGGTTAGTCGGAACGTTCAGGGTTTTACCCTGATACGAGCAATCCTGTTTGTTTTTATGAAACTGTTCGGCAATTTGGGACATATTTCAATGAAAGGATATATATAGACCGGTGAAATCATTTTAAAAAATGCAATGTACTTTAGCTCTGAAAACTGAAGTAGCATTTTTGTTATTATAAAAAATTGGTTTTGAAGCATGAAATAAGTTCACATGTAACAAGACTGCAAAGTTTTTCTCTTAAAAAATAATGAAAAAAATTTAAATGTGGGAAAATAATTATTTTTTTAATTTTGTTTTTCCTTTATTTTATGCAATTCGCTATATAAAGCAAAAAAATTAAAAGAGTTTCAAATGTTGTAATAAAACCAATTGTTTAATTTCCCGCGAAAGCATTTTTTTTTAAAAAGAAGCTTGTCTCATGGTGCCATAATTGCTTCAAATTAATTATTAAATTAAGAATTTCAAACCCTCATAATTTGACTTAAAATAAGACAGGTAAAACATGCGTTTTTCAAATATGAGCTCAACGCAACAATAATTTTTAGTAGTTGGCTTTAAAAAAAAAATCCGAAACATAATTTCATAAAAAATCCTTCAGAAAAAATCCGTCATTTTCCTCAATATTCGGAATGATTATGATGAAACATGTTCACAATTGATTTTGACAGCTTTTTAACGATCCCGGAAAACTATAAATCTTACTTTTCTTAGTTTATGTTTTCGAATTTCTTTCATCAACTGTCGGAATCGACGACAAAGTCAAATCAAATACGAAACTGTTTGCCAAACAAATCGGTTAAATCAAATCCAGGTAAAACTCAGACAGAAATCCGTCCAATATCAAAACCAATTTATATTACTTCTTCATCACAAAACTCATTACAATTTATTTTATTTTAGATTGCAATTTAACCTTTTCATTACAACTTTTGTCCTCTAATCTAATTTTTTCAGTTTTTATACAAAACATTTTAAAATTTGCTGAGACATTTTAAATTGACTGGAGAAGCTAATTCTAATTGGCATCATTTATATCGCAAAAACTACAATTTTCAGCTTTTATCTGTATTATCTATCTTTTAGATTTGTCACAAAAAATCTGTCCAAACATTGTCTGAATTGAGGTTTTTGAGTTTGATTTCAATCAGGAAAAAAATAGAACCATTTATTCAAATTCATCAATTATCAATTTCATGAATCCATTAGAAAGTTGATAAGACCCTGATAAAAATTTTTCAAATTCAAGCCCCAAGTTAAAATCTTCTAAAAAACTTTCACAAATGCTGTTAAAATATAGAAAAATAATGATAAATTTTTTGTCAATTAGGCCAGAACTTTTCTTCTAAATTGATAGATTGAAAAATTGGTTCGATTTGACGTTTGAAGTTCTGATATTATCAGAAACCTACTTAATAAAAATGTCAATCATTCACGATTTTGTTATAAATTTTTTTTAAATAACGTAAAATTACAAATATCATCAGCTTTTAGTCAACTTGCTGTGTTCTTGCTTGTAAGTTATCTGTTTAACTGATATTTCAGAAGAAAAAAATTTAAGAAACTCTTAAATTACCTTTTCTAATTATCGAGATTTTCGAGAAGATTTTTCTAATTTTTGATCTCATTATTTTAGGAAAAACAATTCAACGATGGATTTGGCTGAAGACTTCAACGGAACCGATATCACAACCAATGCAATTGAAACAGTTTCGAACAACGCTGCTAAAGTCTTCATCAATGACTTTCTCGGTGACAAAAAAGTTTAATTTCATCAGAAGTTGAAAAAATGCGTTTTGAGGTTTTTGGTGCATAAAATTCATGGTTTATGATATATGAAACCGCTAAAGTCGGCATGTTTTAGGGTGCATACCAAATATTTTTTTTAATTGAAGAGAATTGTCGCCAATGAGTGGGAATTATAATCCACTTTTAAAAACTTTGTATGACTTACCCATTTCAACCTATATCTTAATGATCGAAATATTTTTAGGCGGTTTCAATTTTTCAATATTTTTCGTCAAAACTTGAAAAGATATTTTGAAGAAAAAAAATTATACAGCTGTAATCAACTCAAATGGTTTTTTCAGTGGTGATCAACTCTTTCGTCACGCCCCTGGCAGGTGTGATTGGACTGATTTTGAACACCCTCGGGGTACTGACCCTCCTGCATATGGGCATCAACTCTTCCTCTATGGTGTACATGTTGATACTCTGCATTGGAGACATCATCTCTGGACTGGTCGACTCCATCCTAATTGTGGGGTGAGTTGCAAAGACTTATGGTCGTAATATTATAATCATAACATAAATAATAATCTTAATAATCATAACAATCATGATCATAAAAAAAATCATAATAATAATCATAACATAAATATTAATCATAATAATCATAACAATCATTATCATAAATATAATCCTAATAATAATCATAACATAAATTTTATTCATAATAATCATAATAATCATGATCATAAAAATAATCATAATAATAATCATAACATAAATATTAATCATAATAATCATAACAATAATCATCATCATAATAATCATAATAATTAAAACATAAATGTTAATCGTACTAATCATAACAGTAATCATCATAAAAATAATGATAATAATCATAACATAAATATTAATCATAATAGTCATAACAATAATCATCATAATAATAATCATAATAATCATAACATAAATATTAATCGTACTTATCATAACAATAATCATAATAATCATAACATAAAATTAATCATTATAATCATAATCATGATAATCATAAATGATGATAATAATCATACAAAATTGATGAAAATCAAAATAATCATAATCATAATCATAATCATAATCATAACAATAACAAGGTTAGCCAGTTGATGTGCGAGTAGCACAAAATGTTCCGACCAGTCTTACAAAATTACAACAATTTTTTTTCAAATTCAGGTAGTTTTTTTCAGCGTGATTTGATAAAGGAATCGAAGCAAAAAAGTAGAACGTTGGAGTTTTTTTCAGCCACTGTATAATACGCAAATTGAATCACATTTTTTGAAGACCAATAACAAGAGAAACAAAAAAAATCAAGCAACAATATTTTTGTTTTTTTATTTTTTTTAAAGATTTCGCAAACTTTAGAAGTTTTTGTTTACTAAGATGAAGCCAAAAAAACCAAAAACTAACTTCTTTTGAGTATAACTAAAACTTCAAGGCTCAAACTAAGCATAAATAAACTAATGTAAGCCTGCTCACTTGCTCAAAATTAGAAGAAAAATCAAAAAGTTCAAAACTGGGAGTTCTTTTTGAAATGTTAAACAGTCATTCAAGTCACAATTGAAGGCACTTTCTTAAGATGTATGACGACCCAGTATGATGATTATTTGTGGTAGCTGAATTTGCGTGGAAAACTAAATGAAAAAAACTAGAACACGCCCGAGTACGAAGTTTTTCCTCCCCTTTCAAGGGTCGGAACAACAACTTGCATTAAAAGAC
This sequence comes from Symsagittifera roscoffensis, assembly GCF_963678635.1. Lineage (NCBI taxonomy): Eukaryota > Metazoa > Xenacoelomorpha > Acoela > Convolutidae > Symsagittifera > Symsagittifera roscoffensis. The sequence goes on from NC_087071.1 coordinate 9,399,113, forward strand.
ACCCTAAAAAACTACTCCCAATATACTCACAACCAGGGGCGGATTTTAGATTTTCTCGAGGGCGGATCTTCAAAATGGGCAAGTTCTCAAAGTTTTGAAAATTCGCTCACCACCAGAGGCGGATCTTCAAAAAAATGAAAACTTTGTCAACCTTTTTCTAGTTCGATAAAATAGATTCTGTAAGCTCTTCCAAACACTATCTCTAAAAATACTGCCAAAAGCAGCAGGCAAATTTTTGAGAAAAAAAAACTGGCCAAAAAAGGCGTTATTAGGCATTTTTTGGATAATTAGAACAAAAAAACTGCATTTTTTCGGCGCGCGCTACCCCTGAAAGTTATTGAATATAGGCGCCAAAATTGAGTGAGGTGGGCGTCCACTGAAGGCGGTTTTAGAAATTTTTAGTGTCCGTCAGCCTAAAATGTTTGTCTCAAATAGTTGGGTCCGCAAGGGGTCGAAAGCCTGAGTGAGGTGGGCTTTCGCCAAACACTCCTCCCAGTATGCAAAGTATAAAGACCAGAATTTCTAAATCGGTCTCGCCTCAAGTTTGATTAATTGTTTACAATGGAGTCTTTATCAGTATTTAAGAAAACGATTTAAATTTTTTTTGGTGTCGCCAACGCGTACATGTGCATTTTTTTTTTTGGTGTCGCTAACGCGTACATGTGTATTTTTTTTGGTGTCGCTAACGCGTACATGTGCACTTTCTTTGTATTTTGCACGTTTTTTGATTGAATTTGATAAAAGACATCATTCATAGCGTTAAAAAAAATTATATCAGTTCATTTCATATCATTTAGTTTAGGGAAATCGAAAAATCAACATGAATTTTTTTATGTAAAGAACAATTTGTTTTCTTGAAATATATTTCAATTACAATATCATAGTTTATCAGCCTGACAAAAAATAGAACCGAATTTGATCTAATGTACAATTTATACTCAAAATACATCCAATGATAATTCAATTGTTTTTGAAAAAAAATTTGGGAGACAAAAAAATGATCGGTTTAAGCCTGATATTTTCTGAAAACAAAAATTTTGTACAAAGAGTGCACTTTCATCAAAATCGAATTCTATTTTTTTGGGAACTGTAAAATTCCCGCAATAAAAACTCCTACGATGTATAAGTCTCAAGTGAACTATTTCACAACCCAATTTCAAATGACACCGTGCGTGTTCACGCTTTCAAGGAAAATCTTCAGACTAAGTTGAGACTAAGGGTTAAAAATTTCAGTTAGGTCATGTACAATCGAACAAGATTTTGTCGCGGATTCATATAAAACTTACAAAATTTATAAACACGATTTCATTGTAAGAGCGCTCCTTGAAATTGCTCAATGACAATTTCGACATATTTCTTGTCGGGCTTCCAACAATACGCTTGATCACGCTTTTGATGAAATGCTTAATCATTTTTTTCGTCATTCGAGTATGAGTTGTAAGACAAATCAGTCTGGTATTGAACATAGGCTACAATTTTTGACGCAAAATTGTTTAGAAGTCCAAGAAACCAAATATTTACGGTTTTAATCACTCGTTGTATAGTTTTTTTCTGAAACTATATGGATTTCTTGAATAGTTGTTAAATTTTTGATTTCTGGATCACTATTTTCAAATATATTTTGCTTAAAAAGTGAATATTTTCCCCTTCTCACTTATTTTGAACACAAATCAAAAAGTGGCAAGTTAACCTTTTCACACTAAAATCCCAAAAATAGCCCCAATATGGTAAGTTACTCACTTCACACCAACTATCTTCCCAGACTAATCACTGAAACGGTAACTTACTCCACTTTGCCCTAAACTCCCATGAACTTCGCTGGAATGGCAAGTTAATCCCTTTCGTATTTAATTTTAATACAAATCATTAAAAAGGCAAGATATTCCAATTCAAACTAATTTATAAACTGTTGTTTTACTCCTTCTCACTCTAACATTACAGACAAATCAAAAAACTGAAAGCTAGTCTATTTTAGTTTAAAAATCAATAAATATCACAAAAATATCAAATTACTCCATTTCACACAAACTAACTTCCCAGACAAATCACTAAAATGGCAAGTTACTCCGCTTCGCACTGAATTTCACAAAAAATTCGGTAAAATTTCAAGTAAATCTACTTCATCTTAATTTTCAAAACTATTCACTAAAATGGCAAGTTACACCACTTCACCTTAATTTCCAACAAAACTCATTAAAACTGCAAGCTACTCTACTTTAAACTAATTTCTCGGAAAAATCACTAAAATCGCAAATTACTCACTCTAACATTACAGAAAAATCAAAAAAAAATGCAAGTTGCTCCACTTAATTCTAAATTCCAATAAATATCACTAAAATGGCAAGCTACTACACTTCACACCTACTAACTTCCGAGACAAATAACTCAAATAGCAAGTTACTTCACCTCGTATTAAATTCAATGGAAATCGCTAAAATGTCAATTTACTCATTTCACTCTAAAATCCAATAAATATTAACTAAAATGGCAAGCAACTCTACTTCACACTAAAATCCCACTAGCGTCTACTTTACTCTACTTCACACTAAAATCCCACTAGCGTCTACTTCACTCTACTTCAAACTAATTTCCAATAAAAATCACCAAAAAAGGCAAGCCAGATATCAGATTAAAGTATCTGATTGATAACGTTTTTTTGATTACCCATATGGCTGGTACTTACATTCAAGTTTTTTTTTTCAGTGCGAACCTAGTATTTTACATAAACAACCACAATAACCGATATGACTCGAGAGCCTTAAACCAAGAGAGAAATGATCATTTTGTTCGTCGTTACTTCAAGCATAAAACCAAACACGACTGCTCTTATCAAGGCGAAGCTCTGAGTCTTCTGATTGCCTTTTAACGTCTTGAAAACTGTTTTTGATACATCAGTTCATGAAAGTTGGTAAATTTTTCAAAAAATAAAATTCTTGGATTTTCTTCAAAGTCCCCGCACCCGCCATGTCAAGCACAGAGTAATTTTCTAGAGATCTAGTAGCACATTATGCACATTAAAAACCGTTTTGAATTCAATTTGAAGCAATTCAATTTTTTTTTACTTTTTACGTAAAAATGTTCATTTAATACTTGTTTTTTGTTTCCCTAATTAGCCTCGCTCAAAATTTCACCAAATAACAAAAAATCCCATTTTTATTGATAAAAGTTATTGCGTTATTTCTGAAGAACTATCTTTTTGATTTCTTGTGAGCACATTAAGCGGGAATTCTGAAGGACAATCTCTTTAAGCGCATTTTACTATTTATTAATGACCACTTCATTAACGGTTTTCAAGTTCTTACAGAGGACACAACAATAAGCCTGACTTAAAAATTTTGAAAACCTGCACTTTAAATAACTTCAAGGGCAAGTTTCTAAATTCAAGATCTATTTGATGAATATTTAATCTTCTTTAGTTTTCTATAATCCAACTAATCTCGTCAATGAAATCAAAAAAATAAAAGAACAAATGCGGACAAAAGAAAAATAAAGCGGCCTGATTTATTTAGCTCAATTAGTTACGCTCAACCCATCAAAACTGCTTGTACCAAGGCGAAATTTTGATTACTTTAAGGTGTTTTATAACAGTAACCTTTTCATGAACATTTTCTGAATTTTCTTTTCTATAACTACTCTTTTCTGATACAATCTGAGTAGTAACAGAATGTCCGTAATACTGAACTTATCAAATACGAAAAGTTGTTTTCCCTGAGTATGCACAGTAGGAGTGAAACTAAATCATTAAATCAGCACACTGAATTTGAGATATGGTCTTTTAGATCGAGCACTGCTGCCGACCTTAGAATGAACGGCGTTACATCAAATTATAAAAGGCGCACAGACAATTCGGCCAAAGACAATTCAGCCAATTTGCAATTCAGACAATTCAGCCAGAAATATAAAGACAATTCAGCCTGAGACAATTCAGCCAGTTTTACAAAACGCTAGATTCGGAAGAAAAAAAATTGGAATTGGAGTTATTT
>NC_087071.1:9403295-9447254 GCF_963678635.1 Symsagittifera roscoffensis
TTTTCAAAAAAAAACACTCTTCATTTTAGTTTTGATAAAAAAACTGGCAATTGTGACAACTGAAATTAAATTTGAGCGATTTTTTTCAACGTTTCTGGGCTTACAAAGCTACCACTTAGAATAATTCCATAACCTTAAAGTAGGCGTTTTGTACTTAGAACATGGGTCAGACTAACATTACCCATACAAGTTTCTCAATTTTATTGATAGTTTGAAAATACAAAAACTTTCCAATTGGGAGAAAAAGCGGATAATTTTTAGACTTATTTATGAGAAAAAATATAAAATTGAGAAACTTTCTATCTGAACGAGCATTCGATTTTAGTTGTTTAGCTTTATCCAATTTGAACCTGTGAAGCTGCTTCTTGTTTCCACCAAGCTGTTAAAAGTTCTTAACAATTGAAATAATTTAGTTCCATCACACAAAGAAATCAGCATTGTGCTACAATTTCAATTTGTTATTGAGACTTATATAGCTCGAGGTTTAAAAAATCAACCTGGTTCTATACAAGTGTGGTCTCAATTTTATATAGAGTAAATTTGTGACGAAACTTATGTTAGGATTTCAGTTTTCTAATTTTTTGGTTTTTATTTGCATTTATAAATTTTGTATAATTAAAAGAGACAATTTGTCTTTCAGTTTAGCTGAAGAAAATTTCAATTTCATTCAACTAGATTTGGCTGTTTTGATCAGAATGAAAATTGATCAGAGAGTTTTCATTTTTTGGTGTAGTAGTTTGCAACAACGTACGAAATTGGTGACAAAAATTTTTCTATGACAAATTACTTTCCGACAGAAATTTTTTTTCCCATTTCATGATTTTTCGATTGAAAATAGCCTAAGTTCGAAATTATAGAAACTTTAAATAGAATGCATTATACCATTGCAATCAAAATAACATTTTACTATCATTTAAAACTACTATCCAATGAAAGATTTCGATTTAAATTGTTAAATTTTTGTCCAATTTGAACATGCGTATCTGTTTTAGGTTTCATTCAAGCCGTAAATAACTAGTTCCTATCAGATGAAAAATTGAAAAATTTTAGTGCACTCGCACAAAAAAATAGCTTGTGTTATAATTTTAATTTCAATTTGTAAATGAGACTTTATACAGCTCAAGGTTTGTAAAATCAAACTGGTTCTATAAAACTGTGATCTCAAAATTCTATAGCGTAAACTCCTGACAAAAGTTATCTGTTAGGATTTCAGATTTCTAATTTTTTGCTTTTTGTTTGCGTTTACGCGTTTTTGGGTTTTTTTTTGCTTTTATAAGGTTTTACAAATATAACAGACAATTTCTTCTCGGTTAAGTTATCTTCAAATTTATTTGGATAATTCGACTTTATGGTCTTGTAGTTTGAGACGTACGAAATTGGAGATACAGACGTTTTCTATGACAAATTGCTTTCCGAAAAAAAGTTTTCATTTCACATGTTTTTTCGATTGAAAGTAGTTTAAATTCGAAATCATATAAATTTGTCAAAACATGTCTTATGAGTATAAATTTTTTTTGTTTTTTTTCCGTTACAGATGCAAAGCTACCCGCATCCAGTGTCGAGCAACGCTATTTGATCAAAATATGATTTTCGAACGGTACTAGCCTTTCAAAAATTGGCTAGAAATCCTAGTATAAATTATTATTGATTGATTTGTTTATATCAAACTATGACCAGCAATATATAACATTTCAGTCAATAAATTTAGATGCGAATAATAACAAGACAATCAAAATAAAGTTTTACTATCATTGCTGCTAAAATTTTAGTGACGGGCTACAAATTTGAAGAAATTTTTTTTCTAAATGCTCCATTAGATTTTCAATCAAAACTCTTGAAGCAATTCAATTTTGATCTTGTTTTTATTTTAATTGAGGAAAAATTACTTCGAAAGCCAAATCCTATTTATGTTTGTGATTTTATTTAAATTTAAGCATATGAAAAAATTACTTAGTTACTGGACAACAAATTATTCTGAAAAAGCAAACGAAACCTGCGGAATTTTGTCTGGCCTTTCCAATAAATGAAAATTAAAAAATTGAGATCGGCAGTTCTGTCCTGTTATTGTAACGGAACTGCCGGTCCCAAGCTCGGTAATTGGAGGAGAGTGGACGTTAGAAAGGGCATCTGTCGCAAAAAATTTCTCTCTGAATTTGTTCTCTGAATGGCACCGCTCCAAACAACTTATGAAAAATCATACTATTAATGGCCCTTAATCCCGTGCACCCTTCAAATGGGGAGGGGTTGCTAAAAATCTTTTGGTTTAAAACTCCATTTGACTAGCACTTACATGAGTACGACAAACAAACCCTGCCTGGAAAAAAACTCGTTCCGACTATGTTCATGGAACGTTGGTACACTAAAAAGAAAATGCCTCAGATATATGCGAAACTCTAAAAAGAAGAAAGATAATGTTACGCTGTATACAAGAGACTCGTATCAAAAGAAGCTGCACTAGAAGTTTTGGAGATAGCGACCAAAGGATTAAGTTTTTCTATCAAGGAAAGTCAGAAGGCACGAAAGGTTTTGCATTAGCGATCAATCGTCCACTCGTTGGAAAAATAATGATGAAAAAAGACGACCTAGAATAATTTAGTTTTCTAGGTGGTATATCACATGCCGATGCTGTTTATTTTTTTGGACAACTAAAGAAACGATTTGCCGATAATGCGCCTCTGCTGCTGAATACTGACTTGATCAAAAAACGTCACATCTACGGAGCTTGTCTCCGGCCAGTTCTGATGTACTGTTCTGAAATCTTGGAGCAGATCAAAATAATATCCAGCTCGTTTATGAGTGCTGATATGAAAGCTCGGCGCAGGGTTGCAAGAGTCACTTAAAGGAACAGAGTTGCCAACGAAAAAGTAATTAAAAGGATAGGCCTTGTTGATCTGGACAAGCTACAGGTGCGGTCGCGGCTTCGATGGAGTGGCCATGTTTACCCAAGAGAAAACGATCATGCTCTAAAATCAAACGATCAAGTTTCCCAGCCTGGGAAGAGACCAGCAGGAAGGCCTCAGAAATGCTGGATCGTTTGCGGGACCTGAAGCCTCATATTCACGGACTGCCTTGATTGAATGGCATGGAAAAAAGTTTTATCTTCCATTGAATAGCTTAATTGATTTTCAAAATGCCCTCATCTGAATGCTGAAACTGGTTAAGCTATTTAGATATACCATTGGTTAGGCAGTTTCCGAATGTTTAACCCCGCCACAACGGGAAATCGGACAATAAACGCAGCAGTAGTTCTTAATCGTAAGCTCTTTAGTCGCGTAAGCTCTTTAGACCCAATTTTTTCTGGAAACTCTGAAGAAACACCTCTTCAAGCGCATCTTACTACTATTAATGATGACTTCACTTAGTTTTTTGAACTTCTTGCCGATGCTAAAACAATTTGTTCGAATTTAATTTTTTGGTAAATGCTTCATCTTAATTAACTTCGAAGACACGTATATTTTAATTTATCATATCAAAAAGTCTTTGCAGAACCAAAATTTTATGCTTTTTGAGAGGTAAAAGAAACATAAAATCAAATCTGCATGAAAGGTGTTTTAATTAGTTTTAAGAGAAGCTCCCAATTATACTTGAAATTAGAAGTAACCAGTGAAAAATCTGATAATTTATGTTTCTAATCAAAAGCATCATTTTTTGTGTCGCGAAGAGTTATACAGTTTAAGTATCAAGGAAAAATGGGTTTACCATAGCCTAGGCAGTCTATATGCTAACTTCTATAACAACGGACGAGTCGAACAAAAAATTTATACAAGCAAAACTCGCAGGTGGGGAGGGGAAAAACGTCTTTATTTCAACTAATACAATGAAAATAAAACACAATATCAAAGCTTTAATACTCGTTCACCGCTTTAATACTCGTTTAATATCAATTGTTATGAAGGTCAATAACTTTGATAAGCAATTAGTCAGTAAATTTTTTAATAATTAATTTTTAATTCAATGATATTAGAACTTGAGTTTGTTTATAGTGACAGCTTAAAAAACGTTTGTTGAACGTTACTTAGTTCATATAACGGCAAAGACCAAAACCAAACCACTGATGATCTTTAATTCAGTTTAATTTTTTAAATTTTCGATTGCAAGTTTCAGTTTAAATAACTCAGGGGTCTTATGCACTAAACGGCCCAAAAATCAAAATTGAAGCAAAATGAAAACTAAAACTAAAACTGAATCTGATTGGCTAATATTAGCCAATCAAATTCGAGCAACTGGGTCATTCATTTCGATTGATACTGACCATTCCAAACAGACAGATAACAAAATTAGCCGAAATGACCGAAAGTATAGAACTTTTGGCAAATAATCAAATTCATTTCACATCACTTGTAAAACTTTGCCCAGACATGAAAAGCCCTGTAAAATGGTTTCAACAAAATAAAATTTTGAGCAGCCCACACATTTTTTCGCAAGGTCACGAAATGAATTTACAATTATCGGAAAAAATTTTAGATAGCGATTTCGAAAAAAGGGTTGTACCGAATCTTACGGCTTACGAAAAGGCACTTTTGTGGAAAACACCCATCTACCATTTGATGATATTTTTTTTCATCTATTTATGGGCCTATGAGCTCTCCAGTGTTAAAGAGAGCTTGAAATAGGCATTCATTCGACCGTTGATTGGAGTTCTTTTATGAGAGAAATATGTGCTATGGCCCTTCTACTGTTATTGGGGGAGAGTAAAATTGTCGAAATTGATGAAAGTTTATTTTCGCGTCGAAAAAATAAAATTGGCCGGATTTACCCAGAACAATATGTTTTTGGGGGTTATTGCCGCAAACCTAAGGAAAGTTTTCTATTTTACTAATTTTGGGCCGTTTAGCGCATAAGACCCTAACTCAGTTGTATTTTATTCTGGTTTAGAATTCATTTTTGAGCAAGCATTTTCCTGTTTTGACAAAACTGTTTCATGCTAAAATAATTTTAGTTTTTGTTGCAAAAACAGTCTATTTAGTACAATAACTGTTTCCTTCCTTTCAGAGCCATCGGTAAAAGTCATTATCGGGCAGATCAAAATTAAATAGTGCGCTTTTAAATTTTAAGTGCAACTGTGAATGACCATTAAGCGACCCTTTTGAGTATCAAATTGAAGTAAGCCTTGTTTTCGGTTATTTTGTGAAACATCATTCTTTTTGATTATTTTTAATGTTTTAAGTAATCCTCGCATTTTTATACACACTTGACCTGTATATGCTTTCATTCCGAGTGATTCAAATAGCTGTTGATCAATTTCGACCTCTGCTGCGGTTATTTTGGTTCAAATTATAATGTTTTGTTAATTTTCATGAGATTTGTATGAGATTCTGGGACTAAAGTAACTTATCTTTTGAGAAAAATACATCAATAGTTGCAATAAGTTCTCAAAATTTGTTCTAAAAAGACTCTTTTTATTTTATTCTTCGAGTTAGGAATTTTACAGATGACAAACGTGTGACAATATAGTAAATAAAATACGATATACTAAATATAAATAGGATATAAAAATCAGTGATTGTTGAAAAAGAATGTCTGTTAAACAAGTTTACTGAATATTGTGTCATTTCATGTATTTCTTGAAAAAAAAACATCAAAAAAATCGAAAATAAATTTTACATTAGCCACGTTTTCTGATCTTTCAAGCATAAGTTAAAATACTTCTGATGTCTTACAGCTTGAAACTTACTAGCACATTGTCATTATTTTTTTAAATTGAACTTTCTAAACGTGCAAAAGACAAGTTTTTTGTGCCAGTAACTAGTATCCGGAATTACTATTTAGTTCACAAAACAGGCCAAAATAAGAATGTCCGCGACTGAAGATTAAGCCAGAACAAACCAAAAAAACTAGCAAAACGATTGTCGTTCCACAGAAACAGATACAATAGGAGAAAAAACTTAATCTCAAACAGCCTTGGACTTTAATGGGGACAAATACCAGCCATTTTTGGGCTCTGTTTCTGTTTTTGCTTTTAACAAACAACGTGTTTTTTATATAATTCAAACAAAAGCGCCTGGTCGCGGGCATTGATACTAATGAAAATTCTTAGTTGTCAGTTTGAAACTTCTTAGACCGGCGAGACTCTAAGACTCGGTAGGGCAAAAAGGGATTTCGTAAAATACTACCAAGGGAGGACTCTTTTGGTCGAAACCTTTTTCGAATCAGATAACTGATTAAAAAAAACTGAAGAATCTTATTCAAACTGCGTCTGATAAAAGTTTTTGTTTTTCGCCGGTCTAAGAAGTTTCAATCTGAAAATTTAGAATTTTCATTTGTATCACTGCCCGACTACTCAATTTTTCTTATGGCGCCAATACACTAATTTTTAGAGGGGAAAGCGCGTTTTCAAAACTTTCCAAAAACTGCCCAAAAACTGCATTGCGTACCATTTTTTTCAAAATTCTGTGTCTTCGTAGTGTTTTGGAAGAAGTCGGAAATTTTGGACCATCTAAATAACGTAACGGGTCAGCAGAAATTTGAATATCCACCGTCACATTCTCAAAACTCTTGATCAACCGCTGCTTATGCAACTTTTTTCATCGTAAACTTACAATTTTATCAATTATCCTCGAATATTACTTCAAAAACAAATAATTGCATTTTTTTTATTTTTTCATTGTAAAATTGAAGCGTCAGTTTGTTTTTATTTGATAAAAAGGAATAAAAACCTCCTTCGGCATCATTTTTTAGAGTTTTCTTTATCATTCCTTTATGCCAGTGAAATTGTCAAAAATTCGGAGATCGTAAATTTTTTATCAAACTGGCGCAAATAAATTTTCAGCAAGACTTAACTAATAGTTTTGAGCAATAGTGTTAAGAGTTTTATTATCAGCTCGACCAAGTTCACTCTATGAAAAGTCATAAGGCATCATTTTTTGAGCTTCAGTGAAACTAAACTAAAATGGATATGAATTAAGATAAGAGCTCAGAAAAATGAAGACAATTTATGATTCGATTTTTAGTTTGATTTGTCTAATTTGATTCATCGAAAAGGATGCCTTATAACTTTTCATTGACTGATTTTTTTTTCATTTTACACCCCAAATTTAAATAAATTGTTCATTTTTAGTTTGTATATGTGTTTTATAACCCTTTTTCCTTACATTCATGTCGTCCCTTTAAATTTCAATAAAAATTCACAGGTTTCAAAGATCAATTCAATGAGTAATTTCTTATCTATCTGATAAAAAATCTGATTTATCTGTTAAAACTGATAATAAAGGGTAAATCGTAATTACGTTTTTCCGATTATAATCAGCCTCAATCAATTCAGGCTTGTTCGTTGCACCAAATTATACTCTATTTTCAATGCTCTGGCAAAGCTTTTTTTATAAAAAAAAACATATTGCAAACATTCGAATAATTTTTTATTTATCAAAGCGCAAGAGTTTAATAAAAAAAGTTCGAAAATGAATTGTTTTGGTGCCACTATCAGATAAAAATTGATTGAGGTTGATTATGATTTGAAAACTTCTACACAATCTCCAATTTACATATATTATTGGTTTTTGAGGGTAAAAGATTGCGGGAAAAGTTGTGGTTTCGGGTCAATCTAAGATCTGAACAAACAGATATCCTTTACTGACTGAATTAAATTGAATTTACAGATTTCTTAGAGCTGATCTTTATTTTGCAATCAATTCATTTCATTGAAGCCATCTTTTGTTTAAAAAACCATTTTTTCTGCCAGGACAATCTTTCTTCTGGTTAGTTTTTTTGTTTCGATTGCATTACCGCGGGGCCAGATTCGCCTATTAAGCTGAACTTTTTGGGGTAAAAAATCTTGTAAACAAATAAATTATATTCTCAGCAATGATAATATTCGTGTCCTACTCATACTCCAAAAAAAATAATATAAAAAATTTTAAAACAAAAACTTTCTGAAAAAAGAAAAAAGTTTTGGTGGATTAAATTTTTCCCCAGATACGAAATACCATTAACCGTGAGCTCCTTCAAAGATTCGTTTCTTGGGTTTTGATTGCTCCTTCTTAAAATCCATGATTTGTCTGAAAATTATGCCAATAGTAAATTATCTAATTTGCCGAGGAAATCTCATTTTTCGACCCAACAAAAATTGAGAATGCATTACAAGAAAAGGATCTGAAACGCAAACAGATTTTGCTTTATCAGAAGAAAATTTAAACAATTAAACTACTGTTCTCCAGCAATGGGAAAACCAATAAAATCAGAAATCAGCATTGGGCGCAACAAAAAACCCACACTAGAATTTCATGGGAAAAAATGATTAAAATGGATTAAATTGGAAAAAACGTAACTCATAAATCGATTTTCATGGCCCATCCAACCATGAATTTAGATTTTTAAGAGATTTTTATCGATTGTTTTCAATGTTCAAAAATCCATTCAGTTATTTTGACAAAATAAACGATTCTTTGAGGACAATAAAATTTACGAAAATCTTTTTTTCTGCCTAAAAATAGTTACAGCTAATTAAACTCTTGAAAAGTTTAAACGAAATCTTTGCACAATTACTTTTTGAAAAACATCGGCACACATCAACATATTATAAAATCAACATTTTGCAAAACTGGAACCCAAACGATCTTGTTCATCCCTGTTTATATAATCCCTTCTCAATTTCTTACATGTGCTTCTATTTTCAAGCGACAACACCCTCCAACCCTACTTCCACAACGCCTCGGAAACTCCATCCACAACCGATCTATTCAAAAAAACTCAATCCCCCCTTAAACTCCCAGTTTACCAACCCCCCTCCCTCCCCCCATAATGAAAATCCAATATAATCGATTATTATCCATGAAATTCTAGAGAGGGTACCTCATAAAATTAGTTGCAGATGAATGAGAGCTTACCTAGATAAAAACTTGCGCTTGAAAGACCATTGCGTTTACTTGCCAAAAAACAGTTAACGAAAAATTATATGAAATGTGTGATCATTCTTTTTTCAAACTTTAATTTTTCTTTTTGTGTATCCATTGCTTGCTCATATATAGCTTTTAAATTATTCAATAAGGATTTTATATATAAAAAGGCCCAACAAATCATCGTACTGATTCAAAAAAATAGCCAGAGCAAAAATTGCAAACGCTATTTCAAGATTATTCAAAAAGTGTTTGACAGCCATAGAATGAATATGAATATTTAACTTATAAATTTTACATCGCCGAAAATTTGAAAGAACCATTTACACAAACGGTTTTTGAGTAGCCTTATTTGCTTATTTCAATGCAAAACATATTTTAAATTCAAGAAAATAGCAAACAAATGTGCTCAGGTCTACAACTTTCCGAACTAACATCAAGAACACAGTCCCTGGAAAATGTGTTTTAAAAAAAATACAATTGAACAACTGGCTTGGTATCTGTATTTCGTGTCTTAATTGATGTATGTGTTTTACTGGATAAAATTAGATTAATTTCACCCAGTTACAGTTACTTGTAACCTTAAGCATCAAGGTGTTTTAACTTCAGGTTTCGACCGTCTCGACTAAAAAATGGTCTGCTTCGACCGTCTTAACCAACAGAATCTCAACCAAAATCTTTCAAATTACATAAAATAGTCAAAATTATATATCTTAGTTGATGTTTTTTGGGTAGAATCTCAGGATTCGTTTTTTTATTAGAATGACATTATTGAACATTTTGCATTTAAAATTTTTGTAGCGATAAACTACTTTTGAACTAAGTTTTTGCTATTTATTTTAACTTTTGTTTTCAATTTGAGACGAAAATGTTTAAAAAAATCTTATGGATTGTAAATGAGTAAAAAGCTTGCGTTTTCCCGTGTTGACTTTCTTAGACCGAAAATGCTAGTCATACAGTTCCATAAACTGAGCCTCTGAAAAAAATACCAGTCATACAAATTTCATACATTTTGCTAAAATGGTGTCATCGAGTTTTCGAAGAACTTTTTTCCTGTTTTGGCTTAAAAGTGTATCGTACAAAAAAAACTTTTTGTCAAAAAATGCTAATCATACAATTTCCATATATGGAAACTGTATGAATAGCATTTTTTGATGGCGACAGGTAATTTCAAAAATTCCTCAAAATTGTTTTTGTTTTTTATTCAACCGCAAATCGAATTTTGTTTAAAAAAATGTTGCATGCAAAATTTAATATTTTGTGTGCATAAGGAAGGCCTGGATACACAAAAAATAGGTTCTTGTCAAATCATACAGTTTTCATATATGGCGATTGTATGACTAGCTATTTTTGATGGCGAAAATAAAAAATATTCCGAGTATTTTCGAAATTGCTCTGAAATTGTTTTTTGTACTCAAATAAACAAGTTTAAAAAAAATATTTTGCCGGCAAAATTTACTTTTTTTTGTGTACATAACGTAGTCCAAATTGTTTTCCATTTCTCTGGATAATTTTTTTTCAAAAACACCTAAAACTTTTTTTATGATATGTTTATGTATGTTTTGATCAATGTCTGATAATTTAAAATTAAAATTTTTTTGCCAAACTTAAGTAAATGTTTGATGCTTCCAGTTTCTGGTTTGTGTCAGAAAACCTTCATACTTTTCACGTCGTTTCCAATCCATTGTAAATGCTAGACAATCAAACCTTTGGTGACTCTAGTTTGGAGTAAACCATGGTTTTTGTCTCTTGTGGTCGGCCCCAATATTGAGAAGTTATTTGAGAAATTACCTGCAACCCCCCAAACGTAAATGTGGGAGGCGGTGGCCTAATAAGAAGGGAGGTTGCAAGCAACTAACTGAAAAGTTTTTTATATCCAAAAAAGAGGGATTCATTTTGTATAAGAAAATTATTTTGGTTGAAGTTTTCAACAAAAGTCAGAAACTTTGTCAAACATTTTTCTTATACAAGTAGTATTAGGCCAAGAAGCAACTGTTTAATTTTGAATACACTGCACTGTGTTTGAAAAATTCAAGCTAATTTCAGAAGAAAAAAAAAGATCAAATTACATTATAATGATTATATTCGGTTAAAGGGGATTTTTTGGCTCGACAAAAAAATTAGACTTAAACCCATTTTTATTGTTTTATAATTGATTGTTTTTGGTTTTTAAAAAGACCCACAATGAAAATCCAATACAATCGTTATTATTCGTGAAATTCTAGTGAGGGTACCTCATAAAACTAGTTGGAGATGAATGAAAACTTACCTAGAGAAAAATTTACAACTTATGGAATTGCATGAAAAGTGCAAGATTGGAATTTTTACATATATGAAAAATGTATGACTAGCATTTTTAGTCAAACCGCGCTTGCTTTCGTATTACTGCGGTAAAATCCTACTCGTGCTCTGTTTCGACCGGATTCGAGGCATGTCTCGACCACGCTCGACCACATTTCGATAGGCTTCAACCGAGCTCGAGGTATATTTGGAGTTTGTGCTCGACCCAAAACCCGGTCTCAATTAGTCTTTTTCGGTCGCGCACGATTATGACGCCTAACTGTGGCTTTTGTTGAATTGTAATCGTGTTTCGCATCGAGGACGCTCTTTTTGATCTTCTTTTGTTCTTTCATTTTCATTGGTCGTTCCGACACGACAAAATAAAAGTTGTATTAAGACTTGTCTCTGGATTCCAGGATTCCAGTGAACTAAACACTAATTTGTGCACTCCTCTAGCCTATAGTTTGGCCTGAGAATGACTGATATTGGGCTCGACTTCAAAAGTTGAAACAGAAAGTGAGCATCTCGACCCGGGTAATCATAAGTTTTTATTTTTTAGTCTGAACCAATGGGTGATTGACCTCTATGCGGTAAGCAGTCTCTCCTGCAAACTAGTCAAGTGGGTCAACTTCGCCACGACATTCTCCACCCAATTCACACTTGTCGCATTCACTTTCGACAGAGTACTCGCTCTCACTGTTCCTATGACATACCGCATACTCAAAAACAACCTCAGGTAATGAAAATTCACTCTTGTCGCATTCACTCTTGTCGCATTCACACTTGTCGCATTCGCCTTCGACAGAGTAATCGCTCTCACTTGTCCTATGACAAACCGCATACTCAAAAGCAACCTCAGGTACTAATTATATTACAATTTATCAAATGATTTGGCTCTTTTCCAATACCCCACTCGTAAGGATGTGAATTCTTATAAGATGAGCAAAATAACTATTGTGAATACACTTTTCTTCATACCTTACATTGTTTATCACGAATTCGGCCATGATAACAGGTAAAACCACTAAGAAAATCGAAATTAAGAAAAATAGAGGCGGAAAATGGCCAGTGATGTAACAAGACTGCTCGTAGTCAGTGCAAAGCCCCGAATGTTCCGGCTGTCCTATAGTTCATATCGAATAGTTTTTGAGAAAAGAAAACATTAAAATCTATACATTTTGGACAATATCAAAGTGTAAAATTTTGAGCCGTACGAAATTAATACGACCAATTAGCTTGCCTCAATTCAATTTCGAACGATTTTGAAGAAAAGAATTCGCGTTACGCTCTCAGCATTATGAATAAACTCTTTAAAGCGCGTATAATTTAGTCCAGTAAATGGAAAATTTGGCAATTTTCAAACCCCCAGAATTTTTGAAAAAATAATCGGAGGCAAAATATATTTTTACATTTGAACTCACGAAGTCGATATCTTTAATCGGGTAAAAAGACTTCTGTTGAAAATAATTAATTCAATCGGTGAAAATTGACTGAATAAAAACAGGACTGTTTGTATCAGGGCGAAGCCCTGAATGTTCCGACTGCCTTTTAAGGTCTATGGAAAAGTCATAACAAGAAAAAATTAAATTAAGTCAAATAAAATGAAAATAAAAAAAAATTAAAAGTTTTTGTGAAAACATCCCCCCACTTATCATATCAAGTACAAAATGGTAGATTTTGCTCCTATTAACAAACAATTTATGGCATATATTTTCCTTGAACCAATTTGGAAAACTTTCTAAGACGGAGTAAATCTCGCTTACGCGTTGATAGCGCGAAATTGGTCAAAATGGCCAAAATGGCTACCTTCAAACCTTCATTACTCTAAAAAAAATGAATACACACAAAAAATCTTTTCAAATTTAAGCTTAGGACAACAATGGTTTTCGAACGATATATAAAAAAAATCCGTCAAAAACGGCTTGTTAAAAAGTCGAAATTTGTCTGAAGAAAAAAAAACCACACCGAGAATAAATATTCCGTTTTCTTCGAAAGTTGGAACAATAAAACAAGTCTTTTAGAGTTCAATTCTATTTTTTTTCATATTTGGTTTCTCACAATTACACATCAAAGTTAAACAGCCTTTAGTAACTATCAAAAATCAAATAAATGTCGCTTTTTAATACAAAATGCAAGCGCGGAACTCTTGTATTAAAACGAGAAACTTCGAACCAACTCTGGCATTTGATTGTTAATCATCATTGACATCACCCAACGGTCAAATCATGGGTCAAACAGGGTTTCTTCGTGATCATTTTGATTTAAATAACTCTAAAAAAAGTTGAATCGTTTCATTACGAGGCCAAACTGTGCTCTGGACAGGCGCAAAATTTTGTGTCTGTATGTTCCTGACTTCCAGAGACAAGTCTATAAACATGTTTTAATTTTTTTTCGGAGAAAACCAAAGAACAAAGAAGCACAAAGGGAGCGTCCTTGTTGTGGAATCCGCTTACAATTCATAATATGTACATTTTGGCCTCTTAAGGTTCAACAAAAATCGAATCTTTTTAAACACCCCATAATAAAAGGGAAAAGTTGCAACTAGGCACAAAATCCTCATTGATTTTAGTTATTTATAATATTGGCGACTCTTTTCTAGGTACTTACAGGGGAGATTTAAAGTGATCCGGTTTTTTAATTTAACAAAAAGTTCTCTCAAGGTTCTGAAACTTTTGTTATAGAATAAATCGCAAGATACTCAAAAAACAAATTCCGGCAATTTCGATTATTTCAAACTAAACAATGATACTTTTTAATCAAAGTTTTCTAAAGTTGAAGCTAAGTTTTCTTTCTATTGAATTTTGTTTTTCATGATTCAACATTTTCACATAATAATTAGACATTTCTAGATTGTGTATATAAGTATTATAAAGGAAAACTTCAGTGATAACAATTTTCCCCAAAGTTTCAAATACTGTATTTTTCCCAAATGTTTCGTTTTAGATATCCAGTGATAGTGAGTGGGGCTGTATGGGTTTGTATGTACGGGGCCACAGCTGGAAACATCTACGTGTATGACCTCATAGATGGATCATGTGTTCACGGGGACTATCTCACTCAGTATGGACCAAATTGTGAAATTGTATAATTAGCAATATCGCCTGCAGGACGGATCTAATATTTTTTCAAAAAAAATTAAATATTTTCAGTTTATCAAAAAATAAATGTAACATTTTAAAACTTTCAAAATTTCGATGATTTTTTCAGCTGACCAAATTGATTTTTCCGCGATTTCTTACAACACCATAGAGACCGTATTTTGACAAAAATTTTCTACGCCCACAACGCGAATTTTTGCATTACTAACCTTAATGAATTGCTTAAACCGAAGACATAAGAAAGCTTATTAACCATAAAAAAAGTTGTTTAAAGTGAACCCTAATAAAATGAAGTCACTTAACAAACAAATGTGATAACATGGAAACTTTTTACAAAAAAATCGCTTGAGAAATCGCCATAAAACTAAAAACTCGGGTAGTTGAAGCCATTAATCATCAGCATGAAATAAATCACTTAAACTCGAAGTGCTCAGAACCAGGGGCGGATCTAGAATTTTATTGAGGCGGACGGCTTTTCGAAAAAATTTTCAATCTTCTTAAGTCGACCAAATTTTTTTCGAGCGCGCTCCCAGAAAAATTAAAGAAAGAATTTTTTTCTTCTAAATCGTTTTTGTATACGACATCGTCAAAGATTATAAAGAAACCAATTGAATGAGGAGTTGATAGACAAGAAGACGGGTAATAATCCACTGAGAGTCTACCCTTGAAAGTAATGGTTTTAAATAGTTCTAAATTTTAAACAAATTTATAGTAAATTCTTATAAACAAACATTGTTTTTGTTTTATGATTACGTAAAAATAGCAAAGTGTCAAGTTCAGCCTAAAACTGCACTACCTAATCGTCTCGCCATGATTTTAGGCTTATGTTAACAAGGAAAGAAAACAATTTTTTGTTGTTGAAAAATTCGAATTCTGAATCAAATTGAAAATTCAGCTGAAAAAAATTTCAACTTAAAAGCTCACTATTTTCAGGCCACAACGCAGACACAATACGACTTATGCAGTGGCAATATAAACCCAACCAAAAAAATAGTAGAAAAAACCACACTGTAAAGACTCTATTTTGACAAACAAATTTGCGAAATTTTTGAAAAAGACTGGCAAATTTTGAAAAAAAAAGTTCAAAAAAGCTTTGTTTGGGCCTTTTTGGAAAATTTTGACCAAAAAACTTGCTGTTTTTTGGCGCGCGCTCCCCTTCAAATTTATTATATTTTGGCGCCTAAGGCACTTTTAAGAAATTTTAGGGTTGGTTGCTAAAATGGATGTCATAAAATAATACCACGGGAGACCCTTTGGTTAGTGGCAGGCCGAACCCCTGAAGGGGAGCATAAGCCCCCCCACACCTTCCCCTTTAATCCGCCCCTGCTCAGAACAATGACGAAATAAGGGAGTAGTTGAGCGGGTGTCGATAATTAGAATTTTTCGCGCTACAACTGATAACGGATCCACCTTTGGCACTTTTTTACGGCCTAAACTTTTTTTTCGACCAATCCTACACTTTTTTTAGCGGCGTAAATGGCAAAAGTTATTATCAGTTCTAGGGATGAAAACGGCATTATTGACGCATATCTGTAAAATTTTGTTCAGGTTGCTGAAAGTTTGGTCATAATACGGTCTTCTTCAATGTGTCAGCAGAGGTGGGAATTTCAATTTGGTTGACCTTAAGAAACGCCAATTAACTTTTGATTATTTTGCAAAACCAAGTGGCGGATATTCATTCCCGACTTTTCAAATCAAGTTAATAATGAATGCGCTCTTTGAGTTTGTGGTTTTTGATCAAACTCGAACAATGGATATTTTGATGAGCATCGAAAGAGGATGAAAAAGTTGAAAAGCTCATTTTGGAATTAACTAGATGGTGTAAAACACTAGAAAAATAAAATACGGCTACAATAAAGTTTTGTTAAATGTTTCTCTATTTTAAATTCGAAACATGTTGTATTCCTAGTAGGTCATTAAGCGCTTTCATGAAAAATTGTTCGTCAAATTGTTCAAAAAACATAATTGGAGTAGTAAAATGCCAGCCTTAAATCGAAACCAAAAAAAAAAACTGTAACAAATTAAGATCAAGCACCGATTTAGGAATTTCGATTTCAAGATTTGAGGGGTGCGATTTTCAAAAAATATATATATTCGAAAGCAGGATTTGAGTTTTATTGGCTCTTTTATGATGACATTGACAAAAAATGCGTTTTTTTGACGTGCGTTACCCCCTGAAAACTAATATAGGTGCTTTTAGAAGCTTTTGAGGGTCGATCGGCCGAAGCTTAAAGTCTTTGAGTAAGATCAAAAAATGAGACCCTTCTTGTAAAGTCAGTTATAGAGTTTAACTACGAAAAAGATTCGTTCACCCACCCTCCTCCAATTCGGACACTGGTTAAAACAGAGTTTGTTCATCATTTCACAATAATCTAACC
This sequence comes from Symsagittifera roscoffensis, assembly GCF_963678635.1. Classification (NCBI taxonomy): domain Eukaryota; kingdom Metazoa; phylum Xenacoelomorpha; order Acoela; family Convolutidae; genus Symsagittifera; species Symsagittifera roscoffensis. The sequence continues at coordinate 9,419,883 of NC_087071.1, forward strand.
CTAACTTTACTTAGACTGGGCGATCAGATCTATTTCCACTATGCTCTCACAGTCTTGTATTGTGGACTTCCTTCTGCACTTCTGTTTGTCTTCAACATCATCATACTCTACAAACTCAAGTAAGTGTTCAAACTGGTTACGAAGCAGTATTTAGACAACCGCGTATTCAAACACTGTATTAACCAATCATAATCGAGACAAAGGAAGATATGAAAATCATTTCTTCCTTGTCTCGATTCTGATTGGTTAAAACAGTGTCTGAATACGCGGTTGTCTAAATACAGACCGCACTTCGTTCAAACTGTATGGACATGGTGTGGGCATTGTATGGGCATTGTAGGGGCATTGTATGGAAATTTTATGGGCATTGTATTAATCATGAATGAACAGCGAATGGTCATTGAATGTACACTGTTTTAAGCATGAATGGACATTGTATGGACCTCTTCCTTCAATTCTGGCTTTCAAATTTTTTCGAAGGGTTCCCCCTTTGTTTTTATTTTACAATAGACATTTATGGCCAATCAACCCGGAAATTATTCTAAATTTGAGCGACCGATGAGCGCCGCCAAACATGATCATTCTATGTTTTCCGCAAAGCTCCAATCATTCAATATGGTTCAATTAAAAACAGTCATCAAACTGTTTCAACAAAACAGCAAGCTTATCTCCCTAAAAAGCTTCGCTACAACACTGCCTGAGGCAATTTTTGCATTTTAGAGAGAAACACTGAAGTAAAAAAAATGGCCACAGTAAGGCAGAGCGCGTTTAATCTAGTGTACAATGATCAGAAAAAATTAGCCATGACCCAACATGGCTGATTATTCAAGCTAGCTTTTCGTGGGTTGTTGATCTCAAGATAGTAGCATGAATGATGAGTTATGTAATTAATTAGCTGCAATCTGGACTTTACAAACTTTTTCAGAAGTTATCGACAACGCTAATTAATGCTTATGGTGTTGTTTTTTGAACAGAGGATAAACGTTTGGTTCCTTTAGTCTTTCAGGCAAGAAAAAAACCAAATGTAAGAATAACTTAGAAAAAGTTTGTCTTTGCACTTGCTTGCCATGGCTAAATCGAAATAAACTTCCTTAGAACGTAGTTTGAACTTGCGGTATTCGTAATTTGGAAAGTATACTTGATCAAAATGAGGTAATTCATTATCCGAAAAATTGTTGTTATGTTGCAGTTCACTACATGATACTTTTAAAAGTAACACCGATAATTATTCGATCAAATAGTTGCATTTTACGAATGTTGAATGAGTATTTTATGGAACTCGTTTTTTCTAAAATCATTTTTGTTTCCCGAAGTCTTTCCATAACCATTTTTTCTATGAACCCGAACTTAGTTGGAAAACAAAAACAAAAAAATATTTTGAGACTTTTTTGAGTACGCTCCTTTATCAAACTTAATATGAAATAGATTTCACAATCTGGTTTGGTAGCAACAGAGGCGGATCTAGGATTTTCTAGTGGGGTGGATTCTCAAAAAAATTTAGAAAAAGTTTGCCATCCTTTTTTAATTTTAGGTCACTGTTTTAGTCAATTTTTGAAAAGTTTTTACCAAAAATTGGGTATTTTTGCCGGGCTCTCCCCCTCAAACTCATTATACGCAAGCGCCGAAGGCGCCTTCAGAAACGTCTTAGGGTTGGTGAGTCAAAATTAGATGCCTTAAAATAATACCAGAGGGGTGGGCCTTTGGGTCGACAGGGGTTGAAATCCCTGAGAGAAAGAGGCGCCCCCCCTTAAAAACACTGCTGAGTAGCAGTAATCCTTCAAAAACAAGTCAGAGAGAGAAAAACTTAATTTAAACGCAATAATTTTGTGAATATCATTTCTCACTTCTTGCAGAAATTGAAATTGGCAACTGGTCGCTTTCTAAGTATTGTTTTTTAGGACGAACGCAAGCACAATGAAAAAATCCAGTCGTCAATCAGCTATCACAAAAGTCCTTCTCCTGGTCTCTTGGGCTTTTTTATTCTTCACAGCTTGTTCGGCAATTCCAATCTACCTGGTTTTGTTCTACTTGAACCCTATGTTGGATCCTAACACGCCTGATGATATAGAACACGAGATATCTAACAACATCTTGTTGGGTATGAATTACTCTGGCTCGTTTCCAGAATTAACCTTGATTTCTGATCCGAAAGTGAAATTCCTGCTGGCAACTCAAAAAGATATTTGTTTCTTTCAAAACCAAAATAAATTTTTAAACAAGATCCTTGAAATCTGTTGGTTTATGCACACTGAAATTCTTACTTTGATTTTAAAAATAACAAAAATTTTTTCAAATAGCCAGCGGGAATTTCATTTACTTATTTTATTATTAATTTCATACCCTTACAGTTATTTAGGACCAAAGAATTTACAAAGCGAGGCCGAAGGAGCACCCATACTACCCCCCCCCCCTCACCCCCTTTTCAGTGATTTGACCCGCTCGCAGCCCAAATTACTTGCTTTGCTAATTTACCCCGATCACAACCTTCCCTTTGCTTTTATTTCATGACACCCATTACGGCCATCCAACATCAAATTATCTTCTAATGCACCAACATTTACAATTTTAAACGGCAAGCGCATACCAAACAACGTGTCGAAAAATCTTTAGTGGGGGGCTAAGAAATTTGCAGCAAAATAGGTTCTATTTAGCTTTTGGGCAACCTCGGATGTTGAATTTGGTCGACCTCAACGAATACTTAACTGAAAATTTTTTCAAACTCAGTTAATTGGTCAATTTGTTTGCTCATTCCAAGTAAAAGCATGCGTAAAAATTGAGCGGAACACATTTGAAAAAATCTAACAAAACAACTGGTGATTAATAAATGAAAAAAATCCCCCCTCCCCCACTCAGGGATTCGACCCCCTGCCGACCCAAAGGGTCCCCTCTTTGATACTTTTTCAGATATCCATTTTTGGCCGACCGACCCTAAAATTTTTCTAAAGGCGCCTTTGGCGCCAATATATACTAACTTTGAGGGGGGGGGGGGGGGGGGGGGGGAGCGCGCCAAAAAAACGCGATTTTTTGTCAAATTTTTTCAAAAAGTGCCCAAAAACGGCTTTTTTGACTGTTTTTTCAAAAATTTGCGTGCGGCGCAGAAAATTTAGCCAAAATAGGGGGAAAACAGTGCTTTGCGAGAGCTCGAAAAATCAATTTGGTCGACCTAAAAAAAAAGGTCGTCAAAATTTTCGAATTTTTTTTGAAAGTCCGCCCCCCCCCCCCTCGAGAAAATCCTAGATCCGCCCCTGGAAAAAAACAAAGATAAAAATCGCAACATTTGACTTTAAATAATTCAGAAACATTGACAAAAGGGCGTTTTTCTTCAGACAAAAAAAAATGAATTTCATTTAATTTTTGATTTTTTTCAGCCGTGGAGCTACCTGCAGTTGGGAACGTGGCTTTCAACTGTGTTTTTTACGTCCTCGGCAGCAAAATATTCAGAGACGAATTCGTAGCCATGTTTCGCAAACGTTTCTGCTGTCGCAAAGTTCACCCGAATAATGGAGCGGCAGCAAGTCAGACCCAAACACAGCCGAAAAAAAATTGATCATCAAAGAACAATCAAAGAAGCAGAGAGGAAACAAAACCTGAAGAAACCTCTGCATCCCATGTTTTTATGTTTTTCCCACACACCCAATGATTATTCTTCGGTGAAATTAAAGTTAAATCTCAGCTAATAAGCACTCAGAAAAGCAAAATATCGCTAAATGGACCATAATTATATCTCTTTTTTTTCACCAAATTACCGCGAAAAGTCCCCCCTAGTGTGTATCATAGTTCCCAAATTTTTATTTTTTTCCTTATTTCTCTTATAATACTATAATTTGCAATTTTTCAATAATTTTCTGAAAAACAACTTGAGTTGAACAAAATAATTTTTTAAATTTGTGTTTGTAACATGACTTACAGTACTTTGCACTAAGAGAAAATTCGACCCTGTTTTTGCAAGCTAGTATTTTAACAGATCGGTTTTTAAGCAGACCAAACTTTTAGCCGATACAAACCAATCAACAAGCTAGAATCCCAACTTCCAAGGCAGTGTTGGCAAGTACAGGCCGGTTGCTCGGCTTCGCTCGGCTGCTCATGTTTATTACATGGATTTACTCAGTTAAATACCAGTTTTTTCAACATTTTTTTTTCGTTAACAGATTTCCAAAAATATGATGCACTCTGTTTATTAAGTTGATTCAAACACCCAATAAGATTTTATAAAAATGCAAATCATGCAATGAAAAAACCTTCTTTCGATATGATTTTTGAACTAAAGTAGTAAGTTTGAACAAATTTTAGCCAAAATTAAAAAAAAATGTTTTCTGCAGAGTTTGAAAAAAATTTCTGCAACGCTACACGCCAATGAGCCAAACGATATGGGTTTGTCATAGTCATAAATGTGACGATATCCTGATAACTGTTTTCTCAATGTCAAAACATTTTTTTATATTCATGCTAAGGTTGCAACGTGCGAACTTGTTTTTAAGTTACTGTATAAATAATCTCATAAATTCAAAATTTTTTTCCTTAAAATGAATGATTTTAAAAATTTCAATATTTTTTCGAAATTTAAAAATGACGTAAGAGTTTGTCTTCCGGTATGTTTGAATTTTTTTCTCGTCAAAATCAAGTACTTTCTCGCCAAAACCAAAACATTATCGGAATCGATTGAGTTATATATCATAATCAAACCGTGTCCGTTTTTTTCGCAACATATTAGAAAGTTTCCGAAAAAATAACCGTTTTAAAAAACCGATTCAAATTATTAGAAATTCGGTCTAAAATTGAGCGATTAAAGCTAGTCAGTAGGTTATACAATGAATATCATTTAGTATTATCACCAATCTTGTTAAGCGTTGAACACCCAGTTTTTCTCATTTAAAACCAACAGTAAGATTTTTCCAGCGCTTTTCAAAAAAATTACTTGAACAAAAAATTTTCTTTGAAGACTTTTTTGGAAAACTTTTTGAGTTTCTTTGACTTAAAAAAAATTAATAGCACTAATTTTCGAAAAGAATTGTTGTCGACTTTAGTCAACTACTAATGCTAATGTTTTTGCTATTTTTATGGGCTGTCGTAGAGATTTTATTATCTTAGCACGAAAAAAAACTAAAAGCGGTTATTTTATAATTCTTTTTATTGCGGCCAGAGTTGTCTGAAATATTTGTCATGTTTTCGATGTCCAACACCAAACTCAATTCTTTTTCAGTACAAAACAATTAAAGTCAGTAGCGAAAAATAACAATGCTTTTAAAAGTATTTCGAAGTTTTAGATAATTAAACTGACAGTCAGCTGAAACTTAGAGATCACATAGATATTGTGTGCAATTCAAAGAAATAGTTTGTAAAGGCAGGGGAAAATTTTCAAAAAAACTGTTTTCAGGGTTCTGTTTGGTTTATGTACTGTCTGTAATTTCCCATGGTTTTCTTGTCTATGATAGCCCAAGTAAAAACAAATCTGGAAAAAAAATTACAACTTCCGGAAAAAAGTCTAGAAAAAAAGAAACTTCGAAATATTTTGAGCTCAGATTCGAATTAGCTTAGGAAATCAATTTTCTCACGTAGTCAAATAAACCATGCTTTGACAATTTTTTTTGTAACAACTTAATGTCATTGTATTATCTTTTTTTATTTAAGAAAATGTTCCGGCTACTATGTGTAATCCAAAGATGTTTTGATGTCTCCAAAAATATCAGTGATTACAGATGATCTTTTATTAACCTACTTCGTATTTCTATACGTGTCTTTGTTGTACCGAATGAAGACTTCAGTAACTAGCATTTTTTATTCTGCCTAATTTTCAACCTAAATTCTGCCCAAAAACTTTGTCCAAATAATCAATTAACGCTATCTTTTACTAAGTTCTTTTTTTTCTGCTAATTTTTGGGCAAAAGTTTTCTAATTCATGGCTAATTCAGTTTTCATCAACCGATCCGTGCATACAAACAAGTTTTTATATCAAGTAAAATTGTTCCTCATAGTTTATGCCCAGAAAAAGTTAGTTCTGTTTTACGAACTATTCTGGGCTCTTTTTACCAAGTTATTTTAAGCATTTCTGCTCACAGTGTTCGACTGTTACAAAAATTACCGTGCGCACTACTTGGGCTATGACAAAATTATTTGGTAACCTTAAAAAAAACCTCGTTACACCATAAGGTTAATAAAGACTACGAAAACAAGTCATTTAACCAGTATTTTGCATTTCATTCGAACATCTTTCCAAAAGGAGATGAGAAATAAACCCCTTTGAACAGAGAACAAAAGGTTATCGACTGCGCTTATCCGAACAAAATTTCTATCTTCTTTAGAATACGTGTAAGGGTAATGATGTGTTAGTTAAAAAATTACTAGACTGTTTCACAGTTTCACTGTCTGAATACTTGAGCGATGCCCTTAGGTTTAGTGTTGGCAATTGAAATAGTTTTTAAATGTCACCAGATGCGTGAAAAAAAAGATTCACCTTAAAAATGATAAACTGAGAAACAATTTTTTTGTACTTTGTTGTTAATAGACAAACAGCTTAAGAAAATCTGAAGGACGATAACCGAAACATTTTATAGAAACTTAGAACGATTTTATTATTAAACTTCATATGTTTTTTCTAGTGTGCTGCATAAAATTTTCCTTTTTTGTCTCTGGTTTTTTACTTTTTGGTTTGAATCACTACCTTTGCGTGGTGTGTTCAAAACTGGTGATCATCAAACGCAGTCAAACTATTCGAAATAAACTTCAAATATTATGACCAGAAACTTTACCTTAAAATTAGTTTTGAAGTTTCGCAATCTATATCAGAAAGTACTCTATTTTGAGTTTGTTATAAGTTTGTCTATGAAAAGCATTTTTGCATATATGAAAATTGTATGATAGGTGTTTTTCCATAAACGAAAAAAAATGACTTTTTTTGTAAATTTAATTTCTGGAAAATTTTGGGTTGTTTTTGTAACCAAACACAAAGAAAAAGACCTTGTTTTACTCAAAGCAGCAACGTTTGTACGGTGTCGCATTTACTATGCATAGAAAACGAATTGAAATGTCTTAGAGTTGTCTTTCACAACTGATACAGAGAAAATACCAAACTTTTAAATTTTGGCAATTTTCGGTATATGGAGGTTAACCGGGGTAACAATGATCTTTTGGTCTTATATAAATAATAAAAAACTATGCATTTTTTTAAACGTGCTTTTCCCAAGGGTGCATATTTCTTTAGCTAATATCTGGTCATAAACGAAAAGCTCGTTTTATTTTATTTGAAGTTTTAATCCCAGGTCAGGTTCTGGTTTTAAGACCGAAATTCGCTTTTTCCAGATTTTGCAAACCAAGTTATTGTCTATTCGACCGGTGCGACTGAAAGAAAAGTATACCGTGACGAATGCGACTGAAGGAAAGTAGCCATCAACCGGCGCAAACAAAAAAATAATCCCAAGAAAAACAAGCGCGAAAAAAGCTCTTTCTTTTTCCCACACCTTTCAGTTTCAATTTTGAAAATCTACGTTAATGTTGTCATAATGCAATGAAATTTGGCATGGCGAGTGAATTAACAATTTTGAAATTTTTAAAATTATTTTATCGTCGTAACATTGCGCGTTTAGCAAAAATCATTAATAAGATAACTAAAAAAATTGAAATTTTGAAAGGCGGGATAAAATGGAAAAGAGCAAGCAAAAATGTCCAACTCCAATGACAAGTCTCAAAATGAAAACGATTTTCTAAGTAATGCACATACTAATCGGATATCATGTTGAAATGACATTGAAAATCTGTCAAATCAAGCCTCTTTATGTGTGTGGATACGGCTCCGCGCAATTCTTCTTGTGTCAGCGGCTCAAATCTCATCCTGAAAACTTACGATCACAAAACCCGGGTGTCAAAAATTTCCAATAGAGAAGCATTCAGCCGACCCAAGGTATTTCCTTTACAAAGTTCAACGAGGTTGTAGTGTTTCTACTTCGGACAAAATAATTTCAAAGTCAAAGTTCTGAAAGAAAGCGAAACATTTCAGGCAAGTTTAAATGTGTGTATTCATCCACCCACACTGACAAATTTGAGTTTGACATCGATTCAAATAGGTTTTTCTACAGATAATATACTGTACGAAAATCGATTTACGGTCGCCCATTTAGACATGAAATTGATTTAGAATGGCCGAAATGATGTTTACGCCAAAAAAAGTTCTTTTTCTAGATAATCGATTTTGATTAGTTTACATAGATTTTTGCAAAGCAGTGAAATCCATCAAAATTTCATTTAAATTGAATTAATGTTAGTATTTTTTTGTTTCGAAACTTGAGCAGTCTATTTTACTCAATCGGAGCTTGAGCAGTTTTTTTACTCTATCGGAGCTATAGAGTCATTTTTCACTCCATTAAGTTTTCCATCGGAGCTGTAGCGAGCAAGAGCCACTCGAGGAGAGTTTTATACTGCAAATTAATGTGATGCAGAGAATTCTTTTTTGTTTTTCGCAAATCTAAATGGCTTTTGCGGTATGAAAATTAAAATTATTCAAATAACTCATTGAAGAGTTGGCTAGCATGTGATGTTACCATGTAAAGTATGAACAACAAATTCGTCCACAAATGTTAGTGTGTTCCTTGCATTCTGAAAATGTTGAAGTAGTTTTTCACAATTGAAAATCAAAGGTGGGCGGAATTAGTGGAAAGGAGCCAAAGGATTTTGGTGGGTTGGAGTTTTCGGCCATTCGATTGGTCCCTTTCTCACGAGAACAGCCCGAGTCGTGAAATACAGTACACATTTTTCGAATATTTTCCTGCGAAAAAAATAATAGTTAATAATGGTCTTAATATCATATTGACCAATGAGACCCGAGTGCAGCAGATTTTCAATTTGATAGATTCAGTACTGAGTAATACATTTATTATATCCAGTTAAAAGCACAATTATTTGCATATTTATATACCAACTATATATCTTCTTTTGAAATATTTACAGCTAGATCTCCATAGTTTAGTAGTCGAGTTGTACTTTTAATTTCAACTTTTTTTCCAAGTTCGAGTCCAACTTTGCGTTTTTTTAATTAAACGGCTCAAGTTTGAAAAAAAAAACTGGTATGAAAAGTGAAGTGAAATCAACTAAATTGCCAATTTTGTTATAATCTAGCTTAAAATTTTTTTTACGTTTCAATTACCCTTATTCAAGTACCGTTTAAGTAAATAAACCCATCATTTTTTTCCGTTTGCTTAAATGAGCCAGGCGAAAAGCATCACAGCAGTCGCCGAGATCGACAATCGGCCAATTGGTGCTCCGACCGAGATCAACCACCGGCCGCCTGCCATTTCAGTTTTGTACACTGTTCGTCCGTTGAGTGGCTGAATTATCCTGTAGGTGCTCCTAGCCAGCCTATCGTGCGAGTTCTTGACTGCCAGGAACTTATCATACTGAAACAAAAACCCAATGAATTCAGAACTTCAATTTGAAAGAGAAAATCACTCTCATTTGATAAAATGGTCAATAAGGCAGAACACATTCTATCCACCGTACAATAATGAACAAAACAAAAAAATTACCTGAAGATGGTGACAATTACGGTACAGAGTTAGACTAATTATTTAGCTGTAGCCTTAATCTTATAACCTTTCCAAAATATCGAAAGTTGGCAACTCCCTGGAGTTACCAAACAATTCCAAAAAAAATCTTGTTCAGTTGTTTTTCGAACAGAGGATAGGAAGTTGTGTCTTTTAGTTTTTCAGTCAGGAAACTGAACCAATTGCAAGCTTTAAAAAAAGTTTGTCTTTGTACTTGCTTGTCATGGTTAAAATGAAATAAAAGTGCTTCGTACATGCTTTGAATTTGAAGTATTCGTAATTTGGAAAGTATATTTGATCAAAAAAAACTAATCTAGTATTTACAAATTTATGAAAGTATATTAGAGTATAGTATCCTACTCTGGGACGTATAGTAAGCAATTTGTGCTTCGTTTTTAAAAGCTGTAAAAAGCGGTTTTAACAGCCTAAACAATTTGTCTCATTTTCTATGCCAACTAACGGCCGTAGTGAACAACTAAGCTGGTTGAGAAGTAGACTTTTCATATGTGTAACCCTGCTTGTAATTGGCAAGGAGCTCTTAAGTTCAGCTACGGTTCTCATTGCTGCTGCCATTTTGCCTAGAACCTTTTGAAGTTTTAGCTCTTTTGTGATTATATTGTCAATGATGACACCTAAATATTTAATTCGATTTGTTTCCTTGATTCTAGAGTCTGGAACGTTTTTATGTTTTGTTTTTTTTTGAGTTGCTTTCATTCAAGATTTTGCAAAGATGACAAACTCTGTTTTGTATTTGTTCAAAATGAGTTTTGGACTTCTGAAGAACTTTAGAAGTCAATTTAGGTCGACATGGAGGTTTATTTTTGCAATATTTATGCTCAATTTTGAGCAAACAGTCAAATTATCATCAGGGTATTCTACAAATTGCAGTTGATATCTTGATGTTTGCCCAGATCATTAACATAAATTTTGAAAAACAGTGCCTTGGGGTACTTCTTGGTTGATTTCGACTACATCCGAGAAGCAATCGATTACATGGAACTTCTGCGTTCTCTCTGTCCAGATGCTTTGGAGTATGCTTAAGGATTTTTGATTCAAAGCCCGAATTTTCTAAGTTTCTCATCAATAACTTATGTGAAATTGAAGCAAATGCTTTTGGAAGATCAAGGAAAGCAGTTTATGTGTATTAGTTTTAATTTGTCTGTGTATTTTAGAAGCGCAATAAATCTAGAGGAGCGCTGATGGAACTCAAAATGATTTTCAGAAATAAGATGATTTTCGCTTAAATAAAGAACCATCTGTTTTTGTAGTAACCGTTCTGAGACTTTTGAGAAAATTGGAGCTAAAGATATTGGTCTGAAATTTCTAGCTGTGGCGTGTTTACCCTTTTCAAACACTGGTATTAGATGAGCGGTTATCAGTTTTGATGGAAACTATCCGTGGCCAAAACAAATTTTTGGAGTTGATGAAAGAGATGGAACTATAACTCCAGAAGCGTCTTAAAGGGCCCATGCAGATAATGTGGACGGCCACGGTGACTTATTACATTTGATCGATTTGTTTTCATCATTAACTTCTCTTTGAGTAATGAAGCGGAAGTCAAAAATTTTTAGTGTATGTTGCCTGTCAGGCATTAAGCCACTGTTAATTAGCATGGTATATTTCACCATAGTAGTTCCCAGATTAGAAAAATTGTAATTGAAAAAATTTGCTATCAGTTTTTTGTCTGTTATCAAAAGGCCAAATGAATTGTTAAGAAAATCAACAGTTAATAACTTGTTAATAACTTTCATATATCACGATAGTTTTGAGGTGAATTACAAAGTGATTGACATGCTTGTTCTCGAAATGTTTTTAATTCATCGTAATATTTTTTGTTTCAATAAAATTTGCTTTTGCTTAAGCTGTTTTTATCAAATCTCAGACTTTTTATAGCTAAACTTTTTCATGGAGTAAAAATTGTAATGATACAGTAGTTTTTGCAATTTTTAAATATATAATCTGACGATTTCCTGAAAAACAGAGTTTTCATAGGCGCACACATGCTTGATACTGATAAAATACTATTTTGATTTGTTTAAGCTGTTCGTTTTAGAGTTGTAGATTTGTATTCCATTTTGTTCTTTTGAGAAGCGCTTCAAACTGATTTTTTTTGTATTTTTTTGTCATGTGTTTGTTTTTTCAATACGTTTGTTTCATTACTTTTTGATGAAAAAACCTATTAGTGCAAAAATGATATGAGGAGATGTTACATCACCTACTTCCACCTCTATGATATCTAAGTCACTGATCATATGATCTATGAGGGTTTCTGATTTTTTAACGGTACCTATTATAGTAGTCGGAGCCCATTTGTTATCTATTTGATTTGGCGCATAATAAAAAATTTTGATCATCCAAAATTTGAGTCATTCAAAGGTTGATTTTAGTTAGTATGGACGATTTTTGTTCAAAAAATGACAGTTTTTAAACATCTCTAAATGACATACACAGATAGGCACATAAGAACCCTTTCTAACCAAAGTATCAAGTCATAGTATCAAAGTCATAGTATCAAAGTAATAGATCAAGTCTTCTTTTTATCTCCTGTTTTTTGAAATTGATGAGAAAGCGTGTGTGCTTCGAGTCAGATGTTCCATGAGAAGAGACTTCGGAGGTTTGGTTAGGCTTGGTACCTTTTGCGCACGATGTAGAGGAAAAAAATTATTGGCATTTCTATATGTTTAAACAGTTACCCTTTTCTAGGTGGTGCGTTAACGCTACTATGTACCATTGGGGAATGATACCCTTTGAAAGGATCCGGGATTTTTATCATCTGAAATTTCAATTCGAGATCATTATATATCAATAAATTTTCAAAAACTAAGTTGAACTTGCTCATACCTGGTCGCGGCTGAGATAGATGGGTTGTTCGAAGACATACCAGTTGACAACTTCATAGCAGGGGGGATTGGTGAGTGACCCGTCATAGTGGAACACTCTCTGGATCACATCTGGCTGGTATATCGGAATCAGGTCCGAAATGGACAGGCTGTCATTGAAATACTCGGTAGCACCCTCTGAAAATAAATCTGGAGCAATCGCCGGTGTTTCTGGCAAAATTATGAAAACGCTAGTTTTTCAGGAACAATTATGCCGAAGGCGGTTTAAAAAATTAAAAATGCATGCTAAGTTTGTTGAAACCTTGCAGAAGGTTTTTTAGAATTGTTTTTTTTTTATGCTTTGTTTGCAGCTCTCTCTTGTATCGTTTATGAAAAGTTATGTGGCAACATTTAATAGTTTCGAAATGAATCTGATCTTACAACTTTGATTTGGCCGTGTAATTTTTTTTTCAAATTGCATTTGAAGCAGTCAAAAGAGTAATCCAAAATAAAAAGAGCAATGCAATTTTTTGTATTAATTAAATTCAAGGTTAAAACTTCAAAACGAATCCTTTCAAAAACGGTTCAAATTAAGTCTGATTCATTAAATCTCATTCACAACAAAAAAGCATAAAAATGCAAAAAATATTTTTTTGGTCAAATTTTTTTATAAGTGCTCAAAACGTCGTTTTTAGCCTGTTCTTTTTTCAAAATTTTGCTTGCGGCGCAGAAATTTTGTGCAAAATAGAGTCTTTTTGTGCAAAATAAGGTCTTTTTGTGCGAAATAGTATTTTCGGAGATCTCAGAAAATCAAATTGTTGTCGACTTAAAAAAAGATCGACAAAATTTCCAAAATTTTTTTCTCGAAAAACCGCCCCCCCCCCCAGAAAAACTTCTGCGCTTGCCACTGTATCTATTGAACTTGATCAAACTCACCCGTGCTTGAAAGATCAGCAATGGCATCGATGATATGCTTCCACTGACCTCCATGCACAAAATTGCTGCCATCATACGTCTGCAAAAAAATCTTTTTAGTAACAGAATTTTAACTGCGGTAATTACGATATAGCAGCGGCTCAATATGTAAGTTGGAACACGAATCAAACAACCCAACAAGGAAATAAAACTAATTCGAAGTGCCAAAATATCAATTATGCAAAAATGATGAAAAGTTCTGGAATAGAGCAGCTTTGCTGTATAACATTTTCTCAAAAAAAATTGACTTTAGCGACGCAACAAATTTGAAACAAAATCTAACACGACTATATTGGAATTACGTGGAAACGCAGTAGAACGAACTAGTCCCGTGTACTTGGCGCATCCTCTGCCTCTGCCGACAATGCAATCCAGCTGGAAAACTCATTTAAACTGATCAGTGAGGGGTCACACCCGTGGGTCTACCCAGAAGCCTATCCTACTACTACTACTACTAGAATAATAAAAACTAAACCGGGAGGTTGTTCGAGAGTTTTAATCAAAATCGATTGATTTTAATGTTTTCATTGATTCATTTAGTTTCATTTTCGCAATGCTGAGACTCCGTTAGCTAAAACAAAATTCTGAAAAAAATAAATTAATAGCAGATACTAGATATTATAAAACAACTGTCTCTTTGAACGCTAGTTTGAATCTTTCATTCGAAATTCACCGAACTCTTACTCAAATCAAAACGATTATACCCCCAAACAATGATTGTTTTAATCCGCGCTTCTTTTTTGAGAGAGGGGTAAACTATCATAAGAGTCAATTGCGACTTACGTCGATGAAGAACCCGAGAACAGCCAATGAATCTGGTTCAGTTAACTCCGTAGATTTGCTTTTGAACACGAAGTGAACCTGAAACATAAAAAAATTGATTTTTATCTTAAAACAAGAAAAAAGTGAGACTGAAAAAATAGCAAGATATGCTTAAATGTGAACCAAAATAAATCCAAAAAGTTAGATGAAGGTCAACTTATAAGGAGATGGCATTCTCTTATAAGAAATGTACTTATGAACAATTGCTGTAAGCAGGGGCAGACCTAGAATTTTCTCGAAGTGGGGGCGGGGGGGGTTGCGGATTTTCAAAAAACTTTTGAAAAATTTCATTAACTTTTGAACAATAAATAACCTTTCAAACAATAATTTCTCTAAGCATACGCCCGATTTTTCGACGAGATTATAAATTTCAAACATCAACCAAAGGAGCTGATAAATTTTTATTTACCTCACAATTGAAACCCGGTTCAAGGTTATTGAACTATATACGACATTTATGAGTTGACCGTTGTTTTCTGTCTGCTCTGCTGATAAAACAATGCCCGACCTCGACTTTGACGGTCAACCCTTTTCAACTTTTTCCGAATTTTTTTTTCTGAGTTTTGTCGACCTTGCTTTTACGTTTATTATAGATGCTGTCCATAGTCAATGACTAATGTGAACTGTTTCAAAAACATTTATTTTTTAGTTTTCGAATCAGGTAGAGCTTAGTAAGTATTATTACACTAGTTTTTCATTTACCTATTTTCCATTAACTTTTTTGTAATTTTTTTCTCATATTTTAATCTTTTTTATGAGTACTCGATGTCATACTCAGTTTGGTAGAATCAAAATGAAAATATTTTTCTGCTACCATTTATTTCGTTATTCTGTCGCCTTACCTGTACACTAGTTGTATGCTGTATTCGGTAAAAAAAAATCAAAATCAGTCTCTCTTGAAAAAATTTACAAAATTTTTCACCTCGGCGGGGTACCTCATCCCATTGATCGTGTGTTCCGCTCCTGGTGCATTGGCTGTTCCCCAGTGGAAGTGGAACTGCCAGAAGGCATAGTCATCCTTAGGCAGATCTGCCCCAGATATTGTCATAGAAGAGGTTTCATAGGCCGCATCCGTCATTTGCACTAATAAAAAAATATCGTATTATCAACAGGGAGTGCATAGAAAATGTCAGAAAAACGATTTCAAGTTTTTGCTTTCTTTTTTTAATCCTAATGAGTCTTTAAATTCATCAGCAGGGTCTATTATATGATCGCTTCTTCTTTCTCCCTCAAATAGGCAAAGCAAAATACTTGATTCTGGGGCAAAGTTTTTATGCCAAAATAAAATAGGTGTCAAGTTGTTTGACAAAAAAACAAGTTTAATTTGAATTTTTCTTGTTCAAATAGCCTTTTGACAGCTGAGTTGTAGTCGCAAACTGCAACTTGATGACTTTAACGGTCAAAACATCTAGTACTTCAACTTGATGCGGTGTTCATTTGCTCCTTAATTATTCCCATAACATCTCACTTGTATGCCCTTTATTGGTGTAGTAAGCATGCGCTATGTTGTTTCCCAGATCTTCTGCAAAGACGAAACCTTCATCTATATCCCTATCATGCACCTAAAATAAGGTTGAAAAAAAGTTTACCAAAAAGTTTGGGTTTTTTCAGATTTTGCAAAAAAACAATCACAAGCATCTTAAAACGATTATTATCACATCCTCTGAATACCCGTCTGTAAACAATTGATTCGTATCTTTACTTTCATCAGTTTTTAAAAAAATTAACACACAGTTACTTTTTTTTTCTTTATATGATTTGCTGGAAAAAAAACATCTTAAATAGTTAGCTTCTAACATTGTCTGACATTTTGGGTTGAAATGAATACCATATGACCTTTCCCAAATCTGATAACCATTCCTATCTATCAAACTTTTTGTTGCATCACATAAATCAATTAAAACACGATTGCTACAAAAATAACTGATTTAGCACATTAAATTACGACCGCAAGGACAAAAACAATGTAAAACAACTCATCAAAAAAGAAAACAAATCGAAGAAAAGCTTCGACTAAAAAGCACTAAAAAGATCCTGTTTTGGCCAAAATTTCTGCACTGCAAGCAAAATTTTGAAAAAGAACAGGCCAAAAATGTGTTTAAACTTTTTTGTTGAAAAAAAAAAAATTACCAAAAAATCGCGTTTTTTGCGCGCGCTCTCCCCTAAAAATTAATATATATTTTGGAACCAAAGGCGCCTTTACAAAATTAGATGTCTCAAAATAGTACAAAATTGCGACCCTTTGGGTTGGCAGGCGGTCGAATTCTTGATGGGAAGTCCGCCCCCTTCTAAATATACCTCTGTCTCTTATAATACAAGAGATTTGTCATGATTTATGATTAAAAAAAGTGCTGGAGCTAGAAGAATCTTACTTGGAACCCATGAGGGCAGAAATCAAACTAAACTAAGACAAAAGAAATAGAAAATAGGTACGGCGTTCGACGTGACGATGTTGATGGGTGATTGACGCATTCCATCACAGGTCCAGTTATACTTAATGGCATTATCGGAACCGATCCAGGCTGCTTGGTCTGAAAGAAAACGAATATTTTTAGATCGCATTGTACTTAATGAAATTGTTCTGGATTAGAATGTTGTAGCTCATAAAATTCTAGATCAGAATATTCTAGATCAGAGTGTTCTTGATCAGAATATTGAAAAATAAGAATGATTTCTTTTTTTTTCTCCGAAGGTGTGAGTCATTTTTTGGAATGAGGCGCAATATTATCATTTTTTCAAACGTGATTCTGTTATAAAATTTTAAATTTTTTCCAAGTTTTTTTGCTGGGATGAGTTTCAATCAAATGGCATTATGATTCAGGGTTCAAGATAATTTATTTGAATACTAATCTAACTGAAATTCTCAATCCATAGCTAGTGGTTCAAATCACAAAAAAATTTGATGGCCAAACAGTTTTTTCCAAATCAGAGCACTGCTTTTTAGAAAATGTTTAAATTTTTTCTCTAAAGCTTTTTGTGCGCATTTGATTGGAAAAAAAACGATACCTGACTTGTTCAACTCACCCAAAAACTTTTTTTTCGATATAATTCGAGTAAAAATTACATCAATCTAAAAAGAAAAATTTACAAATTTATTTTTCAAGAAATTTAGCTGACTTATGAAATCTATGTGATCTATTTAAACTTGAACGTAAATTTTTTTTGAGGGCTGGTCTTGTTGAAACAAATTTTTAAAAGTTTTTCAAGCTTAGCCCGGATGGTTTTTTGTTTTCAAATTTTTTTTTTCATTTTATTCCTTTTTTTGTCTTATAAAAGTTCCAAATTAGTAAAGAAGAAAACTTACCGGTATATGACCATTTGTGTGCGACCACAAACTTGGTGAAACACAAAACAGCAAAAGCCACTTGAAAACTTCTCATTTTTGCGATCAATTTTTTGACAGCTGAAAACTATATTTGTAATTTATCAAAATGATTCTAGATTTTTTGTTGAACATTAAAGTTCGGTTCATGTAACCACATGAATTTTCAATCCATTAAAACCCAATAAAAATTAGTCTGACGATAGTGGCGTGATTGCTTCAGGTATGAAAAGTTCAATAGCTTCGTGTACTTTCGAGACTTTTTTGCAACAGTAATTTGCAAAAACAATTAAAATGAACTTACTTGGCTTTATTTTTGCTCAGCTGTTGATCAATTCCAAGCTTGCTAATAAATTGATTGTTGGGGCATGTTAAAGAAGAAAGTTTATATGCGACTAGAAAGTTAATTTTAGTTTGATATTAGTGATGAGATTTTTATTACAATCTGGCTAGCTCATGCACAAATATATAACTAACCATAGCTTTTGATCAGCTGTTGCTAATTTTTCATCTGTAATTTTTGCCAAATAACTCAAGGTGTATAATAAACGCAAAGAATTTAAAACGAGAACAAAAATATCAGACTTTTAGACGCTTTCAAAGCAAGGCTAATACACAGAGTAACAGACGTCAGCCAATGCGAAAAGTAAAAAGCTACTCCGATGAGGGTGTGAGCGCTCTGTGGCAAATCACTGATCAGAATTAAGATTTTGCTAGGGCTGAAAATTCAAAATTGTTTCAAAATATTTTTTGGTCGACCAAATCAATTTTCCTAGATTTTCGCAAGCACAAAAAATGCAATTGTTTTTTTTTGCGCCGAATTAAGGTTTTAAGACCCTTTTTGACATGTTTTGACAAAGTATTTTGGCGTGCACTACTCCTGGAATTTAGATAACGATGATTTCAAAGCCGAGATTGAAAACGTTTTATTTTCAGTTTGGCAGTAAGATGTCATTGACAATTACAAGAGCGGCCCTCTGTTAAGTGAAGGAGTCAAGAATTGCACGGCCAAAACTTTATGGCCGAAACCAAAATTCGATGCAAATTATAAACCAATTTTTTTTGCTCAAAGCCGGTTTCTAGGCCTTAGAACTCTCTCTCGTCAAATAGCACAACATTTAGAAAAAAAAGGTAGCATTGAACAGCTTTGTGATTGGAAATACGCTGATTTGAACTCGATTTAAGCAATAAAAGAGTTCATAAGCAGGGTCAATAAATTGGGAAAAATATAGCATCTACTTAGCAATCTCCCGAATCTTATAATAACTACTGAAGAATTGCCGACCCTAATAATAAAAGCTCTAAAATAGCACTAGAGCGTTCTGTTTATAACTAGATGTTTGCTGCTTTCTGATTTGTCGAAAACTCGACTAACTTAAACAACTCAACAATTACTCCAATGCCTTTTTAAAACAGGAGTGATTGGTAACTCAAAACTTTTTTGGCTGCAGTGGAAATCAATTCAAAAGTTTATTTTTGTGGTAAGTAGAAATGTGGATCAACTAAGAATTGCAAAAAAAAGTTCAAAGTGGTAGCAAATATTGCAATTTTGACAACCTCGCAATCTTGACACCTTGAATATTTTTTTTATTACGACACAAATGCTTCGCGATGTATTGCGAGTTTATGAATTTGAACTGTTTCCGTTCTATTGAGGGTTTCCGGGCTGACTTTGATAGACCAAAAAAGCTTGCCAATCATACAATTCCATAAACTAAGTCTATGAAAAAAACTAGTCATACAAATTTCATACTTTTTGCTAAAATGGTGTCATCAATTTTCCAAAGAATTGTTTTCTTGTTTTGGCATAAGAGTCGGATTATCGTATTAAAAAAAAATTTTATGGCTAGCATTTTTTAATGACAACAAAAAAGTTTCCAAGTAATGTTGAAGTTTTTTTTTGCCGCCGCAAATTGAATTTCGTACTTGAACAAATAAATTCCAAAAAAAAAATTGCATGCAAAAACTAATTGTTTTTGTGCATAACGTAGTCCTGGATACTCAAAAATGGGACTTCTTTCCGTTTCTCTGGAGGATTTTTTTTCAAAAAAGTTAAAAACTTTTATTTCTTTTGTATGGCATGTTTATGTATGCCTTGGTCAAGGTCTGGTAATTCAAAAATTCAAATTTTGAAAATAATCATCATTGAAAAATTTAATGAACTAAATTTATTTTTCAAAAAATCATTTTTTGTTATATGGGAAAATGCTAGTCATACATTTTTCTTATATGAAAAATCACTAATCAAAAACCTTTCATGCAAATTTATGTACTTCTGAAATTGCATGAAAAGTGTATGATTAGCTTTTTTCCAATTATGAAAGTTGTATGACTAACATTTGTTGGTCGACCCGGTATTTTTATACAACCAGTCATTCGATACCTTGGAGAGTAATACATTTTAATGTAACTACCAAATTTTTTCGATGAATTCAATAATTGATCTACTCGTTCAAATCATTGAATTTTAAATAGACCGAATCATATCAAAAAGTTGAATTGGTTCAGACACTGGATTAGTTGCCTCAAGTTTCCACTGAAAACCATACAGAGGTTTTACTTCTTATAAAAACTTCCTAATAAATTGCTTATAAAAACGGAAACACAAATAAGTTGAGGCGATAATCGCACTACAGTAATGCGTCTCAAAATTTGCAATTTTTGCTTTTCAAGTGATGAAAATAACGAAGTTTTTTTCAAGTTTTTGTCATTTTCTCGGTAAATATTCAAGATTCATGGCTGAAAAGATGTTGAATTTTGATGCTGAATGAAATTTGAGCGATTTAGCCGTGTTCAATTAGAAAATTAACCAATATCTACAGTGAGATCTAAAGTTTATCTACCAAATTGGAACAAAAAAGGTAACTTCGGCCATCATTTGTAGATCAAACATTTCTCGGTAAAAACGAAAAAATATATACATTAGAACAAAACAAAACCTTTGCTGTTTCCCTATTACGATTACTGGTTAGGGTTGTTGCAAATAGAAAGGAAAAACGTGAGAGCGAATTATATTTTTTCGATTGAAAAGATTACTGATTAGTCAAACTCAATTTATTGCTAATGCTCAGTCATCGTGAAATTCAACTGTTGAAAAAAAATGTTTTAATGATTGAGAAAAAAAATGTTTTATTGTAAAAACCATTGATTGAGAAAAGCAAAGATAAAACGAAAAACTCACTTTTTACTCAGACCGTTTTTTGAGTAGTTCAGAGATATATTTCAATTCACTAATTTCAAAAAAATTGATTCAGTGAAAGCGTTCCTAAAGATTGAAAAAAAAACCGTGTACATGCCGCAATCTAATAAAACGTTCGTAAAAGATAAGCCGTACTAAAAAAAAATTGTTTCTATCCTTAATTATTTTATATGTTATCTAAATTTTTATTCAAAATTCTTTATGAAATGTGGCTTAAAACTTTTTAAAATAGTTGTGGGCTTCTCATTTAACGAAAAAGAAAAGTTTGCGTCTAAAAAAACTAAATTAGCTGAACTTTTTCAAATGCTTTAAAATTGGTTGCTTTTAAGCTACTTTTGAAGAGATTGCACCAAAAGTTATATATTTCATAAACCTTTAGAAGTTTCTTATATTCTTTTGTGAAAGCTTTGTTGGGAGTTGGGAGCAAAATATTTCAAAGCTTCAAACATTAACGAGCATCATTTGCTAAAATACCAAGTAGCAAGGGCGGATCTAGAGGGGGCGGATTTTCAAAAAAACTTTGAATCAATCAGGTCGACCAAATTGATTTTGGAGCTCTCCAAAAGCAGTATAAAGACGCTGTTTTGGCCAAATTTTCTGCGCTGCAGGCAAAATATTGAAAAACAGATCAAAAAAGCCGTTTTTTGGACAATTTTTGGAAAAGTTTGACAAAAAGTGGCAATTTTTCGGCGCGCGCTCCCCCCTAAAAATTAATATATATATAGGCGCCTTAGAAAAATTTTAGAGTCGGTCGGCCAAAAATAGAGTTTTTAAAAGTACCAAAAGGGGGACCCTTTGGGTTGGCAGGGAGTCGAATCCCTGAGTGGGGGGTGGTGGAGGCGTCGGCCCCCCTCCCTTCCCCCCAAAATCCGCCCCTGCCGAGTAAAAAGAAGTTCAAGCGGACAAAAAATTTGGATTGCATTGAATTTTACTATTGGAAAACGAGACAGTGAAAAAATAAACCTCCGCGGCGGCATTCAGCTTTCGGATCAAGTCATTACAGATAGGAATGCGCATTAGTTGCTATTTACGGGGTAGTCAAGTTGGATTCCAATCCATTACAGATAGCCGCTTGGCTGATAACTATTTTTGTAATCACCGAGGTTTCATGGAAAAAATTGATCATAATAGTCAACGGAGTCTGTCCCCACCCAGATGATCAAAGCAAATGGATTGGCCAAATTTGATACGTTTGAATCAGTAGCGGATTTAAGGGAAAAGCTAAGCCCCCCCCCCCCCCCCCAGCGATTCGACCCCCTGCCGACCCAAAGGGTCCTCCCTTTCTTTTGTTTTGATATATCCATTTTTGATGACGGATCCTAAAATTTTTCTAAAGGACCCTAAAAATTTTCTAAATTTTCCAAATTACATTACGAGGCCAAACTGTGCAATCTAAATTTATATACTAATTTTGAGGGGGGAGCTTGCGCCAAGAAACGCAATTTTTTTGGTCAAAATTGTCCAAAAAGTGGCCCCAAAAAAGGCTTTTTGACTGTTTTTCAAAAATATGGCTGCCGCACAAAGTGCAACACAATAAGTGGAACCAAAAACAAAACATAAAGTGGAACACAAAGACGAAAATTAAAGTGGAACAAAAATCAAAGCAAAAAATGTAGAACAAAGTCAACACAAAAAGTGGAACAAAAATTCAAAATAAAAAGTGGAACAAAAAGGCAAATAAAAAATGAAAGACAATATCAAAACAAAAGCTAGAGACAGAATCAAAAAAAAGTGAAACACAAATCAAAACAACAAATCGAACACAAAATCAAAACAGAGAGTGGAACACAAAATTAAAGCAAAAAGTGAAACTTAAAACCAAAACATAAAGTGGAACACAAAATTGAAGCAAAAAATGTAAAACAAAAGACAACACAAATATTGCAACACAAAATCAAAACAAAAAGGAACACAAAGTCAAAACATAAATTGGAAGACAAAGTCAAATAAAAAACGGAACGCAAATATTCAAAACAAAAGAGAAACACAAAGTCTAAACATAAAGTGGAACACAAAGTCAATGCAAAAAGTGTAAAACAAAATCAATACAAAAAGTTGAACACAAAACAAAACATAGAGTGGAGCAGAGTAATAAAGGAAAATTTGAAACACAAAAAGTTGAATAAAACAGAAAACCGGAAACTCAAAACAAAAAGTTTAAAACAACTCAAAAATTGGAACACAAGTCAAAGCAAAAAGTGGAACACAAATCAAAGCAAAAAATGAAACACAAAGTCGAGTTTAAAAAATGAAGCACAATTTTGAATCAAAACAAAAGCGAAAGATGAAGTCAATTTGAAAAACGGAACACAGAGTCAAAATACATAGTGCAACACAAGAAGTGGAACAAAAAACAAAACATAAAGTGGAACACAAATTCAATAGAAAAAGTGGAACTCAAAGTCAAAAAATAAAGTGGAACAAAAATCACAGCCAAAAATGTAGAATAAAGTGAACACAAAAAGTGGAACAAAAATTCAAAAGATAAAGTGGAACACATAGGCAAATAAAAAAATGAAATACAAAATCAAAACAAAAGCTAGAGACAGAATAAAAAAAAAGTGAAACACAAAATCAATCAAAACAAAAAGTGGAACACAAAATTAAAGCAAAAAGTGAAACATAAAACCAAAACATAAAGTGGAACACAAAGTTGAAGCAAAAAATGTAAAACAAAGACAACACAAATAGTGCAACACAAAATCAAAACAAAAAAGGAACACAAAATCAAAACATAAAGTGGAATACAAAGTCAAAGCAGAACGTGTAAAACGAAGTCAACATTAAAAGTGGAATAGAAAATCAAAACATGAAGTGGAACACAAAATTGAAGCAAAAAAAGGAAAACAAAGACAACACAAATAGTGCAACACAAAATCAAAACAAAAAAAGGAACACAAAATCAAAACAAAAGTGGAATACAAAGTCAAAGCAGAACGTGTAAAACAAAGTCAACATTAAAAGTGGAATAGAAAATCAAAACATGAAGTGGAAAACAAAGTCAAGGCGAAACATGAAACACAAAGTCGAATAAAAAAAGTTAAACACAAGTTCAAAACAAAAAGAGGAACACAAAATCAAAACATAAAGAGGAACACAAAGTCAAAGCAAAAAATGTAAAACAAAACCAATACAAAAAATGGAACACAAAATCAGGACATAAATTGGAGCAGAAACTTAAGGAAAAACTGAAACACAAAACGTGAATAAAACAGAAAAACGCAAACTCAAATTAAAAGCGAAAGGCAAAGTCAAAACAAAAAGTTGATCACCAAGTCAAAACACAAAGAGGAACACAAAGTCAAAACAAAAATTGTGAAACAATTCAAAAATTGGAACACAAGTCAAAGTAAAAAGTACAAGTCAAAGCAAAAAATGAAACACAATGTCGAGTAAAAAATGAAACACAATTTTAAATCAAAACAAAAGCGAAAGATAAAGTCAATTTAAAAAATCAAACACAAAGTCAAAACACAAAGTGCAACACAAAATCAAAAGAAAAAGTGAAATACAAACTGCAAGAAGAAGTTAAACGCAAAATCAAAACAAAAATTCAGCGCAAATTCAAAACAAAAAGGAAATCAAAGTAAAAAAGGAAACACAAGATCGAAATCAAAATTGCTGAACATAGTCAACACAAAAAGTGGAACACAAAATCAAAAAAAGAGGAACATAAAATCAAAGCAAAAAGTGAAAAAAACTCAAATAAAAAACGGAACACAAATATTCAAAACAGAAGAGAAACACAAAGCCAAAACGGAACGTGGAACACAAAATTAAAACAAAGTGGAACACTTAGTCAAACGCAAAGTCAACAATAAAATTGAGAAGAAAGTCAAAACATAGAATGAAACAAAAAGACAAAACAAAAAGTGGAACACAAAATCAAAACGAAAAGTGGAAATTAAAGTAGAAAAAGAGGAACATGAAATCACAGCCAAAATGGTAGAGCAACGTCAACACGAAAAATGGAACAAAAAATCAAAACCAAAATGAATGAACGAGTCCAAGGTTTTCAGCGTCCTAAATGAAATTGTTCCGGATTGCTGCCAGCCTTTCTCCTTCTTTTTCGCCCAAATAGACTTGCTGTTGCTTCTCAATATGTTCCAATCCATTCAATTTGATTAGCTAGAAGCACAGGTCAAAAATTATTTCATTTTGCAGGATTTTTAAGAAATAGCAAATATCCCAATTTAATTTCGTTTTTTTTTTAAAAGTTCAAGGTAGTTGGGGCTAGCTTCTTTTTAGAGTTTCTGATTAGAAGAATAAAATCATGTTGTTTTCCATATATGGAGGTAGTACCAAATATATTAACCTATGTAGGAAACTTTCAAACATGGAAAATGTATAGTCGTTACTTTTCCTTTAGAAAACAACAATTCCGGCCAAAACTTATTGTTTTAAATGGCTGCTGCTTTGCGTCAATTTTTTCCCAGCTTTTATTCAGTTTATAAAAAAAATCGCTCTTTTTTTCTGTTTCCAGTGAGTTTTTCGAAAAAATACATAGTTACTCAAGATTTTTGTGTTTGTAGCCACAAATTTTTCAGGTCTTGGAGAGTTGCAAGTGCCATATAATTTTAGTAGCTCAAAATTATGGTCCCAATTTTGCCCAAACTTTGCTCGAAGGGAACACATGGTTCGACCACATTGACATGGAATGCAGTAATAATTTGTCAGTTATTACCCGAGTCGAGATTTTTCACCTTCTTTGAAGCAATATTTGAGCGGTTTGAGCGGTTTTTTTAGACAATTACGCTCAAAATATTGCTTCAAGTTAAAGTAAGTTAACAGTTATTAATAAGTATGGTTATGGATATAGTATTGGTTACAGATATACTTCTTATTTTCAGCTTCGATAATATATACAAAGTTTCTGCTTATTTACACAAATTCGATACAAAAATTTACAAAATTTTATATCACAAAGTATAATTTTTTCGCACCTAGTTTTGTACATATCATTTAAATTTTCGTCCAAGTTTCAGTACTTTTGCAAATTTGAACGGTCTAAACTTGCAAACTTAGATAAAATGAAAAAATGATTAAAGCAGTAAGAATGCTCGCACCTTATTGGTTGAAATCAAATATCTAACCAATATATTTAGAGTCTTGCGTGAAACTGTTCATGTCACGCAGTTACGTAATGTTAAAACTTTTTAGGCCGTTAAAATAGACAAGCTCCCCACTTTTGCCGGTTGCTCAAAAAAGCATGGCAAAAACTACCACAGCAATCGCTGAGATCGACAATCGGCCAATTGGAACTCCGCCTGTCATATCTGTTTTGTACACTGTTCGACCGTTGAGTGGCTGGATGTCCCTGTAAGTGTTCACAGCTTGTTGGTTGGCCGCATTCGTAGTTAGCAGAAACTGATCATACTGAAAAAAGAGCTCAGTCAATAAAAAATTTCATTACGCTTGATAAAACATTCAATAGAAAAGTTTAACATTTATTCAGTAGCTCACAAAAGGCTTAGAACTTCAGTCATTTCTGCTACGTAGGAAACCTGTGTAACTTTTTCACCATAAATATTAGATAGAACACAATTTATTAGCAATATATGCTGCAATTGTTAGACAGGTGCGCGAATTTTCCAAAAGTTGTTTTCAAGTTGAGCCAGAGTTTTCTAAATTGACCAAAATTGATATTCAAACCTCTCAAAAGCACTAAAAAATCGTATTAAAAAAATTTTGAATTTTTTCCAACGAAATTCTGAACAAAGAAATTTTTTAGGCGAAATTTTGAAGAAAAAAAAACAGCCCGAAAACGACATTTTTAAGCATTTGTGGAAAGTTTTGACGAAAAAAAACTGCGTTTTTGGCACGACGCCACTCTGAAATTCAGTCTATTTTGTGGCCAAAGGCGCTTTTTGATTTTTTAGTGTTGTTTGGCCGTGAGAAATACCAAAGGGAAACCTAGAAATGGTGGAAGGAAGGGAAATCATCCGTTTTTTGTATTTATAAATGATTCATCCTAGGTTCAGTCTGTTTTAGGGGATCGATTATCTTCACTATGTACAAAAGGGGGATTGTTTAATGATCTCTTATTGTCTTTTGTAAATTATCTTTTTATCATCTATTATTCCTCTACAACTAAGTTGAGTTTTTCGTACCTGGTCGGTGCTGAGATAGATGGGTTGTTCGAAGACATACCAGTTGACCACTTCCAGACAGGGGGGAGTGGTGAGTGATCCATCATAGTGGAACACTCTCTGGATCACATCTGGCTGGTACATCGGAATCAGGTCCGAAATGGACAGAGTATTAGCGAAAGCCTGGGTTGTACCCTCTATAAACAAAAGCGAATCAGCTTAAAACTGAGAACGGATTTGAGAAAAACAGGCAAACTTTTTGCCGAACTTATAAAAAAAAGTATAGAAATCACTGCGCATTACGAGGGCAAGCTGCTCTCTGGATACGCACAGTGTTTTTTGCGACCAGTCTCTTTGTTAAAACTTTGTTAAAACTTTGTTGCGTCAAAAGAAAACTTAAAATCCAAGAAAAATTAAAAAGAATGATTTTATGCTAGATCCACGCACAATTCACACAATCTATTTATTTTAAAATTCTATTCAGCTTTCACGATAAGTCATATTTATATTCAACCCATCTCAGTGTATGTTTTTCCCCTTAGTGAGATGGTTTTACGTCTACGTTTTTTCGGTTTGTCTATCTAAAATCTATAATAGAAATATAGTAGACTCCTCT